>NC_141547.1:84217500-84517500 GCF_021556685.1 Rattus norvegicus
CTTGTGTTTTTGCCAGGACTTAGCATTTTACCTGCTATAGTGGGCAAGCAGCCATTCCCAAATAGCACCTGCCTTAGGACATGGCTGTGCAGTCTGGCTGGTCCTGGGGGTGGTGGCAGTCCCTGGTGGCAGGACAGGGAGCTCTCACTTGTGTCCTTCATTGTCATTCACTATTAGCACACGGTGATGGCTGACCACTCACAGAGCGCTAGCCACATGGAGACCACCATGAAACTGCTCAAGACTAGGGTACAGTCCCGCCTGGCTCTCCACAAACAGTTCGCATCTCTGGGTAAGCTGGGGCAGGGACTAGGGCCTGACAGGACTCTGTCAACATATGAGCAGAGACCACACCTTTTTCCTCAGAACTTGTAAATCCTGATTACAGATCAGAGAGACCTGTGTTCTGGCCTTACTGAGCGGGAGATGTTAGGCAGTGGGGAAAGCCTCAGGCCCATTCAGACGAGGTCTGGGCTCCCTGCGGACTCATTGGTTCTGTGTCAGCCCTCCCAGAGGACACCAAAGCCATTGGCACAGGTTCACAGGTTCATCAAGGCAGCGCGTCCTAGGTGCCTGCATCACAGATCCGTATGCACTTGGCAGTGTTTAATGAGAGTCTAATTCATGCTGGTGCCCCATACAGCCTGAGAGGAGGAACAATGGGACCTGTGTTCACTGAGCTCACATGCAGGTTGTGGGTACGCAGGGTCACCCCGCCATCCTTCCCCTAAGACCCACTGAGCAAGCGCTTCCAAGTACAGCGGAGCCCCTGGATTGTCTTCTAAGCTCCCAGGTGACTATGATGAACCACTGACCTCAGTAGTGGCCAAGTAGCTTCTTAGTGAATTCAGTTAAAACTTGTTGGTATTTACAAGACATTTGTAGGGTAGGGGTAAGGTTTTGGAGGGAGTCAGATCTTTTTTGGTATTAAAGAATTACTATCTGCTGGGTGTTGGTGGCGCAGGCCTTTAGTCCCAGCACTCAGGAGGCAGAGGCAGGCAGACCTCTGTGAGTTTGAGGCCAACCTGGTCTATAGAGCAAGTTCCAGGATATCTAGGGTTACACAGAGAAACCCTGTCTCAAAAATCCAAAGAATAAAGTAAAATTAAATTAGTGAATGAGAAGAATCACTGTCAAGCTAGGCACTGGTTGTCCAGGACCCACCTGGATACAGGAACCCCCTTCCCTGGTCCAGGCCACTTCCTTGGTTCCCTGTGGACCCTGATGTCCAGTGCGGCATCACGCATCCCTCCCTCAGGCCGTGCTCCCCACTCAGCATTGCCATTGTCACGGTTGGATGATTGTCATCAGATAGCGTCCCTGTGTTGGCATATTTGTTGAAACACCAGCAGGGAACTGACACAGAACACTGCAGTTGGTTTTCCAGTCAAGGTCAGCTGAGAGAAGGCAGCGCTCTCAGCTATTTGATCTAATTAGCAGTTGGTGCCGCAAGGCACTGGTGCTGGTTGTGGCCTCAGGGCTATGTTTTGCTACGCATTGTCTGCATTAAGGATAGAGCACCATGAAGGCAGGTGCTGGGTCCCTGTGTGAAGGGACAGCAGGTGAATGCCTCTGTTCCTGTCGTGTATGAGCAGGAACTGCTTGAGCATCAGGTGTACTGGACAAGTGGCAAGGCCACCTGAGCCCTCCATCGAGCCACAGGCAGGTGCCAGTTGCCCAACTGTGGCCTCTGATTTCTACCTGTAATGTCTGCTGCCTTGCTCTCTTTTAGAACATGGCATTGTGCCAGTCACCAGCGAGTGCCAGTACCTCTTCCCTGCCAAGGTTGTTTCCCGACTGGTAAAGTGGATGATAATGGCCCATGAAGATTACATGGTAGGTAGAATTAGAGTCCTGTGAGCATGTCACCCATCAGTCCCTGTCCCCAAGCCCTGCCATCAGTGCAGAGGCTTTGAAGGAGCAGCAGCTCATACTGGTTACTGTTCTAGGAGCTGCACTTCACTAAGGACATTGTAGAGGCCGGCCTGGCTGGGGACACCAACCTCTACTACCTGGCGCTTATCGAAAGGGGAACAGGTAGGCGATGGCTCTGAAGTACCACACATGCCTGGAAGTTGCCCAAAAGAAGCAGAAAGGTCCTAGAATCCTCTATGGGGGTTTACACACACTAGTGACAGCCAGTTTCACTAGCTGAGGAAAGTCTGGCCGAGTCAAAGTTTGCTCTCACCTTTGCTTTCTGTTTACTTCTTTTTCTGACTAACAGAAGGGCAGGACTGTTTCTTGGATTGTAAAGTTTGGATAACAAACCCTGCCTTTTTTTTTTTTTTTTTTTTAATTGGATACTTTTTCATTTACATTTCAAATGTTATCCCCTTTCCCAGTTTCCCATCCATAAACCCCCCATCCCATCCCCCATTCCCCTTCTTCTATGAGGATGTTTCCCCCACCCATCTACCCCTTCCTGCCTCCCTGCCCTGACACTCTCCTACATTGGGGGGTCCAGCCTTGGCAGGACCAAGGGCTTCTCCTATTAGTGCCCAACAAGGCCATCCTCTGCTACATATGCAGCTGGAGCCATGGGATGGTGGTTTAGTCCCTGGAAGCTCTGGTTGGTTGGTATTGTTGCTCTTATGGGGTTGCACACCACACCCCTTCCCTCCTTCTACACAGTCCCTGTGGAGTCTGGAACCCTGTGGTTCCCTCCTCTTCTGACATCTGCCAGGACCTACCCAGAGGCCACTAACCATGCTCAGGCGCTAGGCTGTTGTCCTATCCCACCTCAGCTGTGATCACTGGGCTGAGGAAGATGGTGTGATCCTTCAGTTGTCAGTAGGCTGAGTGATGTAAGAAAATTTGTGAACTGGGGATATAGTTTAGGGGTAGAACACTTGCCTAGCATACCCGAGACCTTAGATTTATTCCCCAGTACCACAAAAGATAAGCTAAACAAAATTAATTTCCCAAAGCTGGAAGCATAATAAAGAAGGGCTTATTTAGCTCATGAGTGTGTGGGTTTGCTTGTTACGATTTTTATTAAATTTATTTAATGTATGTGTGTGCATTCAGGTGTAAGACACACACGTGCACGCACACACGTGCACCAGTTATCAGAGGACAGCTTGAGGGAGTCACTTCTTTCCTTCAACCTTGTGGGTTCCTGGGATCAAACTCCAGTCATGAGGAGAGGACACCTTTACCTACTGAGCAGTCCTACTGGCTTTGTGTGTGTGTGTGTGTGTGTGTGTGTGTGTGTGTGTGTGTGTGTGTGTGTGTGTACGTACGTGCGCATGTGTGTGTGAGTGTTTGTTTGTTGAGACAGAGTCTCATGTAACTCTAGCTGGCCTAGAACTCACAGAGATCCATCTACCTCTGGGATGGAAGGCACGCACTGCCACACTGTTTTAATTTTGTCTTTGAGATCAGCTCAGGCTGGCCTTGAACTCTGATCTTTTTTTCTTAGCCTCCAGAGCACTGGGATTGCACACACGAGCCACCATGTGTAGCCTAGTTTAGCTTTACTATTTGAAGGCTAGAAGTCCCAGGGGCCTCATGGCAGGTGACAGTACAGCGACGTGGAGACGGTGGCACAGGTGAAAAGGAAGCCGAGGGAGTTAGGAGCCAAGGCTGTTCTATAACAGTGCTCTGGACACTAAGCAGAGTCTCGCAAGAAGACTTAATCCTTTCAGAAGGCAATTCCCTCTCATCCAGAACCCAACTACCTCTCACTAGAGCTGACTTCTCCAGGTTCAACCTGGCAGCAGCACAGGGAGCCAACTTCTTGTATAAATCTCTGGGTAATGCACAGGAGCCAAATCAGAAGCACTAGTCCAAAGATCTGGGAGCTAGGGAGAGGGCCCGGTGGGTCGGAGCTCTTACTGCATAATCCTGATGACCTGAACTTGGTTCCCAGAAGCCACGTCAGCGTGTGGAATGGAGTGGAGTGTGTCTAATCCCGGCACCCCTGGGAAGAAGGGGTCAAAGGCTGTCTGTCAGCAGAGGGAAACTTCATATGAGAGAGCTTATTCTCTGATTGTGCATGCACATCCGCTGCCCAGCAGTTCCAGTTGAACTCAGTCTTGTACTTTTGCAGCTACTCACTGGGAGACATTTCTGTCAGAGCCTCCCTTTGACCGATGTGACGTGAGAAGCTGGGACCGTTTGCCACTAGTCCACTGTGGGAGTTAGAGCAGGAGGATAAGGAGTTCAAGGTTGCCCTTCATTATGTATTGAATCTGAGGCTACCTTGGGCTACATGGGACTCCCTTAACAGCAACAACAGATTCTTTTTTTTTTTTTTTTTTTTTTAAAGAAAGATAAGAAGGAAGGAAGAAAAGGAGTTGGGGAGAGACAGAGAGAGAGAGACAGAGAGACGAGAGGAGCTGGAGAGATGGCTCAGTGGTTAGGAGCTGCTCATCCAGAGGACCTGAGGTCAATGTCCAGCACCCACATGGCAGCTCACAACTGTAACTTCAGTCCCAGGGATCCAATGCCCTGTTCTGGCCCCTGAAGGTGCAGCATACATGTCGGTGCCAAGATACATGGAGGCAAACCACCAAACAAGGCATACACACACATGCACACAATTTTTTTTTTTTAATTATGACACTTCTCCAGGTAGCAGGTTTAGTCCATTGACAAACACCATCAGGTAGAACAGGGTCTTTGGAGGAACCAGAGTCGCTGTACCTTACCCTGAGGACCTGGCAGCCCGGCTCCCATTCTAAGACCGTCAGTGTCAGCACTCAGCAGCACTTCACTTAGAGGAGGCATTTGTGTTGACTCTGGGACATGTGGAGACCACCACGGAAGGCTGGGTAATCACGATTTTTTTTGCCTCTCCCTTCTCAGCTAAGCTTCAGGCTGCTGTGGTACTGAACCCTGGCTACTCCTCCATCCCACCTGTTTTCCGACTCTGTCTAAACTGGAAAGGGGAGAAAACCAACAGCAACGATGACAACATTCGGGTAAGGCCCACATGGGTGGCAGGAGAACAGGGAGCCCTAGAGAGGTGGGCAGTGTGTCAGTCTCAGGACAGGGATGTACCAGGATCTACAGAACATGCTCGCCGCTTAATTTCCTGAGGCCCACAGTGTTTCCCGTTTAGCACTGTTAACTAGCAAAATGTCTGTGCACCAACCACTCCAGCACCTGATGGGTGGCCACACAGTGAGGAGCAGACAGACACACAGACAGCTGGATCCGGTGGTCTGACTGCTGGAGAGACCTTAGGCCATCCCCAAGCCCAGCATGTTTGTTAGGTAAGGTTGAATAGAGAAGCAGGGTTGTGGTACAGAGACAGATCAAGAAGGTGGGTTTAGCCAACCTCAGCAGGAGCGGACTATAGGGAACCGTCTCCTGGCTGTAAATCTCAGAAAGAGAAAGCTGTGGTGGACATTTTCTGTATACACCATCAACATCTACACACAGATCAGAAGAAAAGGCTCGGGCATTCCTCCTAGCCTCATGTCGGGCAGGGGTAGGCTTTGCTGTACTCTTGTGGGTCTGAGGCGAGAGTCCTAGATAGGCTAGTTCATGCCAACAACACATATCCACTCAGGGTTCCTACACTCCCTTCAGCAAGGTGCGGTGGCAGCACTGGGGAGGCAGAACAGACCAGCTTGGTCTGCACAGTAAGTTCCAGGCCAGCCAAGGCTACACAGTGAGACCTTACCTCTAAAATAAAACCAAAACTTGTCTTGAAGTCGAGTCACCTTGGCCTCTGATGGTAAGCAGACGCAGAAGCACCATAGCAGACTCAGATTCAGTGAGGGCGCTGTAGCTGCTGCCCAGGGCCATGCCTCGTGGTGGGTCTTCGTAGCCTGTGGCCCAGAGCACGTCTTCCTCTATATACCCGTGTTCCTTGCTGGTATCTGGGGTGGGACAGTGGGTGGTAATCAGGACCCCATTGTCTTGAGGAAACAGGATCTCTGGGTGAGGCTGTGGCACAGCTCTGGGTACAGCTCCTGTGCAGGCAGCAGCCGTAGCTCATGTGCCATCAGGTCAGCCATGAGGTGAAGGTGTGACCATGTGCTCAGCCATACCGAGGATCAGTTGCTGAGGTGCTGGCTTCCCACCCCCACAGGCTATGGAGAGTGAAGTCAATGTGTGCTATCGGGAGCTCTGCGGCCCTCGGCCCAGTCACCAGCTCTTGACCAACCAGCTGCAGAGGCTGTGTGTGCTGCTGGATGTCTACCTGGAGACCGAGAGCCATGATGACAGTGTAGAGGGCCCCAAGGAATTTCCCCAGGAGAAGATGTGCCTGCGGCTCTTTAGGTGAGTAGAGGTGACTTCTCATGAGGAGGTGACTTCTCATGAGGACATGGACAGAGATCTCAGCCTCTAGAAGACTAGGTCTCATTGGACAGGGCCGGGCACATAGAGCATCTGTCTTTGTAGCAGAAAACTCTGCTGCCAGAGTTCCAGGAAAACCTTGTCTTCCCCTTCCTGAGACTTCCTTGCTACCGCAGCCTGGCTCACCTGTTCTTGGTCACCCCCTGGAGTAAGCAGCCAAGGAAACTGTACTGAGCCGTGCTACAAAGCTTTGACTGAGCTTTGTTTCTGTGGGAAACTGCAGGGTCTGTTTACTTTTGGCATCCAAGCGAGCACTTTGGGTGGTGGTGCATCCCCACTGTCCCTGGTGAGTTTGCAGCATCTGAGTCCCGTGGTGAGACTCAATACAGCGGGCAATCAGACAGCACAGGGGAAAACAAAAACAGCTCTTCTAGAAGGCAGGCAGCTCAACTCCGTTTCAGCCAGCACTGAGCCCTGGTCCTGGGGCTGAAGTGGGGGAGTGATACCTTCTATGGAGCTCAGACTGCCTCAGATAATCTGTGTACAGCTCCCAGACCATTGCTGCTTCAAGTTCAGGGCTCAGAGTATGCTCTTGGCAACATGTGTGGACTCGCAGTACCTCAGACTAGTTTTCCATTAGAGTTTCTTTCCTGTCCCCTCATGTGTTTGTTTGTTTGCTTGCTTGCTTTCAAAACCCTAGAGAATATTTCTTAGTCTCCTTCTGTTGTGGACAAAGCAGGTAAAGAGGAGCTTTGTTTGGATTATTTTTATAATCTGTCAGGCCCGGTGTCACGACTGACGCCTGTAATCTTAGCACTTGGAAGTTGGAAGCAGGAGGATTGCCATCAGTTCAAGGCTAGCCTTAGCTACAGAATAAACAAGACCAAAAGTTCCTCACCTTGCTCTCCGTCTTATTCTTGCGAAGTCAGTTGTAACGTACAGGGAGGTGTCCTAGCACTGTCCCTCTTGTCTGGCACCTCTGCCGCCCTGGCTCATGGTGGCATTTAATAATAACTAGAAATGTCCCAAGTGGCTACAGGAGGCAGAGCTGACCGCCAAATGCCAGCCTGAGTCTTGCTCTCTGCAGTGATCTGCGTGAAGTCTCAGCTCTTGCCACCTCTCCCGCTACTCCAGCATTTGCAGGATGGGAGCCCCACACAGCTTGTGCTTGCTTTCTCTCGAATGGTTTCTGGAAGACTCATTTCCTCACGTGTTGAGCTGTATCCCTGCTGTGGCAGGACTGAACATCGTAACTGATGGGTGGCTTACAAGGTTCTTGGCCGGGAGTCCAGCTGACTGCTGGGGTTTGGGTCATCAAGAGGCTGAGTGCAGGGTCCTGCTATGAGCTGGTGACCTTAGCTGGAGCTTGGACTGAGACTTCACCACTCTGACTGGGTGCAGCCTCTGCTGTTTGGAGGCTTATAATGCCATGAATGGTCTCAGTTCCAGTTCCAGCTTCCACCTCGGAGATGAGGAGCCTCTGTATTTCACCTCCAAGCAGCACATACTGTATGTGTGAGAAGTGTCAGCACAGTACAGGCTGGAGAAGAAGGTTTTAGTACCCTCAGCCACTGGAGAAGAGTAAAACTTTCTCTTTTAGTTTTTCTATTCTCTGCTGCCCGCTCACATGTGTCTTAGTTCTTTTTCTATTGTGATAAGACATCATGGATGAAAGGGCTCACTCCAGTTTACAGTTAGTCCTTCCGGAAGCAGAGGCCATGGGGGAATGCTGCTGACGGCTTGCTCTGCGTGGCTTGCACATTCCACTCGCTTCTTCCTATTTGACTCTGACCTGTGTTGGGAAAAAACTGTCCTGCACACATACTCCCTTAGACCGAGTCCCAGCGAGCCCCATTACTGCTTGTTGGATGTCAGTCATGGACAGAGATGGACAAGGAAGGAGCCCTTCTTACAGATGTTCGTCTTTATGGAGCTGTGTGGAACATGTCCCTCTGTAAAGATTTTACCTGAGGACCCAGAGTTACTGCTGAAATCTTCACAGGAGGAACTTTGAAGATAGATCTTGGCCTGCTTGGCCATGACTGGGCCTTCCTGGAACAAACAGGCTTTGGTGTTGGCGCTCTGGTTGGGTTCCGTTGCTTCCTGGCCATGCAGTGCACAGTCTTGTTCTTTTGCAACTGTAGACATAAAGTGTTTGTTGATAACATTATAAGCAATGGTCTAGAGCATGTTTGGGCCCTGACCCCAAAATGTCTGATTAAGGGATCCTCCAGGTTCACATTCGTAAGCACATAGAGACACTTTTACAAAGATGGTGTCACTCCTTCACCAGTGTGGTCTGGTTTCTCACCTTCTCACTGTGCCCTGTGTCTGAACTATGCAGCTCTAACTTTCCCCCAGTGACCGCTACATGGCATTCTCTGGTGAGTGAACTGTAATTTATTTTATCAGCCCAGAAGGCATGCTATTAACTGCTCTCCCTCTTGTTTCTCTAGGGGTCCAAGTAGGATGAAGCCGTTTAAATATAACCACCCTCAGGGATTCTTCAGCCACCGCTGACAGACTTCCCTCTCTACCTGTCAGCCCCCAAGCCCTGCCCTGACTCCTGGGTATCTGAGTTTTGCTTTGGCCGCCTGTGGTTCTTGATATTTTCCAAAGACACCGGCTAATTAAAATGTCGTGTGACCAAATGGCCTGTTTGTCGCTCCTTGGGCAGTCAGGATCAGGGGGACCATGGCAGCATGAAGACTTTCTGGATGCGGGTTGTAAGGGTGGCCGAGAGATGGAGGTTGGTACCTGCTCATCACACAAAGCATCTTGGTACCTCTCAGCCTAGTTCCTACTGATGAGGACGCTGCCAGAGAAGCCCACGTCAGCACATCCAGATATTCCTTCCTCAGCCTTCCTTCTCTCTGTGGTCAGTGATGCGGGTGCTGGGATGTCATGTAGAACAGATGATGCCCGGGCTGGAGAGATGGCTCAGCGGTTAAGAGCACTCACTGCTCTTCCCGAGGTCCTGAGTTCAAATCCCAGCAACCACATGGTGGCTCACAACCATCTGTAATAAGATCTGATACCCTCTTCTGGTGTGTCTGAAGACAGTTATAGTGTACTTATACATAAAATAAATAAGTAAATATTACAAAACAAAAAAAAAGAACAGATGATGCCCTTGTTGTAGTGAGAGACTGAGACCAGGGACATGGACAAGCAGATCTGTGCTCAGAAGCTGTCTTAGGGTTTTACTGCTGTGAGCAGACACCATGACCAAGGCAACTCTCATAAGGACAATGTTTAATTGGGGCTGGCTTACAGATTCAGAGGTTCAGTCCATTATCATCAAGGCGGAAACATGGCGGCATCCAGGCAACCATGGTGCAGGAGCGGCTGAGAGTTCTACATCTTCATCTGAAGGCTGCTAATGCAAGACTGACTTCCAAGCAGCTGGGATGAGGCTCTTAAAGCTCAAGCCCACAGTGACACACCTACTCCAACAGGGCCATAACTTCTAATAGTGCCACTCCCTGGGCCAAGCACATACAACCATCATAGAAGCTAAGCGCGTTAGGTTTAATTAATACTTTCAGATAGGAGAGTGAGACCACATAACACTTGAGGGGCTTTACTTCCAGGACTTCAGAGGTGGGGCCAAGAAGATCTCTGAGAGTTCCAGGCCAGCCAGAGCTTCCCAGTGAGACCCTGTCTCAAAAGAAAAGACAAAAATGCTGGGGAAATGTTTGCAAAGCTATCACCTCTGGGGTCCAGGAGTGAAGCTCACTGTAGACCACTTGCCTTGTATACTGAAGGCCTGGGGGTGCAGTCCTCAGCACACAAAAAGAAGAGCCAACCCCACCCCCGCTCCCCATCCTGAGGATCCTCAGACACTTGTCTGAAAAGACTCTGCTCTCTGACCTCAACCAACGTTAAATTCACAATTCAGCTTGAGAAGTAAAAGACAAGGTTGAGGACGTCAGTGGGGCACATGCAAGTGGTATCGTTCCTCAGCACTAAGAGTAATGAGAACCAAGATACAGAGTGGAAAGTAGTTGAGAACTATTGAGGGGCACTTTGGAGGCAAAGGCAAGTGGGTCTCCGTGAGTTCAAGGCCAGCATGGACTACATAGTGACTTCTAGGACAGCCAGGGTTATGTAGAGAGACACTGTCTCAAAAACCAGAAAAGTAAGAATTCGTCTGTGTCTGCAGGCTAGGGATATCTGTTGCTAGAGTGTTTGCCTAGAACTCATGAAGCCCTGGGTTCCCTGCAACACATAAAGCAGCCTTACTGGTGCATGCCCATAATCCCAGCGTGAGGGAGAGTCAGGAGACTCACAGATTCAAGGTCACTTTCTGCTGCATAGGAAGTTTGAGGGGAGCTGGACTACCTAACACATTATCTCAGCGATAAATAATAACTATTTTTGGAAGTATAGTCTAGTTTGCTAACTCAAAGACAAAGTAATTGTACCTTTTATTATAGTTCCAGTCAAGATTTTTCGAGCTTTTTTTCCCCCTTATAGAACAATGCTGGAGCACTTTATAGACACATCCATGGTAGCTTGAGTAGGAATGTGTTTCCCAGAGACTCGTGTCTAAATGCAGGGGCTGGCACTGTTAGGACATGTGGCCTTGTGAAGTGAAGAAGTGTGTCACTGGGGAGGCAAGCTTTGAAGTCAAACTAGGCCTCGTGTGACGGTCTCCTGCTGTCTGCGAATCAAGATGTGTAAACTCTCAGTTCCTCCAGCCTGCATGCCATGCTTCCTACCTTGATGCTAATGGGCTAAACCTCTGAAACAAAGCCAGCCCCAATTAAATGTTTCCCTTTACAAGAGTTGTCTCAGCCATGGTGTCTCTTCACAGACTGACTAAGATATCTACTCTAAGTAGATTATTCATGACAGCATGGGCCTCTCATACAGAAACTGTGTTTTCTGTCCTTTCAGCTGAGCATCTTAAAGATGAGGATTTGGGGGAAGATGGGCCTGCAAAGATGAGAGGGCTCAGTAGTTAAGAATGTCTCTTATAGAGGCCCCCAGATTGTTTCCCAGCATCCATGGCAGGTGGCTTACAACACCTGTAACTCCGATTCAGGGATCCAATGCATCCGGCCCCTCCATAGCCCCTGCATTCATCCATATACACAACCACCTCTCTTACAAAGGCTTAACTTTTTTTTTTGCTTTTTTTCGGAGCTTGGGACCGAACCCAGGGCCTTGCGCTTCCTAGGCAAGTGCTCTACCACTGAGCTAAATCCCCAACCCCTACAAAGGCTTAACTTAAAAAAATGTTTAAGAGAAACTGGGGGGTAGAGAGATGGCTCAGTGGTTAAGAGCACTGATTGCAATGCCAAGCAACCAGAGCTTCCAGGGACTAAGCCACTACCTAAAGACTATACATGGACTGAGCCTGGACTCTGACCTCATAGGTAGCAATGAATATCCTAGTAAGAGCACCAGTGGAAGGGGAAGCCCTGGGTCCTGCTAAGACTGAACCCCCAGTGAACTAGACTTTTGGGGGGAGGGCAGCAATGGGGGGAGGATGGGGAGGGGAACACCCATAGGGAAGGGGAGGGAGGAGGGGGATGTTTGCCCGGAAACCGGGAAAGGGAATAACACTCGAAATGTATATAAGAAATACTCAAGTTAATAAAAAAAAAAAAAAAACCAAAACCAAAAACAAAAACAAAAACTCAACTGTATCACAAAAAAAAAAAAAAAACAAAAAGAGCACTGATTGCTCTTCCAGAGGTCCTGAGTTCAATTCTCAGCAACCACACGGTGGCTCACAACCATCTGTAATGGGATCTGATGCCCTCTTCTGGTGTGTCTGAAGACAGCGACAGTGTACTCATATATAATAAATAAATACATCTTTTTTAGAAGAGAGAGAATTGGGGTTGGGGATTTAGCTCAGTGGTAGAGCGCTTGCCTAGCAAGCACAAGGCCCTGGTTTCGGTCCCCAGCTCCGGGGGGAAAAAAAAAAAAAGAAACGAGAGAAGCTGGGAGACACAAATACCTGCCAAAATAGAGTCCAGCAGGAGGAGAATGGTACCTCAGTGTAGCCTTAAATGCCTATGTCTCACCCCACACTGCCCCATTCCTCTGACTCACAGAGATAGGCTCTCTTCAGCCAGAGGCCCTCAAACTACCCAGGAGTACCTACCCATAAACTCATTCCAAAAGCACTTTCCCAAGCCCTACTCCAAATCTTCCAACTCAACTGACCTGAGGAAGATGGTTTTTAACAATCTCCCCAAATGCCCTTTGCCCTAGCCCGTCTTCGAAGGCATTGAACTTTCTGTCCCTTCTCATCCCTCATTTTTGTTGGTGATGTAGAGCACAGGAGAGCCAGGTTTGCTACGCAGCACCTTCTCTGCTGTCTTATGCAGTGTGAGCATCTGAGGTTTCCCCACCCCCACCCCACCCCCACCCAGTGCACACAGTAAAATCTTGTCTTTTTCCTGACCTAGTTGCCTGGGACTTTTTCCCTGCTGGCATCTTCTTGGTCTGGCTACTTTCAGGACTGTATTTCACCGCCTGTGCTGAATAAGATTAAAACAGGCTAAAAATAGTTCCTTTAATGGCCCCTGCATTGCAGCCACTTCTGGTCTTGGCTGGAAGGGAGCCAAACTGACTCAGCTCAAAAGCTCACCTCTAGAAAGAGGCAGGGACTCTTGCGATGCTAAGCAGGCTCTGCTTGCTAGGTACAGCTTGTCCTCACCAGAAGACGTTTCTTTCTTTTAAAGAGCAAGCAGAACAAAGGAAGCTTTTGGCCTTATGGAGAAAGGTAGTAAAACAAATGAGGAAGCTCATCCCCTCCGGATGCTAAGTGGAGCCATCCATGCCTAGGGCAGGCAGATAGGGGAAAGACCTCAGAGCTGCTTCTACTGGAACTGTCCCTAATCTCCGCAGTGCCTGAGCTAGGGCACACCCCAAGATGCAGCCCCTGCCAGCACTTGCCCTGAGCCAGAGAGCCCCATCCGTGTTCCTTGCCTTTATTTATTGTATTTATATGTATTTATTTATTGGCCGGGGAGCCAATACAGGGCAGCATTCTTGCTACCCATGCACCACTGGGATGCAGCCCTTAGCCCATCTGTCTTAGTATCTCTATTGCTGTGATGAAATACTATGACCAAAAGCGAGTTATGGAGGAAAGGCTTATTCACCTTACACTTCCACATCACCATGCAGCATCAAAGGAAGTCAGAACAGCAAATCGAACAGGGCAGGAACCTAGAGGTAGGAGCTGATGCAGAGGCCAGGGCAGCATGTGGGTGCGTGTGAGCATGTGTGTGTGCATGTAGGCATGGTGTGTGTGTGTGTGTGTGTGTGTGTGTGTGTGTGTGTGTGTGTGTGTGTGTGTGTGTTGCTGATTACTGACTGGCTCCCTCCTCATGGCTTGCTCAGCCTTCTTTCTTATAGAACCCAGAACCACCAGCCCAGCAGTGACCACACCCACAACGGGCTGAACATGCCCCGATCAATCACTGATTAAGAAAACGCCTTACAAGTGTGACAGCTCTTTTAGAACTTGTCTAGTAGGTTTTCAGACTTCTGTTGGGAAAACCTGAAAAAAAAAAAAAAAGAAAAAGAAAAAGAAAACACCTTTCACGCTTTCCTGTTTATAGCCCAATATTCTGGAGGCATTTTCTCAATTGAAGTTCCCCCCTCGAGCCCATGTCAAGTTGACGTAAAAATCTAGCCAGGGCCCCGTGTTTGTCTTCCTAAAAACCAGCCTCTCTATTCTTGGTCTATCTGCTTGCTATAGTTGAGGGTGACCCCGAACTCCCAACGCCCCCACCTCCACCTCCTAAATTCTGTGATCGCAGGTGTTCACTGCCACACCTAGCTTCTCCCTCACTTTCTTCACAGCCTGCACTTTGCTGTTTTCTCTACGATCTAAAGGATCCGGGTTGTTTTAAGGGCGTTCACTGAGCATCTCACTGAGCATGCTGATGAAACAAATCCCTCTCCCGAGAACGGCGCAGTTGCCGTACTCCACAGGAACTCCATCCCTGTCTGTGCACCTTATGTGTTCAACAGCCTCCGACCAGAGCAGACATTAAGCCTTTTCTTTAGGTGAGGCGCTGGACCAATCTTAATCTCGCATTTCTGACCTACTTAATTGCAGCCGCTGCCAAGATTCGTGGATTCCCTTTTTGGCATGGATGGGGTGGGTTGAGAAGTCTCAAAATGTAGGTCCTACTGGCCTTGAACCAGACACTCCCCTGCCTTTGTCTGCTGGGACTACGGTATACTGTACACTACACCCAGCTATGCTCCCTTCGTCTTTACAGTAGAGGAAACTGGCTCAGGTTCTGGCGATGTGGTCCTTAATATCTCTGGGGACCATTATTCAGTTCATCCCATAGTCTGAGAGTAGGAGATGCTGTTCCCAAACTGGAAAGATGTAATTCTCTACAAGGACTGGAAGCTACAGAGAAAAAAGCCACCAGAGGCCCCTAGAACAACTCCTGTGACAGACATGTGATAGCTTGTGTGCTAAGTTGTTTCTGTGCTTGGGGGGGGGGGGGGTCCCCACTTGCACAGTTCAAGTCTGTATAGGTCAGGGGACAACTACAGGGCCCTCACCCAGGGCTTCTGCCACGTGGGTCCCAGGGATCAAAGTCAGGTTGTCCAGCTTAGCACCAGGTCCCTTTACCTGCAGAACCATAATGTTGCTGGCTGCTCTTATGAGTTTAGTTCATATATTTGTGTCTGACCCAATAAGACTTGGTATATGATGTGAGGTAGAGATCCACCTTCTTTTTCTACATATGATTTTACAATTGTCCCAGAAACCAGAAGAAATAAACTATAATGTGCTATTATTTTCCCTGTGGAATCATCTTGGTAATCTTGACAAAAATCAATTGACTTCCCTGGTATGGTAGTGCATGTCTGCAATTCTAGACTCGTGAGGCTGAAGCAGGAGGATTGCTGAGAGTTCAAGGCCAGCCTGGGCAAGCACTAAGAAAGCCAGGGATTCGTAGCAAGACCCTGACAGAGTCAAAGCAGACAAATGAATCGAGCAATGATGTTAAGGGTTTATCGCTGGACTTTGGGCTCCATTGGTGCGTCTGCCTGTACATTTTTATTATTGTGACTGTGTGAAGTGTTTTCAGAAGATCAGGACAGCTATGAGTGGTCCAGTTTTGCTCTTTTCCATTATTTGGTAACTTGGGAGCCTGCGCAGTCCCATGTCAGTTTGCGAATCCGTTTTCCCATTTATGAAAAATTAAAAATGTTTAGCAATAAAAATTTTAATTACTATTGTTGAATTTGTTTGTGTGCACGTATGTGTATGCATGAGTGTGTGTTTATATGTAGGTGTGTGTGTGTTTATATGTGTGTAAGTAGGAGAACAGCTTTTATTTAACTTAAGACATGTTTTTCCTGGGTTCGGTCCCCACCTCCGAAAAAAAGAAGAAAAAAAACCCATGTTTTTCATTAATTAATTTATTTATTCACTTTTCATCCTGATCGCCTGTTCCACATCCCTTGTTCAGTGGCAGTTAAGAGAGTCAGAGACAGCCTCTGCTCCAGTTGTTAGGGAACCCACAAGACCAAGCTGCACATCTGCTACAGATGTGAAGGGGGCCTTGGTCCAGCCCCTGTGTGCTCTTTGATTGGTGGTTCAGTCCCTATGTGGAGAACAACTTCAGAGAGTTGGTCCTTTCCTTTCACCTTGTGGTTCCTGGGTCACTTGGGTCATCGGGCTTGGCTGTGAGTGACTTCATCTGCTAGCCTGGGCATGAGAATTCTGACAGGGATTGTAGTGACTCTGTAAACCGCCCTTGGTAGTGTTGCCATTTAAACAAAGTAAGAGCAGGGGGTGTTGGTTCACACTGAAATCCCAGCACTTGGGGAATGGAGGCCGGAGAAGCAGGATTCAGTTTTGTAAACGTAGTGTGTTTGAGGCCAAACTGCGCTATGCGAGACCCTGTCTTAAGAGAACAAAATTAGGGCTGGGGATTTAGCTCAGTGGTAGAGCGCTTACCTAGGAAGCGCAAGGCCCTGGGTTTGGTCCCCAGCTCCGAAAAAAAAAAAAAAGAACCAAAAAAAAAAAAAAAAAGAGAACGAAATTAACAAGGACAGTACTGCTATCCACAAATGTGGGGTGTCTTTCAATTTATACCGATTTTCTTTTTTGGGAATGAAACTTACTGTGTAGACCGGACTGGCCTCATGCATTGGTCTACTTACCTCTGCGAGTGGATCTTTTTTAAAGATTTATTTATTTATTTGATGTATGTGAGTACACTGTCGCTATTTTTAGACACAACCAAAGAGAGCATCGGATCCCCATTACAGATATTTGTGAGCCACCATGTGATTGCTGGGAATTGAACTCAGATCCTCTGGAAGAGCAGGCAGCGCTTTTAACTGCTGAGCCATCTCTCCAGCCCACAAGTGGGTCTTTTAATGCTATTATAATTTTTTTTTTTTTAGCTTCTCTATTCAGCCAGATGTGGTGGCATACCCCTTTAGCCTCAGCACTCAGGAGGCAGAGGCAATAGATCTCTTTGAGTTCAAGGTCAACCTGGTTTTCATAGCAAGTTCCAGGCCAACTTGGGTTACTGGTGAGAGCCTATCTTACAAAACAACAAAAGACAAACAAAACTATATCTCTGTTCAGATTTTTTTTTTTTTTTGGTTCTTTTTTTTTGGAGCTGGGGACCGAACCCAGGGCCTTGCGCTTCCTAGGCAAGCGCTCTACCACTGAGCTAAATCCCCAACCCCTGTTCAGATTTTTTAAAGACTTATTTATTTTATGTATATGAGTACACTGTAGCTGTCTTCAGACACACCAGAAGAGGGCATCGGATCCCATCACAGATGGTTGTGAGCCACCATGTGGTTGCTGGGAATTGAACTCAGGACCTCTGGAAGAGCAGTCAGTGCTCTAACCACTGAGCCATCTCCCCAACCCCCTTCCTTTCTTTGTTTGAGACAGGGTTTTTCTGTGTATCTCTGGCTGTCCTGGAACTTCTCTATACACTGGGCTGGCCTCAAACCAAGAGACCCACCTACCTCTGCCTCCCGAGTTCTGGGATTAAAGGTGTGCACCACCACGGCTCGGCCAAAACTCCCCCTTCAGCCATTGCATTAGTCAGAACTCTCCTGGCTGTAAAGCAGTGTTGGAACCCAAAGAGTTTGGTAAGGAATGGGATTTATCACTTTGAGGGCTGGCCAAAAGTGTTGGGTTGGGTCATCAGGAAGTCCACCATGGGTCTCTAGGGATCTCGTTCCTATTTATCTCACCCTGTCTCAAACTATCTTACCACAGGTCTGGAAACATGGTTGCCCACAGCTCCTGATTGGAATCTCCCTACCAACCACTCTGGTCCCAAGTTTAAAATCCCAGAAAAGAGCATCTTCCAGTCCTCTGAGTGACCAGAAGCAGGAAAATTAGACAGGATAGCTGAGAGCCGTCAGTGGGGGTTGGAGCAGAGAGGCAAGAGCACACAGAATGGGCCGTGGCAGCCCCACCACACAGGACTCAACAGTCGGGGTGCCATGGAAACCGGCAAGAGGACCACATAGCTTTCACAATTACTTCCAGAGCCAGGCACAGTCACTCCAGATACTTGGGTGGCAGAGCAGGAATATGAGTTCAAAGCCACCCTGCGTATTTAAGCAAGACACTGTCTCAAAATAAAAATGCAAAAAGGGGCAGCAGCGGGACGAGTACTGAAGAAAAGAATCTACACCCAGAGAAGCACACCGAGTGTAAATTAGGTGACTGTTGAAAAGTTGTCACTGCCTCACACAGATGAATTATCCACACGTGGCCCCTGAGGCATAGGTACTTCGCATCTAACATGCAGAGTCCATGGACCATTCGACATCCTCCCGGGGCTCACTGTTCCCAGTGTCTCAGCTTCGGTGTTCATTAGGGTAAACTGGGATTTGGCCAAGTGTGTACTTTCCCCATACCTCCCTCAGACTGTGATGTCAACGTCGTGCAGCCGGGAGTCTGTGGGTTTATAAGGATCTCAGGTGATGTTGATGAAGGTCCAGAGACCATACCGAGGCCACCACCACAGATCTGGTGTGATGTCTAGACCTCTTGTCCCGGCCTCTAGCCATCCCAGAGGGAGGGAAGAAATAACGACAGCCACAATTGTATTTCAGAAGCACTTGGTTTTATTGCACGGAAGCAATCGAAAGTGGACTTCAGTGGACAGCACACCCTGGCCTGGTTCAGCGGCCAGCGCCCTGCCTCACCTGCTGCAGCTCTTCCAGGAGCGTGTACCGGGCAAGGGCCTGACCGCTCCTTTGGAAAACAAGAAGGCATTCGGGAATAGGTTACAACATTTCAAGCATAATGCATTTCTAACTGCTCATTCATTACTGCGGTCACCTGTCGGTAGGACATACGGGAAGTAAATGCACTTACTTGGAAAGGAGGGGGGGCAGTTTTTAGTCACGCGTTTTACGTGGAGCGTTCAGCAATACATCACGTTCGGCTACGATAAGCTATCATAATTGTCCATCACCTGGGGAGGGCTTTCGGTGTTGGGGAGGCAGGGCTCAGGGTTATCTTCTCTTGCTAACTTAATCCTAATAGAAATTCCTGTTTGGTGAGGGCGGGCCCGCCATCTAAGTGGTGTTTCTTCTTACGGAGGGAAAGGAAGAAATAAACTTTATTACACCAACCCTTGAGTACCGGGGCCGTCCTGAGTTTCTTTGGCTATTCTGGGTGTCCCTCTCGTCCTCTTACTTGTCTCCCTTGGCAGCCTTGTCCTCTGGGGCCTTCTCTGAGGGCTGGCTGTCTTTTTGGTCTGTGCTAGAGGACTTTTCAGCCTTTTCTGTCTTGGGTTTGCTAGGCTCTTGGGGAAGGCCCTTGTCCTCCTCCTTGGCCTTGGCCTCCATTTTGGGTTTCTCCTCAGGCTTCTTGGACTCCGTAGTCTTCTCCTCCTTGGTGTCTTTCTTCTCTGGTGCTGCCGGCACCTCCTCCTTCTTCGGTTTCTCCTTCTCTGAGGGTTTGCTAGGTTCTTTGGCCTTGGCGTCTTCTGCCTTCTCTTTGGGTTTAGCCTCTTCCTTCACGCCCAACTTGGCGGGCGTCTCCTCCTCTGGGGCCGCCGCCTTCTTCTCTTTAGCCTCTTCCTTCTTGGCTTCCCCCGGAGAGTCCTTGGGCTTTTCTGTGAGAGGCTCCTTCTCCTCCGCCTTGGGCTTCTGGGCCTCCTTGGGAGCTTCATCTTTCTTGCTCTCCTTCACCTCTGTCTTTGGTGTGGCTGGTGTCTTCTCCTCCTCCACCTTCTTTGGGGGTTCTTTGGCTTTTACCTCCTCCACAGGGGACTTCACCTCTTCCTTCTTGGGAGCCACCTTTTCAGTCCTGGTCTCTTCCTTCTCGGGGGACTTGGCCTCCTCCTTGGCAGGACTTTTGACCTGCTCAGGGGATCTGATGTCTGCGGGGCGCTTTGCTTCCTCCTTCGCTGGAGTCTTGGCTTCTGGAGACTTCACATCCAGAGTCTTGGCCTTCTCAGGAGACTTGGCCTCCTCCTTCATGGGGCTCTTGGCCTTCTCGGGGGATTTCACCTCAGCTGGAGGCTTGATCTCTTCCTTCACAGGGGACTTGGCCTTCTCAGGGGACTTGGCCTCAGCTAGGGATTTTGCACCTTCCTTCACGGGGCTCTTGGCCTTCTCTGGAGATTTTACCTCAACAGGTGACTTGGCCTCAGCTGGTGACTTGGCCTCAGCTGGAGACTTGGCCTCAGCTGGAGACTTGGCCTCAGCTGGTGACTTGGCCTCAGCTGGAGGCTTGGCCTCAGCTGGTGACTTGGCCTCAGCTGGTGATTTGGCCACAACTGGTGACTTGGCCTCAGCTGGTGACTTGGCTCCAGCTGGTGACTTGGCTTCACTTGGGGACTTCACCGAAGCTGGAGATTTGACCTCAACTGGTGACTTGGCCTCAGCTGGGGACTTCACTGTAACTGGAGATTTGACCTCAGCTGGTGACTTGGCCTCAACTGGGGACTTCACTGTAGCTGGAGATTTGACCTCAGCTGGTGACTTGGCCTCAGCTGGTGACTTGGCCTCACCTGGGGACTTCACTGAAGCTGGAGACTTGGCCTCAGCTGGTGACTTGGCCTCAGCTGGGGACTTGGCCTCACCTGGAGACTTCACTGTAGCTGGAGATTTGACCTCAGCTGGTGACTTGGCCTCAGCTGGTGACTTGGCCTCAGCTGGAGATTTGACCTCAGCTGGAGATTTGACTTCAGCTGGGGACTTGGCCACAGCTGGAGATTTGACCTCAGCTGGGGACTTGGCCTCAGCTGGTGACTTGGCCTCAGCTGGGGACTTGGCCTCAGCTGGTGACTTGGCCTCAGCTGGGGACTTGGCCTCAGCTGGGGACTTGGCCTCTTCTTTCACAGGAGACTTGGTTTCCTTTTCTGGAGATGCAGCCTCTTCTGCAGGGGGAGACGTAGTTGCTGCTTCTTCTCCTCCCTCTTCTGCCTCTTCTTCTTCCTCCCCTTGGGCCTCTTTGTCCTCCTCTTCTGTCACTTCTTCTGTCACCTGGATCTCTTCTGTCTGTTCCTCTACAATGACGGTTTCCTTCTCCGATTTTTCTACTACTTTTATCTTCTCTTCGCTTTTGACTTTTATGTGAGTGGACATGGAGGGAATTTTTGGGAGTCCCTCAGTAAGAGAGAAGGGACTGGGTCCAAAGCCAATCCGACACTCTTCGCCTTCCAGGAGTTTTCTGTGAAATGGATAACGGGAAACACTGTCAACTCAGAGCTGGAACCTTGGTTGGCTTCCTGAAGCCCCAGTGCATTCAGGGACAGGGTTTGGCGAATGAAGGGTATAAATCAATGGAAGAAATCCCCCTCTCTCTCCCTTGCTCTCTTCTCTTCTTCTCTATCGCTCTCTCTTTTTTCATTTCCACTACCAGTAGACATTTGGAACTTACTTATTTTTTATTATGCTGGGGATGGAGTCATGGTAGCACATACTCTGCCCTGAGTCACAGCCTTGGCAGGAAGCACTTTGAGAATGGAGGAAGTTACTTCGCCAAGTGTCCCGGTGGCCACTTACAAAGTCTGGCCCTCATGGGGAGCTGCACTGGTACTTATGGGAGAAAACTTCTCCTAAAGAATGGTCCTGGGGTTGGGGATTTAGCTCAGTGGTAGAGCGCTTGCCTAGGAAGCACAAGGCCCTGGGTTCAGTCCCCAGCTCCGGGGGGGAAAAAAAAAAAAAAGAATGGTCCTCAGTAGAAATCCCCTGAGTCGACGCAACCTATACCTATTGTCTCTCAGCTAACACCTAATTCAAGATAGGCATGGTGGCCCGCGCCTTTAATCCCAGCACTCTGGAGGCAGAAGCAGGTGGTCCTCTGTAAGTTTGAGGCCAGCCTGGTCTACAAAGAAAGTTCCAGGACAACTAGGACTACACAGAGAAACCCTATCTCAAACAACCTTATCCCCCAACCCCCCGGGAGAAAGACCTAATTCAAGAGAAAGTTGTAGGTCTAGGATTATAGCTGGGTGGTATATTGCTGGTCCAGTATGCATGAGTCCCTGCGTTGAGAGAGAGAGAGAGAGAGAGAGAGAGAGAGAGAGAGAGAGAGAGAGAGAAAATGACTCCTGAACATTGTACATAACCTCTACATGCACACTGTACACACGAACATGCACATACACACACAATAACATAAAAAATAAGCCCCTCCCATGACGGAAGGGAAGAATGAAGCCCACACTTACGCATTTGGGCCGAGAGGTTTCCTAATTGCCATTTAGATGTCCTGTCTCCTTTGGTAGCCATTCTTTGGAATTTCTCCTCTCTCTTAGCTACTCACTAGATGGTGACCTTATCCAAGTTACCCGGACTCTTAAGTCTTGCATTTCTTCATGGTAAAAGTCTGACCACCAGAGTCCTTACCTCAGATGGCTGCTTCTGAGAGAGAATGAATACTAAGGGCCTGGTGGGGAATGGAATGGCTGCTTGGTGGAAGCATAGGGGCTTCCCCTAGAACAGTGTTTTCCAAAATTATCAGCTTACAAATTACCCTGGGTCTTGTTAAACTACAGATCTTATATTTTAGGCTGTGAGCCTAACCTTTAATGGCTGAGCCATCTCTCCAGCTCTACACTACAGGTCTATAGCCTGGGGCAGGGCCCGTCTTTCTGACTCTAGGATCACTCTGAATCTTGGCTACTGCACCACACCGAGTAGCAAGATCAGAGTAGAGCCAGGAGGTGGAGAGCCAAGGATCACCAATCAGAAGAGGCCTTCGGGAGATCAGCCCTGCTAGGCTGTGACGTCTCTCTCATGGTCTTCCCATGGCTACCATTCCGTGAGCACGAGCAGAACCCGTGTCAGCTGGACTACCTTGTAAACAGGACTGGCTGAGTTGTTTCTGTTGTCTCCACTCACTTTTGCAAGGAAAGAAGGCCCAGCAAGCTAAGAACTTCCAAAGGGTGGGGCTGTAATAGTGTCTGACTGTTTAAACACCTCTCTTCCTCCAAAGCAAGTCTCTGACTAGCTGAGTTTGGGGTACAGAAGGGTCTTTAAACTGTAAGTCACCATCAGAAAGATAACGAGTCACTCCTGAGTCAATGAGGTAGCTGAGTGGGTAAACACACTGACCATCAAGCCTAAGGACTTGGTAAGTTTGATTCTCAGGAACCACCTGATGGAAACAGAAAGTCAACCCTCAAGACTGACCTCTGACCTCCATATGTGTGTGCATGAGGTTACACACACACACACACACACACACACACACACACACACACACGCAAATAAAACGCAGCTAAAAGTAAATCAGCTTCAAGATTTCTGCCTCTCTCAAAGTAAAACAGTGTGGGGGGCTGGGGCAGGGATGATGAGGGTCCTATAAGGAGTTTGCGGCTTGAATTTGGGATGGAGGGAGAGGAGTGTTATGTATGCAAATATATGCAAATGTATTGAAACCACTGACATGCTCCTTTTTTTTTTTTTTTTCTTTTTTTCGGAGCTGGGGACCAAACCCAGGGCCTTGCGCTTGCTAGGCAAGCGCTCTACCGCTGAGCTAAATCCCCAACCCCGACATGCTCCTTTAAGACCGTTAAATGGCCAATTTAAGATACAGACTTTTTTTCTTATTTTACTGTGAGCATGCATGGGTGTGGGTGCACGTGTGCCACAATGCATAAGAGACGTTATGGACAACTTTCAGGAATCAAAGTTCTCCCTCTACGGTAGAGTCTGGGGATCCAACTTGGGCCCTCAGACTTATGTAGCAAGTGCCTTTACCCACTGAGCCATCTTGCTGATCATACATCATTAAAAGATAAAAAGGGGTTAAGGCTCACAACTGAAATACTTTTGGCTGGTAATATGGCTAGGTGGGTAAGATGATTTCTGCACAGCCCTCAGAGCCCATGTAAAGGTGGGAGGAGAGACTACAAAGTTGTCCTCTGGCCCGTGTGTGTGCATGAGCATGCGCACGCGTGCGTGCACAGACACAAACAGAATAAACAGAAATACTTTAGCTACATTATGGTGACACACACCTTCAATCCCAGTACTTGGGAAGCAGAGGTAGGTGGCTCTCCATGATCTAGAGACCATCTCACATGGTCTACATTGTGAGCTCAAGGCCTGAGAGGGCTACATAATAAGATCTATTTAAAAAATAATAACAAAATAAAACCCCAAAAAACTTCAGTCTCTAAAACATAGGCAGCTACCCGAACACAGCCTGCAACTGAAGGCTGAGTGCTTTATGGGAGCTCAGGGCTCCACACTGCCTCAAGGCGCCTGGGCCATCTCACCTGTAAGCAGCGATCTCAATATCCAGGGCCATCTTGACGTTGAGCAGGTCCTGGTACTCTCGGAGCTGCGCGGCCATCTCCCATTTGGTGTTTCTCAGCTCATTGTCCAGCTGCTGAATTGCATCCTGGGGATGACAGATGAGGAAAGTCACCCAGGGCCTGGCCCTCAGTTCCAGGGAAGCTGGTGCTACCCTGCTCAGCCACCTGGCTGCGGCCAAAGCCCCACCCTGTCAAAATCTTAATGTGCTCATGTACGGTCATGGAAAAGTCTGGAGCAAAAGTCTCAGGCTGAGGAAAGATCTGGAATGAAATCCAACAGATACTGGCTCAGTCAGAATGATGGGAGAATTTTTACAGATGTCTTGGAAAATGTTCCCTGAGGGATGAGACGTAGCAGGGTGGTCCGCTCCACAGCTGGGGCGAGAGTAGTCCTAGCTACTTTGTCTTCTGCTCTTTCCAAAAGCGCCCGTGAGTGTCAACCCTTGGCAAATGCCTGCTATTGGATTACCTGTCGAGACAGAGGACACCCAGAAGTGTACTATGCACAGATGAAACTTGTTTTCGCTGGAGCACTGCTTAAAGCAGCAATTGTCAACCTGTTCGCCAGGTTTTTGCAAACCTCTTTCTCCAAAAAAAAAAAATTTTTTTTAACATTGTGATTCATAACTAGAATAATTGTGGTTATGAAATAGCAAGAAAAATAATTTTATGGCTTGGGGGGGGGTCACCACAGCGCAAGAATCTGTATGAAAGAGTGGCAGCACCAGGAAGGCTGAGAAGCACCGCCTTAAAGGGAACCATCTCAAAGACCCTTTAGTTACTCCTTAACGTTTCTGCTTCCGGTGTGTCCGTACTTACCGCATTATCAGGTTCTAGGAAAGTGACACTTTCCTCCCCAGACTGTTTTTGACTGAAGATGCCTTCTCAAGCTGTGCCCGGGCCACACCCACGGACACTGGTGACTAGAATGCCTACGCTAACCAAGATTTGGCTGAGCATTTATACGTAAGTGGTAAATTCTTTGTTAGGTGCTATGACGGAGCCCAGAACCGCATGTGCTCTACCCCTGAGCTACATCCCCAAGGTTGCTGGACATTCTAAATCTCTCACAGCTCTGCAAAGCAAGTCTTTGCTGTTTTTCTCCCTTTCGCTCCAGGGAGGGATTTTTGGTTCAGGTAGTCAGAGAACTCTCCAGACTCAGAGACCATGATCCTGCTGGAAGGAAGGAAGGAAGTTACCCTCCCCTCTGCTCACCTGGTAGGAGGCCATGTCTACCTGATGACGGTCCTCCAGCTCAGAGCGCTGCCTCTCCAGTGACTCCTTGGTGCTTTTCAGTGCCTCCAACTCTGTGGTCCTGGCCTGCAGCTGCCGCCGGTACTCAGTTATCTCCTCTTGGGCAGAGCGCATAGCATCCGTGTTCACTTTGGCTGCCTCTGAGAGTCGGTCCAATCTCACTGAGCAGGGGAGGAGTCAGGACACAGGGTTAGCAACGTAGGAACGTGGGCTGCAATCTGAAAAGTGGCACGTATAGGTTGAAGACCTATTGGGTGCCAGGATGTTTACTCCACCCTTTCCTATAACGGTCAAGTAGTTATTACCCAAAGCCACCCTGCTAGTGAGTGGCAGGATTCAAATTTAATCTAGCTGGGGCTGGAGGGATGGCTCAGTGGTTAAGAGCACTGACTGTTCTTCCTGAGGTCCTGAGTTCAATTCCCAGCAACCACATGGTGGCTCACAACCATCTGTCATGAGATCTGATGCCCTCTTCTGGTGTGTCTAAAGATAGGTACAGTGTACTCATATATAATAAATCTTTAAAAAAATTTAGTCTATCTGGCTTCACTAAACAGACTGTGACTCCCTAGACTTGATCCATTAAACCCCTCAGGAGACAGGAAGCCCCCATTTGATTCCAGTGCCTGGCAGAGCTCCTTAAGGAAGGGCTAGCACACTGCACGGAGGGGCTCAGACTAGTGTGAGGCCTAATGCTGAGCTGCGGTCTGCAGGCTTGCAGACATTAATATTCCTGTGACAGCTCCAGGTATGAGCTCCCCAGGAGCAATCTGTTACATCGTAGCCAACGTAACTTCATTGCAGATTTCTGCAGAGCCCAAGGTCATGGGAGAGCACAAGGCCCGGGTACCAGCCCTCAGTCCCTGCCTCTTCTGACTTTCTTGTCTAGCACAGCAGGCCCAGAGCCAATGCAGCCTCTGCCACCAACTGGCACCTGGTTCTCAGGTCTTGTCCAGGCCACTGGAAATTAGAAATTGGTCTTAATCTCCAGAAAGCGGACATCCTACATCCAAGAGCTGAGTCCTGGTGGAAAGAAAGCGGCCAGCTGGTGGGGACGCACATCCTGGCATGCTGGCATGCTCTGCCTGGGTGAAGGGCAAACCTAAAAGAAGAGAAGAGGTCCCCTCTGGGAGGAGCCTTGCCGCAGAGATGGGGGAAGGGCGCTGCCACTGCAAAGGCGTGTAACATGAAAAGGGAAATTCCAGCCAGCTGTCCAAATCTCGGCCTTCCTGGCTTTCCTGTTAGTAAGCACTTAAAAAACCACTCCAGTGCGGATTCTCAGCTACTATAGATCACAGACATCTTTGGAAAGTGCAGATGTTCTGCACTTGCTTCCAGAACAACGCGTGGGTTTATGGATGACTTCCGGGACGATGCTGCAGCCGATACTAAGAAGCCCAGTTACTCTATGCCCCAATCCCAAAAGAAATGAGAATGAGAAAGGCCAGTGTTGGTCAAGGTCACCCTGCAGTTACTGGGCAGGGTTTCAGGGCAACTGCAGTCAAGCTGACTCAGAACCCACGTAAGTTTTGGGAAAGAAGAAAGGGATATCAAATAACACAAAGGCTGCCTCATCCATTTGCAGCCATGCTGGTTCCACCCTGGCTGCTGTGTAAAGTGAAAGCCATTCACTTTACACAGCAGAGTACTAAAATGTGAGAAGTTATACGTTGAGCAAGCAGTGAGACGAAGCCTGGTAGGCATCAGCAGAAGACTTCTGTTCTACCCACTGCGCAGAGTGCAAGAAAGGATGGGCAAAGTTGGCACAGCAAGCGGCTGCTGGATACCTGATACCCTGGGTCTAGAAGGGGCTTGCTCTGTTTCAGATGGGAGGGAGACCAGCCTGAATCTAAGTTCGTCTAACAGTGTGTGGAGAACAGGGGTTGGCCCTGGTGTTTAAGTACCGACATAATGTGGAGGGTGGCAACTAAAGGAATATTCAGAGTTGGGGCGCCCCAAGGGAGGGTCTGAGTAAAATCGCTACTTTATGAGGTGGCATGCACTTCTTAGAGGGTCCAGTTACTTCCGAAAGGAGTCCTCTACGGTCCTCGTAGGTGAACCCACAGGCTACTTACTGCCCCGCCAGGAGGGGGCAACCCCTTCCCACCCCCGCCCCCGCGCACCTCGGAACCACTCCTCTGACTGCAGCGTACTCTGCACCGTGTGTCCTTCGAGCTGCGCGCGGATCTCCCGCAGCGCCGACGTCACGTCGCACTTGAGGGCGTCCCGAGCCTCGGCCTGAGCCTGCGCCTGCGCGGCACCGCAGCCCTGAATCTGACCGAGCAGCTCGCCCACCTCCTCCTGGTGGTGGCGCCGCAGGTAGCCGCACTCTTCCTGCAGCGCCTGCGCCTTCTTCTGCAGCTCCACGCGCGCCGCTTCCGCCTCCTGCGCGAAGCGGGCTAGGGCGCGGGCCGCCGCTTCCGCTTCCTCGCGCTGCCGGGCCTCCTCGTCCAGCCGCTGGCGGACGTGCGCGATGTCCTCCAGCAAGTGCTCCTGCTCCAGGCGCAGCTGCCCGCGCGCCGCCCCCAGGCGCAGCACGGCCCCGCGCATCTCGCGCACCTCGCGCTCGTACAGCTCGCCCATGGCGGCGCGGCCGGCTTGCTGCTGCCGCAGCGCCGCCGCCTCGCCTTCCAGGCTGCGGTTGTGCGCCTCAAGCTGCCTCACCTTATCGATGTAGCCCGCGAAGCGGTCGTTGAGCGCCTGCAGCTGCTCCTTCTCGCTGCGCGCAGCCACCGCCGCCACCACGCAGCCCTCTGGGCCATTGCTTAGGGTGTCTAGCGAGTCGGTGCTCGAGGCGGCGCCGGCGCCGCGGAAGCGGCTGGGCGAGGCGGACACGGAGCTCACCGACGTCCGCGCCCACGAATGGAAGCCGCTGGAGGAGCCGGCCGCGGAGCGGGTGCCGCCGGCGCCTGCCTTGCGGCTCAGCGCGTAGTGCAGGCTGCCTCCTCCGTGCAGCGGCGCGAACGGGGCGCCCAGCAGCGCATCGGCGCCGCCGAAGCTCATCATGGCCGGAGCAGGTGCGGCCGCCGGCGGAGCGGGAGTGCGGGGCCGGGACGGGGCGGGCAGCACTGCGGCAGCTCTGGGACGCCGGCTCTTTTATATCCGCGGTGGCCCGGTCCGGCCCCTCGGCAGTGGGGGGCTGGGGAGAAGGGCCCCGCCCTCTCAACCTCCTCCCCCGCGGCCCCGGGCCGACCGGCTTCTCCGCAGTGAGAGGGGCGGGGCGGGGAGGGGACCCAGGAGTGAAGGGGAATCGACGCATCGTCAGTGGAGCCTCCCGAGGTCAGACCAAGGAGTAAAGGACTTGTGCAAGGAGAGCGGACAAGTGCAGACCTCCAGGTGCATGTCTGAAGACCCTATTGGTCAAAGACCCTCAGAATAAGAGAGGGCATTCGAAATTGGGAGAGGACTGCAGAACTGATGGGGCAGGGCGCCTTTGGGTTGAAGCAGTGGGAGACTCTGCAGTGATTACTATGAGAGGACACCCCCACTTGAGAAGCAACACAGGGTTCCCTAATAGTTAGAGAGGACTGGAGAATAGGACTGCAGACTGCAGCCACCCACGAAGGGATCCTGTATGGCATTGCCTGATGGAGGCTACCTAGGATAAACGGGCCCTCCTAGCTCGAGGTGCGGTGTTCCCCAGTACTACAGCGGCCACAGGCCACCCAGAGGGGCTTAAGGAACTGTACAGCTGGCTTTGGGATGGGGGTTGAGGGGACGAGGAGTTTGAAAGGACTGCAGAGCTACCCTGAGGGAATATGGGAAAGACTGCAGAAGAAGAAAGGGAGCGCTGGGTGAGAATAACTCTAAAAACTCCAGTGGCCAGGACTGGAAAATGGAGTCTGCATCTTGCCCAGCAAGGAAAACTGTCTGTGAAGAAGCAGGGGGTCCCTGAGTAGGCAGCTAGATCCTCAACACCTAAGCCAAGTTCTGCAAACAGGGCGAAGAGTGGGGTTAGCTCTCTGCTTCGCTAGCTGGATGACCTTGTACAAATTGTGTTCTCCCATGTTTTCCCTTGTGTACAAGAGACAAGATGCAACTCCAAGCCCCCATGTACCCCGGTGAGCCCCGAACTTGGGGAATCTCAGGCTGAATTTGTGGAGGAGAACCCACATATTGCCCTCACTCGTTAAGTTTGCCTTTCTCCTTTCCTTGCCCGATGTTTCTGTTTCATCTTGTCAGTTTACTCTTATTTGCACAATAGATAAACCAGTCCTGCCATAGGCATACCCCTTCATGGTCCGAGAAAGTAGTGGAGTGGTTTCTCAGTATCAAAGTCTACCGACCTCCATCATGAGCCGTACTGAGGTTTCAGGTAAAAGGGCGGGGGCGGCGGAGGGGCTCAGATTTGGAGCCCTTGCTTTGTTATGTGGCTTGTTCTTGGTTTAGTTTTCAGTGTTAGTGGAGCCTCCCGTGCCGCTATCGTTTCAGAACCATGGACAGCGCCTACTCCTCATGAGGGAAGGGTTAATCTATGCCTTGCACAGCGGGGAGGTTCAGTAGCATTTCCAAGCAGTCTCTCTGTGCTGTGTATGGTGGAGGGGTGACTGAGTCATATGACAGGGGCTCGAAGCGACCTACGGTTGTATGTAAGTGACCCACCCCTGCATGTCCTGTCTAGTGCCTGGCTTTCTGTGAAGTTCTTTCTTTCCCCGCAGCAGAGAGAACCCCACTCCAATGCCCACAGGCAAGCTCTGGGAACCAGTAGACTTCTTCAGATTAGAACTTCTCCCAGACTATTATCTCAAGCCTTACGGCACCCCAGTTTACTGTGGTTTTCTTTTTTTCTTTCTTTTTTTTTGGGGGGGGGAATCCCCAGGACAAAAACTGACAGATTCCTTAAAAGAGACCCTTGTCTGTCTTTTTCCTTGCCTCTGTTTCATCCCCAGCCCCTGGCTGCAGGCTGACCCTCATAGCTACGGAAATGATAGTGCTGTCCCTTTAACCACGTTTTACTGGAAGGAGAGTGCACTAGGGAGGAGGGGAGGAGTTTCTAGTTTTTCATGATGGAGCAGAACATGATGAAGCATTTTCCCAATTTAAAGGTCCCGCATCATGCTGCTCTTTGCAGGGGACAGAAGAAAGGCTAGGAGGCAGTGTGGTTGCAAGGCTGGAGTGAGCAGCTTGTTTGAGGCATTGCCGAATGTCATGGGGCGGGGGGCTTGGGTACAGACCTCTACACCCACATGGCTTCCCCATTTATCTTCCACCCTGCTTGGAATTTTGCTGTTAGATCCTTGTTCCTTTGAGTCTCTTCAGCTGTCTGCAGAATGCGCATGCCCCTCTTGGGTGTGAGAAGTCTGACAAGCACACATGAATGATGTGTGTGTGTGTGTGTGTGTGTGTGTGTGTGTGTGTGTGTGTGCGCGTGAAGGTAACATGGCTTCTGAGAGGCACCAGCTGTGGCTTTTGTGGCTGTAAGGTGGTCATGAATGCTGGAACCCTGGTCAGTCCTTCAGACTCACCTTCAGAAAGCTGCCTCCTCCTTCCCTTCACTCTGAGCTTAGGTCATTATCCCCTCCTGGGGTTCTATGGTACCCAGTGCTAAACCCTGCCAGCGTCCTTCCCAATCTGTCAATGGGAGCGGATGGATTGATGAATTCTAATCGGTTCTCTAGCAAAATGTAAGGAGAGAACTAAGAATGATTCTTTTTGCTGTGCAGTGGTGATTGATACATGCCTTTAATCCCATCACTCAGGAGGCTGAGACAAGAGGATTGCTGTAAGTCCAAGATCAGTCTGGGCTCTCTGGTGAATTTCGGGCCAGCTTAGACTACAGTGAGAGGCGGGACTATCATGACTACGTAGGCTAACTAGAGTTATTAGAACGTGTCTTTCCAGAGCCTGCTATTGTGAAGAGCCCTGGGAATCCTCTTGAATCCAAACACATGTGAAGTCCCTCAGCTTATTTGGGTTTGGTCCCTCTTTAGGGATCGCCCAGAAAAATCCCAGTGGCCCACAGTGAAAGAGTTGGAAGATTGCCTCACCCTTTGCTGGGCAGGCGGCTACTGCCAGCATTCAGGGGACCTTGTGGCTGGTGCACCTCAGGAACATATTTGCAGGGTGCAGGACAAAGCTACATCCTTCCCACCAGGCACTGCTGCCCCCAGTCCTTTCATTCTGTATTGCTGGCAAGTCAGAAGGAGGAGGCTGCAGTGGAAAGAAGCCCTGGCAAGTCAGAAGGAGGAGGCTGCAGTGGAAAGAAGCCCTGGCAAGTCAGAAGGAGGAGGCTGCAGTGGAAAGAAGCCCTGGCAAGTCAGAAGGAGGAGGCTGCAGTGGAAGCAGGTCCCTCACCTCCCGTGGGCACAGCAGAGAATTTCACAGTATATTGTCCTTGCTAATACAGAAGTATTAACAAGTGGGTATCCTCCATGGTACAGGACCATTCTTCCTATTTTACAGATATGTAAACCAAGGCCTGAGTGAGGGATTGGATTATCTGAGTTAACTCAGTGATAGAACCCGGGGTCTTAAGTCATCCAGACCTAGGCAGTACTGCGCATACCCATGTCTCCTCCAGAGCAGAGCCCAGATGCCTGAGGGTGGGGTAATGAGAAATCTCTAGAAGGGGGATGGCAGTTTTCTGGAGCTGAGATGGAGAAGAAAGAGCATCACATCTCATACCAGCTGCTTTTCTGTTGTGGTAAGCACCATGGTCAGGGTGAGTTAGAGGGAAGGACTTATGGTGCACGGTCCTGAAGGGCTGGTAGTCCATCATGGAGGTGGCAACAGCTGAGAGCTCACACCTCACGCTGAGAGCAGCAGAGATGAGTGGGGACAGCGTGTGTTTTTTGAAAGCTCAAGGCCCACCCCTGGGGATACCTTTTCCTCCGGCAAGGCCATATACCTCCTAAGCCTCCCTAAATGGTGCCACCAACGGGGAACCAAGTATTCAGATGTCTGTCTAGGAATATGGGGGAAATCTCATTCAGATTCTCACATATTTGCCCACCTACATACATGTGTGTATGTGAGTGCAGGTGCTGCACGCATGCCATTGCATGTGTACGGAGGTCAGAGGAGAACTGTCTCTCTCCTTCCATCATGTGGGTTTCAGCAGTCAGAAGTACCCACCTCTCCTTCCCTTCCCACTTCCCAAGTCGGGAGACCTACAGTGGCCTGAGACTTATATACAGCTGAGACTGGCCTTGAACCCATGATCCTCCTGTATCTACCTCAAATGCTTTTTTCTCTTTCTCAAAAATCTTGTGTGTGTGTGTGTGTGTGTGTGTGTGTGTGTGTGTGTGTGTATGTGTGTCTCAAAAATGCTGCAGCATGTGTATATAGGTCAAAGAATGATGTGGTTCTTTCCTTCAACCATGCAAGTCTGGGGATTGAACTCAGTCAGATTTGGCAGCAAGCACCTTTACCCAATGAGCCATCTCACCAGCCCAAGTTTTTCTTTTTTTCTAGATAAGGTGTGCCTTGTCTTCTCTCACACAGTGTAAGTTTTATATGGAGACGTGCTTGCCCATTTTATACACTGATGATTTCCACCAGTGCTTGGAATAATGGCTGCAGAGGATGGGGGCCCAGCAAGGACTTGAGAAGTGGCAGCCGTGCTCTGCAGGAGCGTCTCAGCACCAGGCATGTGGACAGCTCCCAACAGCTTTGCTTGGGGAGGGAGGGCACACCCAGGCAGGCCCGGTGCGGTCCTCTTTGCAAAGGCTCAGGCCATTCACACTCCACCACCTGTAGACTAGGCCACCTTTGGTTCAACAGTTTTGTTTTTTTTTTTTTTTCTTTTTTGTTTTTTTTTTTTTTGTTTTTTTTTTTTTGTTTGTTTGTTTTGGTTCTTTTTTTTCGGAGCTGGGGACCGAACCCAGGGCCTTGTGCTTGCTAGGCAAGCACTCTACCACTGAGCTAAATCCCCAACCCCTGGTTCAACAATTTTATGTCTGTGACATCTGCTTATTTATTTTCTCCTGTGGCCATCACACCCCACATCCTCTGACTCTGTCCCGTGTCCCTTTCTCTACTCCATCCACCCCTTTCTCCTTCCCTTCTCCCCGATCTCTCCTCTTCTCCTGCTCCTTCCGCATGTGCCTCCTCCTCTCTCCCTGGTTCCTGTCTTCTTCTTTCTGTCTTCAGATACACCAGAAGAGGGCATCGAATCTCTTTTTTTTTTTTTTTTTTTTTTCCGGAGCTGGGGACCGAACCCAGGGCCTTGTGCTTGCTAGGCAAGCGCTCTACCACTGAGCTAAATCCCCAACCCCCTGTCTTCTTCTTTCTAAGATGTGTCCTCTTTTTGCCTGACTCAGATCTGATTTGTAGTAAGAAGGGGACAGCCTCCCCACCCTCACACACTTTAGGAAGCAAGCTGCAAAGACAGAGCTAGGTGCCGTTTTTATCTTCCCTTCATAGCTCTGCCCACGGCCTTACCCACTCTGGACTGCCTAGTGCCTTTAGTAACCCCGTGTGTTACCCATCTGTAATGAGATCTGATGCCCTCTTCTGGTGTGTCTGAAGACAGCGACAGCTTGCTAGCTGGCCAGTGCTCTGCCTCTGAGCTACATCCCCAGCTCTTGACCATACTTGCTTTTTCAGGTTTGTCTTATTGTTTCTGTGCCTGAGTGCCTTCTGTGCACGTTTGTCTGTGGTGTATATGTGCCTGGTGTTTGTGGAAGTCAGAAGAGGTAAAAAGTCCCCTGGGACTGGAGCTACAGATGATCCAAAGCGCCCATGTACGTGCTGGGAATTGAACCTGGGTCCTTCAGAGGGGTACTTGTGCTCTTATCTCTGAGCCCTTTGTGTCTTGTTTTAAAGCAGGATCTTACTACATAGCTTAGCCTGGCCTTGAACTCTCTCTATATAGTGTAGGCTGGACTCAGACTTGTTATCCTCCTGCCTCTGCCTCCCAAGTTCTGAGACTGAAGACATACGCCACCACTTCCAGCCAGAGCCCCTGCTTTAATGTCAACTCTTCTACATCCAACACACGAAGTAAATTCTGTTACTATATAGGCTCAGGGAGGTTGAGTAACTTGCCCCAGATCACACAGCTTGAATGTGCTGTAACTGGAATTCAAGTCCAGTGTTTTGGGCTGTGCAGCAGGGATGCTCAACTGTGAGACTGCTGTCATACATCGATTTCACAGGAAGGCCCTGAGGCGTGAGTGCCCCTCCAGTTCACGACCACTGGCTGGAGGATTTGCTCTGTGGGTCATTCGGGCACCTTGCTGGAAGCAGGGGGAATTGAGAACTGGCTTTGGGTTTTTATTTCCTCTGGGTTGTTTTGGGGAGGCATGGGAGAGGGAAAAAATCCAGATGGCACAGTTAGGAAGTCAAAATGATGACGGGGTCAGCTTTCTGATACGCCCCGTCCTGGAGACGCCTAAGTCAAAGAAGTGAATCGAGTGGAAGATTGATTTTTCTCTATAAACCTGAGTCGTTAAGGAAGCAGCTGAGCGGCTTCCGCTTGTGAGCATCTGCCTGCTTATCCTGGCTGCTGACGTGTGTGTAACTGCCAGGTATGCAGGGTTCTGCAGAGTAGGACACTGAGGTTAGAGAAAGAACGAGCCTGGCAAGGTTGCAGGGGGATGGGGCAGCGTCGACACCACCCTGATGCTCCATCGATGCCAGAGGAGGAAGAACTCCGCAGTCCAGAATAGCCGATGCCAGAGTTCAGAGGGAAGTGTGGGAGCTTGGAATAACTGATTTCAATATTCAGTCTTCAAATGATTAATTTAATAATAGATTAAAAGTTCATTCCTGGCTGGGCAGAGTGGTAAACATCTTTAATCCCATCTAGCACTTGGGAGGCAGAGAGACCAGCCTGGTCTGCATAGTGAGTTTCAGGCAGCCAGAGCTATATAGCGAGAGCCTGCCTTCAAAATAAAACAACAACAACAACAACAAAGCAAGAAAATTTCAGGGGGCTGGAGAGATGGCTCAGCGGTTAAGAGCACTGACTTCTCTTCCAGAGGTCCTGAGTTCAAATCCCAGCAACCACATGGTGGCTCACAACCATCTGATGCCCTCTTCTGGTGTGTCTGAAGACAGCTACAGTGTACTCACATATATAAAATAAATCTTTAAAAAGAGAAAATTTCATCCCTGGTGGTCAAGTTTGACAGGCCACTGAGGCAAGACTGGGCTTTGAAGTCCCAGGGGCTTGGGACGCTACTCAACTGGTCCTCTCCTCCATATCCAGGCACACTTAGGATGTCTAGTCTCAGCACGTAGGAGACAGGCAGGAGGAAGAGAAATTTAAGGTCATCCTCGTCACAGGTTTGAAGATGGCCTCAGATACATTAGTCTCATTAAAATAAAGGTACACAGGACTCTGCAGCTCAGGGTGGGTATGAAGCTTGTCCTTCCTGGGACAGCACACGCTGACCTGTCGCTCTGCAGCCAGGCTGCGTGAGGACAGAGACAGCCCAACAGCACCATGGCTCTTGCTCAAGGGCAAGAGATGCCAATGTGGAAGGCGTGTGCCAGGACGCTTCCAAAGCCTTTACTTAAGCCTTGAGCTAAGTGCTTAGGTCAGAAGACTGAAGGAGACCCTGGGGGACCTGGGCCAGGGACCTGGTCACACCAGAGTACCAGAGTGAGCACTTGAGCTACGACTGTGAGATGTTAGTGATGGAGAAGGCAGAGCAGCCATTGAGATCTTTGCTGTCTGTGAGGGGCAGTTGGTGGAAGCCATTACTGATTGGTGTGTGTGTGTGTGTGTGTGTGTGTGTGTGTGTGTGTGTGTGTGTGTAAGGATGGGATGTAAGGCCTTGTGCACACTAGACAAGTATCCTACCACTGAGCTACATCCCCAACCACCCATCTTGAATACTTTCTGGATAATAAGCCAGCAAAATACATCCTCTGATTTTTCTTTCTTTCCCCTCCTCCCTCTTCTCATCTACCTCCTCCTCTCTCTGTCTGTCTCCCCCACACCCACCACTGGAGATGACCCTTTGGGCCTCACACATGCTAGGCAAGCTCTTTCCCCAGGTCCGAGAATTTCTAATGAGCATCTATTTCTTGCCTTACTCAGCGGATTCTTGGTGACAACAGGCAGAAGCATCCAAACGTCTGCAGTGACTGTAATGCTTGCTTCCTGCACCACCTACAACCTCCCCCTGAGGTCAGACTAAGCTGAGCTGAATGCCAGCACTGCTGCTTCTGCCTAGGCCCCCAAGGCGCCTCTCCTTTCTGCCATTTTCAAGTAGAGAAATAATGATTCCAGCAGAAACCATTGGTGTTACTGGGATTTAGGGAGAAAACTCTCGGTAAACAAAACTGGTGGTGAGCGGGTGTCTGTGATGTCTGGGCCCTAGAGGAGTGCCTGGCTCCTGGTGAGGTGTTGAAGATCCAGATTTGGGGTTCAAGCCACCCCGACCTGTGAGGCTGCAGGTGTTCCCTGCCCAGCCTGGGGTGATATTAAGGAGCCTTTTAGCAAGTATCTCAAGCTGGCCCTTTCGCCGTGGTGGTGGGGTGTCCCAGCTGTGTGGGGATAGAGAGATGTCGTTGGGGTAGCTGTCCTAAGCTCTCAGTAAGCACCATGGGTGAAGCACACCGCCCCCCCCACACACACACCATGTTCCTCAGATGAACAAAACTGCAGGATCATGTAGGTTCTTGTTCAAGAGGGCTAAGATGCCAAACCGTCCAAAGTGTGTGTGTGTGTGTGTGTGTGTGTGTGTGTGTGTGTGTGTGCGCGCACGCGCACACAAAGGCTCTCATGTGCTTGTGCACATGTGTGCACATGGCCGTGGAGGCCAGTGGTCCATGTTGGGTGTCTTCCTCAGTCACTCTGCATCATTTATTGAGACAATCTCTTTCTGAGCCTGGAGTTTGCTGACTCAGCTAGCTAACTAGTCAGTAAGCCCCGGGATACCCCCTTCCTCAGGGCTGGAATTACATCTGTACACCACCAGGCCAGGATTTCCCCACAAGTGCTAGGGGTTGATAAGACTGATTTGGGTTTGAAGACAAGGTGTCACAATGTAGCCTGTGTTAGCCTCAAATTCTTGACCCCCTCTGCCTTAGTCTCTAGGTAGCAATAATTAATCTGCCAAGATTCTTTGTTGTGTGTTTGTTGCTAGGGTGGGGCCCAGGGCCTTAAGCACAGACCAACCCTCAAATGAATCCTTAATTTAGAAGTTGAGATTTCCCGAACTCTGCTTCAGGCAGCACCCAGGTCTTAGGATGCAGCCATAAAGACGATCTCTCCTTGTTAGGAACTCTAATAAAAGTACAAAACTACTTTTTAAAGATTTAAAAAATTTATTTTCGGGGTTGGGGATTTAGCTCAGTGGTAGAGCGCTTGCCTAGCAAACGCAAGGCCCTGGGTTCGGTCCTCAGCTCCGGGAAAAAAAATTTATTTTCATTTCATGTGCATTGGTGTTTTGCCTACATGTTGATCTGTCTGTCTGTCTGTCTGTCTATGTGTTGGATCCTCTGGAACTGGAGTTACAGACAGTCGTGAGCCATCATGTGGGTGCTGAGGAATTGAGCCTGGGTCCTTTGGAAGATCAGTCAGTACTCTTAACCACTGAGCCATCCCTCCAGCCTCACAAAACTTCTTTTGTAAGATCTGACAGAGGAACAGTTGGAGAACCACAAGGGCCTCAAACTGGGACCCCTAACTTAGTATACCATGACAGGGGGAGCAATTTGAAAGTTAGCAGATCGGTTTTGGCTCAGTGCCTGAGGCCTTGTGCAGACCACCAACTTCTCAGAATCAGTCTTTCTGGACCATGAACCTGATGATGCAGTCTCCCAGGTCAACAACCAGGGAGAGCTTCCCAAAGGAGGTAGCAGACCTGAAGGACTGGGAACAGGGTTCATGAAGAAGTCAAGTGGATTCCCTGGGCCTGGGTTTTCTCTAACACACACCTGAGTATATTGGAGGAATTTAGGGCTGGGCCCTTGAGCTGGGGATGGAGCAAAAGGGCTCCCCCTCCACTGGGAGATTCCACTTAATTTTAGGAGTTAGAAAGAAGAGGATTTCTGGACTCAGATGGCCCTAAGTTTAAACCTTTATCATAGTTTGGTCAAAATCCCTAAATTTATGCCATGAGTCTAAGCCTCTCCCATCCAGGGAATGGTTACTAGTTGTACTGAGAGATAGGGATGTAGCTCATGGGTAGAGCACTTGACGGGCATGTGAAGGCCGTGGCTCCCATGCATAGCGCCACCCAGGGGAAGGAAAGTGCCTTGTTCAAAAGCTCTTGAATAATATACGACTCCATTTATGTGACATGTCCGGAATAAGCAGGTCTAGAGAGATGAAAAACTGTGGAGCGGTTATTGGGAGCTACGCGGTGAGGGGATTAAGGTTTCTTTGGAAGGTTGAGAAGTTTTCAAAATCCATTGCGCTGATGGTTGTATACTGTTACTGAAGATATGAAAATCCAGGAAATTGTGACTTCCCATCACTGAATATGAGAATTATGTCGCGGTCAAACCGTTACAAGGCATGGTGGTGCGTGCCTTTAATCTCAGCGTTCCGGAGGCAGAGGCAGAGGCAGGTGGATCTCTGTGAGTTCAAAGCCAGTCTGGTCTACAGAGTGAGTTCCAGTATAGACAAAGCTACACAGTGAGACCTTGTCTCTGAAAAAAGCAGCATGGAGGCTTCTCAACAAACTCAAAGTGGAGCTGTCATGTGGCCTGGCTCTGCTGCTCCTGGGGACTTACCTGGAGGACCATTTTTCTTTTCCTTTACTATTTTTGGTTTTTCAAGATAGGGTTTCTCTGTGTAGCCTTGGCTGGCTTAGAAGCCACTCTGTAGACCAGGCTGACCTCGAACTCAAAAGATCTGCCTGGCCCAGTCTTCAGATGAGACCGACTGGGATGAGGTGTGCCAACACTGCCCAGCCTAGGGTTTATTTTTGTTGTTTATTAAGTGTGTGTGTGTGTGTGTGTGTGTGTGTGTGCGCGTGCGCGTGTGTACGCACAGACGTAAGTACAGATATCCACAGAAGCCATAGAAATCAGATAACCCTGGAGGTGGAGATAAAGGCCATTCTGCTACCTCGAGTGGGTTCTGGGAAGTGGACTCAGATCCTCTGGAAAAGCTGTGTGAGCTCTAGGCCCTGCTACATCACTCCTAGACTTTATGCAGATGTATAAAGTCATTTATATATAACATGGAAGCAGAAACAAAATGGGGAGGAAGGGGCTGTTAAGATTTGGGAGAGGAGGGCTGGAGAGATGGCTCAGTGGTTAAGAGCGCCGACTGCTCTTCCAGAGGTCCTGAGTTCAATTCCCAGCAACCACATGGTGGTTCACAACCATCTGTAATGGGATCCGATGCCCTCCTCTGGTGTATCTGAAGACAGCTACAGTGTACTTGTATATGATAAATAAATAAATCTTTAAAAAAAAAAAAGATTTGGGAGAGGAGAGGGTATGGAGGGTTAGTATGGTCGGGGTACAGGCTGTGCTTGAATAAGAAAGTCTTTATGATACTCCTCACTGTACAATAAATGCTGAAAATAAATATTGCCAGGAGAATTGGAGGAGAAGCTAACATCTGGGAGATCACGAATGTACCCAAACGTTCATTACCTCCCTGTTATATAGACAGTCCTTCCTCCCCTAGAGAAAGCTGAGAGGAGGGGAGGAGCCTGGCTGCTATAAGCCGCAGGGAAAGGGGAGGCAGGGCAAACAAGGTGTGCGCCTCCCTGGGCTTTTTCTCACATGGACAGGAGTGGCTTTCTAGGTATTGGTTACCTCCAGAGGCACTAAAGCTAGATCAGACCATGGGGTTGGTATTCCTCTCTCTACCCTGTGGGGCTCAGCTTCCTTCATCCTTTATAGCTATTTTCTCAGGACTAACGTCACTCAAGTCACTATGCATGAAACAGAACAGGAACTCCCAACAATCTGCCTTCCCTGCTGGTGCTAGGAACCCAGGAAGCCGGGCAAGACAAGTTCTCCAGGTGCTGAGATGGATCTACACAGGCAGTCATTGTGTGTTCCTCAGTCCTGGGTTACCTCTTCTGTAAAATGGGGCTGGCTAGCCCCCATGTCAGGTTGTGTTGGGGATCACGGTGACTGGCAGTGATCTGTGATTCTTCAGTGCCTGTAGTCTCTGCTCCCCGCTCTGCACCAGAGTATTTTCAACTACTGTCATAAAAGGGGACATCGTCCGCAAAGTGGCATTTAGGATACCACCCCAGCTTCCTTGTCAGTTATGTCATTGTCTTGCCCTGACTTCTCTCTGACTTTTCCAACTTGGCCCTTGCTAGTCAAAAGCCCCAGCCTGTTTCTGGTCTTTTGCTTTGGAAGTCAGGGCGAGAGGCTTTCCCCTGCCTATCCTTCCACTGAGCTGCGGAGATTACCAGGCAGAACCCAGGGGGCCAATCGGGCCTTCAGATCTTGCTGAGTAGGAAATATCTGAGCTTGCAAGTCCCTCCCTCTGCAGGGCCAGGGCCACCATGGAGGATCTGCTGGGCCCTGGCGCCTGCTCCCTGCACTGCACCAGTAGCTGCAATGCCTGATTTACGGCTCTATCTGGGCTCTCTCCAGGAAAACTGCTGGCCAACAGTCCTTTTGGAGAGTTCCCTGTTTGCAGACAGTCAGATTGTTTCAGACCACAGCCTGGGTCACTCAGCAGGCCTCCAAAATGGTAGGGCAGGTTGTCCCAGCATAACTGTAGGCTAGGTGTCTGTCTTCAAGTGTCTTAGGGGAAAAACAAAACTCTGTGCCTCAGTTTCTCCATTTTTCCAGGGTAAATGATTTGGAAGCTAGCTCTCTACCAGTATCCATATTTCTGATTCTGCTCCACATCTCCCTACCCATGAGTCCATTGACTTAGGCACTTATGTATCCGATGCATCTGCTGGGGACCATGGCAACCAGGCAAACAGGAGCTGCCCAGAAAGAGACGTACAATAGCAGAGGAGGAGAGGCCTACCCAGCCTTGGAATCCTGTGGCTTTGGGCAGGACTCCTGCCTTCCTTGGGTCTCAACCTCTGAGACCAGCCTTCTTACCCCAGCCGTTAAAACAGGATCCATGTGCTGGGCTCACCATCAGCAAGTGATCATAAACATGGGTTTCCCACTCCCTCAAGGCCCAGCCCAGCATCCCTGAGCCTCATTCCCAGGGCTCAGCCCAAGCTCCAGTCAACAGCAGGAAGATGGGGGATTGACTGTGGGTGTCTGTGGGGGTCAAGATAGTAGAGACAGGCTGTGCGTGGTGGTACTAGGTGATCCCAGCTCCTTGGCAAGCAGGAAGAGGGACATCAGAGTGGGTCCCAACACTGGGGGGTCTGTGAGGAGGGCATAGGACTGCCAAGAACTTGGCAGTATGTTCTTCGATGGTAGTTATGCTCCTGTTGGGGGGCAGTCCGCCTCCTGGCCTAGCTTACTCAGCTGTTATAGCCCAAGGTTACCCAGAAGAAGCATGGTTTACCCAGGATCCGAAGCCCACTGTTTCTATAAACAATGCTTTTCTTTAGCTTCCCTATGTTCTCAGTAATGGCTTCCTTCCTACTGCTTCTAGAATAATCTGTTGAGTCTCATACTTCGGCCGTTGCTCTTGCTTCTCCCCCTTGTCCATTCCTGACCACCTCTCCATTGATCGGTTCATCCATTCACTGCTAGTCCAGACTCCGCTGTGAGCCAGGCGTAAGGGCACGTGTCTGTGATGCCAGTCAGAAGTTCAAGGCCTGCCAAAGCTATAAGAGAACCTGTCTCAAACAAACAAACAAACATCTTTTAGCCCATTTTACAGAAGAGGTAACCCAGGACTGAGGAACACACAATGACTGCCTGCGTAGATCCATCTCAGCACCTGGAGAACTTGTCTTGCCCGGCTTCCTGGGTTCCTAGCACCATGCTTTCGATCCTAGAACCCTGGAGGCAGAGACATGTGGGTCTCTGTGCATTCAAGGCCTACCCGGTCTGCATGGTGAGTTTTAGGCCAGCCCTAAAATGGTGAGACCCTATCTGCCCCAAAACCCCCTGGGGACCTTTTTCATTGTCTCTGCAGAGATGAGTGAGCCTCCTCCCTACGTCCCCCATGCCACCCTCGTCCTAACATTTGTCTCCCTCCTTAAAAAAAAACTGGAGGGGGCTGGGGATTTAGCTCAGTGGTAGAGCGCTTACCTAGGAAGCGCAAGGCCCTGGGTTCGGTCCCCAGCTCCGAAAAAAAGAACCAAAAAAAAAAAAAAAAAAAAAAACTGGAGACTATGATATAACATAGGTTTTCTTTTTCTTTGTTATTATATATGTATGATTATGACTATATCTCCCCCCCATCTCTTTCTTATTTGGTTTGTTTGTTTGTGACACAGTTTCTCTGCATAGCTTTGGTAGTCTTGAAACTCACTCTGTGGACCAGGCTGGTCTGGAACTCAGAGATCTCCTTACCTCTGTCTCTCCATCAAAGGTGTGCGCCACCACTGCCCAACGACTGTATATTCCTACAATGTATCTACGTACAATGTATCTAAGTACAAAGTATCTAAGTATCTAAGTAACTGTTCCGTCTGTTACTTGTGTGTCTGTTTTCAGGGCTGACCATTTGACACTGGATAACCATTTGCTGTTTTCTTGTGGGTTAGACTGTTTCTCCAGCTCAACACTGTATCTCTTCCTCAAGCATCTGTCAATGTGTCTGGCTCTCCCTGCAGACTGTAGCCCCTGACCCTCACCCTTGTCCTTAACCCTGACTGTGGGGCGAGGAGACTGCTAGGGAATGTTGTATATGTATATGCAGATGTACACAGCACCACATATACTGTAGTGCTGGGGGCTGGAACAGAGCAACCTAGACAAGCACTCTGCCTCAGATTTTGAGTTTTTAAAATTGTTTATAAATGGCTCAAAATTCTAAAAGCCTTTCTCCAGATGAAGACAGCTGTGATGTTTACATATGTTTGGCCAGGGAAATGGCACTATTAGAAGGTGTGGCCTTGTTGGAGGAAGTGTGTCACTATGGGAAGTGGGCTTGGAGACACTCCTCCTGACTGCCTGAGGATGCCCAGTCTGTTCCCTTCAGATGAAGATGTAGAACTCTCAGCTCCTCGTGCACCATGCCTGCCTGGGCTCTGCCATGCTCCAGCCTTGATGAGAATGGACTGAACCTCTGAACCTGTAAGCCAGATCCAACTAAATGTCCTTTATAAGACTTGCCTTGGTCATGGTGTCTGTTCACAGCAGTAAACCCTAACTAAGGCAACAGGGCAGTCACCCATTCCCGACCACACAGGTCCTCCTTGGAAAGCAGCACTGGTTAAGTTTCTAAATCTTTCTAAACAGATTTTTATACTCCCAGACAAGTTCAGTGTGTGTTTATCAGAGCCTGTAAGATGTCTTCTACCCTAGGCTTATTAACTGTGCCCACCGTGCCCTGGCAGCTGTGTGGGCCACTAAAGTTGTTGGTGCCCACCCTCTGAGCTCTAGGCTCCTCCTGTGGCTGCTTTGCCTCCCCATGGCCAGCTGCCTGGCCACCTCTCTGCCTGTGCCACACTCCTGCTTACTGTTTGGTCACTGCTGTGCTACAGGGCTTCACCAGGATGTGTGGGGAGGTCACCTTTTACCCAGCTCTTTGACACCTCTCCCCCCCAACCAGGTAAATGAGCCTCCAGAGGAGTCACCGTTCTTAGAGGAGTAGAAGAAGCATTTCCTAAGAGGACAGTGAGTTGCTTTAATTATACAGACCCTGGGGCTTCTCCAGTGCCCAGTACACAGTTTATATCTGATTCCTGGAGGTATCAAGGTCTGGAAGCCAGTGCTTAGAACTCAGGTTCTTTCACACAGACTGGAACTGCGTATGCATCAAGATGTGATTATTGTCATTATTGCTATGCCTTAGGTAGGTGGACAACAGGGACCCCCACTCCTCCCAGCAGGTGACACTCAGTGAATCAAAGGGGAGCAGCTGGGGGTTGTGCGCAGGCATGGGGAAGGAGGGGAGGGCTAACAGAGAGCCAGGTCTGGGAGTCAGGCTTCTGGGTCCACTTCTTCCTTAGTTACTCAAGAGCTTTGGGGCTGCCTGAGCCTCAGTTCCCACCCCAGGGAAACAGGCTTGATCTTTACCGTTCCGTTAACCCCACGGGTTATGGGATGGTCAAGAAAGGAATGCCCGGACAGGTATCTGCCACCTGCCGAGAAGTCACGAGCAGGCCGCAGGGCCTTGGAAAATTGACAGCGATGGCCAGGGTACAGCATGAGCTGTGAGTGTGCGAGGCCGCTGGAGTTGATGGGGATGCCATGTTATTACGAGACAGGATGTCTCCCAGGAGGTTGAGCGTTTGATTCTCCTGCCTTCTACCTCACACGCCAGGTTTATGCAGTCCTAGGGATTGAACTGCCAGCTTTGTGTGTGCGCGGCAGGACACATCCCCAGCCTGAGGTGCGAAGTGAGCTGGGTTTTTTGTTTCAACACCCAGATATTTTATGCTTGGTTTTGTTTGTTCGGTTGTTCGTTTGGTTGCTTGGTTGTTGGTTTCTGTTAGTTTTCAAGACAAGGTTTCTCTCTATATCCCTGATATCCAGAACTCATCATACAGATCAGGTTGATCTCAAACTCACAGATTGGCTGCTTCTGCCTCCCAAGCTCTGGGATTAAAGGTGTGTGTGTGTGTGTGTGTGTGTGTGTGTGTGTGTGTGTGTGTGATTGTATGCCCTAGATCCAAGTCCTTTGGAACTGTGATAGACCATGTGCCTGGAGAAGTGAGACTTGGGAAAGCCTAGCCCCTACACACCCGAGCCAGTACCAGCCTGTCACAAAGTTCCCATTGGCTAGACCTAACCGGAGCCGTTTGGCAAAGGAGCTTGAGAAATGAGGTTTGGAGAGGCAAGCTCTCAGGAGGCTAAGCATGCAGAGGAAGGTCGGACAATGTGCCTGAGATTACACTGCAAATGACCAAACGGCTGGAACAGTTGTCGACGTTAATCAGATGCCCCTGAGAGAAATACCAAAGTATTCGGTAGGCGTGGGGCTGCACTCACACCAGAGGCTCTTGGTTCCATCTCCAAATCCAGACTGCAGCCAGGACCCAGGCTGCTGTACCTCAAGGAGCAGGTTCTTATGAGGCCGAGAAACTAACAGACTGCAGGGCAGGGGCAAGAGTAGAGGGTGCCTGAATGGTGCCTGGGAGGAAGGCTATCATGGTTACCGAAAGGCAGTCCAGGGCTGCTGTGATGCCCGGCCTGCCCTCTGAGCCCCAAGAGCAGAGCTCTGCAGAAGAACTCCCCATCCTGTCCTCCTCCCCCTCCCGGGCAGCACACTGGCAGAGCCTCCTCCTCCGGAGAGGGATGCAGGGAAAATGCTCCCTTTTGATGAGACAGCAATGAGGTGATGTCTGGGATTTTATTGTCCCATGGCTGAGCTGTTGCCAAATGCCAGTCCAGCCAAATCCCACGAGCCACATTTGTCCTCTGTGCTCCTGGCCTTCTAGGGGTCTACTTTGAGAGCCAGCCTTTGGGGGAAAGTTGCCTTTAGCAAAAAGACCTATAACCTCCACTGGGAACACGGGCAGAGTCCTTAAGGCAATATCCCTCCTTCCTTCCCTCCCTCCCTCCCTGCATTCCTCTCTCTTCCTTTTTGTTCTTTCTTCATAAAGATTTGTTTGTTTATTATATATGAGTACACTGTAGCTGTCAGACACAAGGAAGAGGGTATCAAGTCACATTATAGATGGTCGTGAACCACCATGTAGTTGCTGGGATTTGAACTCAGGACCTCTAGAAGAGCAGTCAGAGCTCTTAACCACTGAGCCATCTCTCATCTTTCTTCAGTTTCTTGAAGTAGGGTCTCATGTAGCCCAGGCTAGCCCCAGACTCAGTAAGAAGCCAAGCATGACCTTGAGTTCCTGATTTTTCTCCCTCACTTCCAAATTTAAATATTTTCTTTAATAAATAAAAAGATACTATTTTTATTTCATCTTACAAAAGTAAGTGACTCTTTGAGGTATAGGAACTACCACCGATCCCCTTTGAAGGATAAACTGAGACCTTTATGAGTTTATTGGCTCGCCTTTAGGGGCCCAGGACTAAGTGTCCAGTCATGGCTTCATACTATTGATTGATTGTCCGCCAGACTTCTAGGCCCTGCGACATGATTATTCTGGGTCCCTTGCTGACTCACGGCATGATTCTGCTCCACAAAAGGATCAATGGCCCAGGGAATTCGAAATTGTTAATAATCCTGTACGCACATTTCATCTCACTTTAAACCTGTTTTTCTTTTTATGTTACTTCCTTTGAAACAGGATTTCCCAGTGTAGCCTGGAACTTGCTGTGTATCCCTAGCAGCTGTTAAATTCAAAATCCTCCTGCTTCCGTCTGTCCCCTGGGTGTTGGGAGCACGGACTTTATCTCCATACCCAGTTTAGGGTTGTATTTTATTTATTTATTTTTTTTCAGAGCAGAGGACTGAACCCAGGGCCTTGCGCTTGCTACTAGGCAAGCGCTCTACCGCTGAGCTAAATCCCCCAACCCTAGGGTTGTATTTTAAATGGAGAAGAATCCCTAAAAGAAACACGTGTGTGTGTGTGTGTGTGTGTGTGTGTGTGTGTGTGTGTGTGTGTGTGTGTGTTGGGGATTTAGCTCAGTGGTAGAGCGCTTGCCTAGCAAGCGCAAGGCCCTGGGTTCGGTCCCCAGCTCCGGAAAAAAAAGAAAAAAAAAGAAACACGGAAAAGAAAATCCCATGACAGACTGTGATACAGCAAGAGCCCATGATGCTCTGCTCTGCAGAGATAAGCCGTGGGGCTGTCCATCAAATGACTCCTCCAGCCTTCCCTCTGCAATCGCACTGTATCTTAAAGCTTAGCTCTTAAACAATCCCACTGTTTTTATCCTGGTTTTGTTTGTTTGTTTGTTTTGTTGTTTTTTTTTTTTTTCAAACGGCAGCAGCTCTTTGGGTTTGGAGAGGAAAGAACAGGTGCTTAGCACCTGAAGCCCTAGGGGGCCAGAAAGCAAAATCCCAAGCCAATCAAGACGGAGTAGCTCGGGGTTGGGGATTTAGCTCAGTGGTAGAGCGCTGGCAAGCGCAAGGCCCTGGGTTCGGTCCCCAGCTCCGGAAAAAAAAAAAAAAAAAAAAAAAAAAAAAAAAAAAAAAAAAAAAGAACCAAAAAGACGGAGTAGCTCTTTAAATGCAGAAATTCTTAACCTGCAGGTAGGTCTGGTAGGAGCAGAAGTGACCCATAAATTGCACAAAATACCGTGTCATGTGCATCTGTGAGCGATTTTCAGAGACAGTGGCGACCACCCTCTTCTATTTAAGAATGACCCAGATGAAGCGAGTGGGGAGCCCACCCCTTGGGTGGCCTTGAGATCGTGAGTACTGCAGTTGCCTGAACCTGGGCATCCTGCCCTGGCCTCATCAAGGAGCTGTGTTCTGCACTGCCTAAGGGAGGGTGAGGGAATCAGCCTGCCCAAGCGGCCAGGACAAACCTCTGCAGTCCCTGCCTGAGAGATTTACAGCTGCCAGGCACTCAGAGGTTACAGAGAGAAGGCCCGGTGCAGCACCAGACACTCCGCAGTGTCTGTAGGAGGCCTGGCTTCTCCTGGATGCTCTCCCAGAGTTAGCCTGAGTGAGGTAAGCGTGAGGGGAGGGGGAAAGCAAGGATTCCTATTGCCAGAGCCTGAGCACTGTCCCCTGTCCTTTTATTTTGGTTGTTTTTATGGGGCCTTGCGAGTTCTAGGTGAGAACTCAGATCCTAGCCATCTGAGAACGGTTACCCAGTAAAGCTGGCCTCATGCAGCTTGGATACTTGGGCCTTTCCTGTCACCCACACAAGCAGCCACCCTCGTTGACTGAGTCTCCTGGAATGAGCAAGCACACACCCCCACTCCCATGTATACCTCATCCTTGAACTTGCCCCAGCCACGGTGCCCCAAACCCCATGGGAAGGCTCTGTTTGTCTCCTACTCATATGGCTCAGAGAGGCCAAAATGCTTGCACAGCACCAGGGGGTATAGCTTAGTATTAGCACAAGACCAGTGGGGTCATCAGATGTGGATTAGAGTCTGAAGTCTCAGCAGGCTGTCCTTAAACTCAGTATGAAGATAATGATGATGATCTTGATTTGATCCTCCTGCCTCCACGTCTAAGTGGGGGATAACCGGCTTGTACTATCACGCCTGGTTTTATTTAGTGCTGAATATGGAACCCAGGGCCTTGTGCATACTAGCTAAGCATTTTACCAAATGAGCTACATCCATAGCCCCTATAAGTCTTTTTATTGCTATTTTAGGGGACATGACAGTGTGTGTGTGTGTGTGTGTGTGTGTGTGTGTGTGTGTGTGTGTGTGTGTGCATACTTGTGCACCTACAAATACACTCTCAAAAATGCTCTTCCCAAAAAATAGCAGCCTCACCCCTTGACATGTCAGTCTTCCTCAGGGTCCTGCATAGATGACAGTCGTATCTTGGAGGACAGAATCCTCTTGGTACCCCAGCAGGTAAGGGCCATGAGATAACCGGTTTGGGAGACATCCTAGTTTGCTTTTCTGTTGGCTGTGATCAACACTGACCAAAAACAACTTGGAGAAAGAGTTGATTTCATCTTACAACTCCCAGGTCACACTGCACTGAAGCGGAGGCCTTGGGGACACTTGTTTACTGTCTTGCTTGTTCATGATCTGCTCAGCATGCTGTCTTACACAGCCCAAGATCACCAACCTAGGAATGGAGCCGCCCACGTCGGGCTCCCATAACAATTAATGGGGAAAATGCGACACTGACTTGTCTATAGGCCAATATGATGTAGGGTCCCTCTTCTCAGGTGACTCTAGTTTGTGACAAGTTGACAAAAGCTAACCAGTATAGAGGTTGCCTGGTGAGGAACTGGGCAGGAGGCCAGGGCCAGGGGACACCAAAGCAGCACCTTCCAATCGCAGCTGAGAGGCTCCTGGGGTGAGATTTCCTTGTCTGGTGGATTTGGAGAGTAGATATTGAGTTTTGAGCCGGTCACTGGCCTTTCACTTAGGCATCGGTAAGGTTTGGATCCCCAGTGCTTCTGTGTGGAAGCCCTGGCCCCCAGCCTGGTGCTTATCTTTAAGAGATAAGTAGTGATGGTGATGCACGCCTTTAATACCAGCACTCAGGAGGCAGAGGCAGGTGGATCTCTGTGAGTTCAAGGCCAGCCTGGTCTACAGAGCAAGTTCAGGACAGCCAGGGCTACACAGAGAAACTCTGTCTTGAAAACAAACGAACAGGGCTGGGGTGATGGCTCAGCGGTTAAAATCGCTGACTGCTCTTCTAGAGGTCCTGAGTTCAATTCCCAGCAACCACATGGTGGCTCAGAACCATCTGTGATGGAATCCAACATCCTCTTCTAGTGTGTCTGAAGACAGCTACAGTGCACTCATATACATAAAATAAATAAAAGAATCTTTAAAAAAAAGAAAACAAAAAAAGAGATGGCCAATGGGACATCTTTGGGTCACTGAGGATTGTGGGACCCTGGTCTCTTCCTCTTTCCCTTCATGTGCTGATTGCAGGGGAGCAGTTGTATTATACCTCACACTATGCTGTGATTTACTGTCACTGGAAGCCCAACGCTGTGAGTTTTGCGCTATGAGCCAGGAGAACCTTTTCTCTTCATAAGCTGAGTGTCTCTGGTGCCTCTTACAGTAATCAGAGCTGACTGACCTGTCACCCCAACAAAGATTTTGTTTTTGCCTGGCCTCAGTGTGGTCACTCTGCCACCCTAATGAGATCTTGGGGACACCCCTTGCCTTGTCCTTGTGGCCTCTGAAGCATTTGAAACATGTCCTCCATAAGCCAGCTTGTGTGCCAACCCCTTTAACCAGTCTCCTGGTCCCCAGCCCAGGATGCCCTGGACTGAAGTGGACCGGGGAGACCTTGGACCAGGATGTGCTGGACCAGGAGGATGAGCCTGCAGCCGAAGGAGCAAACGGGAAGAAGGGAGGGGCACAGGGTGGCCAGGAGCCAGATGTCCTCTTGCCTTCAGCCAGGGCAGCTATTCACACAGCCTGTCAGGCGGAGAGGTGACCTTTATCCCCATCCTGTAGAAGACAGGAAAGAGGAGCCAGAAGATGTAAAACTTTTATGAATGACTGCTGGGCATGGTGTGTCCCGGTTACTCTGGAAGCTGAGGCAGGGGGATCCTTGAACCCAGAAGTTTGAGGTCAGCCTGGACAGTGCAGTGAGACTTTATCTCAAAGATAATAAAATGGTACATTTTAAATGAGAAGCTGTGGTGGCGTGGGCCAGGGAGTGGCACTATTAGAAGGTGTTGGAGAGGTGTGTATCACTGTGGGGGTGAGCTTTGAGAAGCCTTCCGCCTAGCAAGTCTTCTCCTGTTTACCTTCAGCTCCTCCTGCACCATGCCTGCCTGGACGCTGCCATGCTTCCTGCCTTGATGATAATGGACTGAACCTCTGAACCTGTAAGCCAGCCCCAATTAAATCTCCGTATGAGTTGCCTTGGTCACGGTGTCTGTTCACAGCAGTAGAACTCTAACTAAGACAGAAGAGAATTTTTTTTCTTTTTTTTCGAAGCTGGGAACCAAACCCAGGGCCTTGTGCTTGCTAGGCAGGCGCTCTACCACTGAGCTAAATCCCCAACCCCAACAGAAGAGAATTTAACTTGCCTGGTGTCACACTACTGAAGACAGCATGGCCACTCACATCTTTCCTTTTCATTGAGATAGAACCCACTCAACATAGTACATTCACCATGCTCAAGTACACAGTACAATGGCTTTATCACAGCCATGAAATATGCAGCCATCCCCTAATATCAGAGCACTTTATTTCCTCAAAAAAAAGCCCCCCACCTACTGGCCATCCCTTCCTCCCTGCAATGGTTTGTATAAACAATATCCCCTAAAAGTCCAGATGTGAAGGTTTGGTCTCAAGAGAGGTGGTACTGGACATCGATGTGGACTTTAGTGGGTGAGAATTAGGTTACTTGGGATATGGGATTGGGATCGTGAGACCCCGCATACCTATCTGTCTGTCTGTCTCCACCTCCCTTCCACCTTTGCTTGCTGACTTGTGACATTACAACTTGGTTCAGTGTGTCTCTTCCACATTGTTCCCCACTGTCCCCTCATTAGGCGCTGTCTTAGATGCTTTCCTATTCCTGGGATAAAGCACCATAACCAAGGCAACTAAGAAAGAAGGAGTTTAATCTGCTTATGGTTTCAGAGGGTGAGGGTCCATGACAGCAGAGTAAAAGCACAGCTTAGAGCTCACATCTTGATCCACAACCACAAGGCAAAGAGAGACTGGGAAGCTCACAGTCTTTTGAAATCTGAAGCCCCATTCCCAGTGACACACCTCCCCGAATCATGCCACGCCTCCTAGTCCTTCCCAAACAGTTCTGTCAGTTGAGGATCAAGTATTTAAATGTATGAGTTGATGGGGGCCATCCTCAATCAAAGGGACGCAGAGACCATAAACAATCCCTGATCTTTTTTGATTTTGTTTTTAGAGACAGGGTTTCTCTGCGTACACCTGGCTGTCCTGGAACTCACTCTGTAGACCAGGTTGGTCTCGAAATCAGCGATACATCTCTCTTTGCCTCCCAAGTGCTGGGAGTAAAGGCATGCACCACCACCTCCCAGCATCCACCCCTGATCTTGAATTTGAACTTCCAAACTAAGCAACCTTTTCTCTGTATCAGTTCACGGCCCCAGGTCTTCTGCCATAGTTACAGTAATCAGGCTAACACACTCCAGTTCTCTCCATTCTATAATCCCAGACAACTGCTATATCATTCTTTATGGATTTGCCTATTGTGACCATTTTAATAAATGAGATATATACGATACTTACCTCTTACGTTTGGCTTCTTTCACTTAGCAAGTTTTCAAAGTTCATCCACATTGTAGCATGAGTTGGAATTCCATTTCTTTGTATAAAACAAGCATTTTTTTAAAGATTTATTTATTTATTATATATAAGTACACTGTAGCTGTCTTCAGATACACCAGAAGAGGGCATCGGATCTCTTTACAGATGGTTGTGAGCCACCATGTGGTTGCTGGGAATTGAACTCAGGATCTCTGGAAGAGCAGTCGGTGCTCTTAACCGCTGAGCCATCTCTCCAGCCCAAATACAAGCATTTATCCAGTGTACAGATACAGACATTTTGTCCATTTACTCAAAACCCAGGTCATTTGTCCCCCAAGCCTAGTGCTTTTATAGGTGGCCTCCATGCCAGCCTCATGGCCTTAGGATCATAGAAGCTATGTCATTGCCAGTGTCCCTCTGAGTCATCTTGCATATGACAATGTTGTGCAGGTTCATGGCTGCACAGTTGAAGATCTGAAGTGGTGTCAAACCAGCAAAAGGTTCAAAGGGCAGGTTGACGGCAAGGACAATCGCTCAGAAATTAGCGCCTGCAGTCAGGAAGGAGGAAGAAGAGGAAGACGGGAAGGAAGAGGAGAAGGAGAAAGAGGAGGAGAAGAAAAAGGAGAAGACAGTGACAATACAACTATGACATGTTGGCCAAACGATGCGTTCATTCAAGGCCCCTGAGCGAGGCGGGGCTGCCAGGACCCCTGTCTTGCACCTTAGGGATCGTAGGTAAAGCTTAGACTCAGGGTGAAGTTTGCTGAGAGATGTACCCACAGAGCCACTCTTAATGCCAACAGTGATGGTTGCGTTAAGAGTAGCAACAAGCTGGGGTTGCAGCTCAGTGACCCATGCTTGTAATCCCACTAGTAGTATCAGATGTTCAAGGTCATCCTCAGTTTGAGACTCAGTCCCCCTCTTCCGGCCCCCCCCCCAAAAAAAAACCCTGATCCATTGTGACAGCTCAAAACAGCCATGTAACCTGCTGGCTCACCTCTTCTTTTTTTTTTTTTTTTTTTTTTTTTTTTTCTCGGAGCTGGGGACCGAACCCAGGGCCTTGTGCTTGCTAGGCAAGCGCTCTACCACTGAGCCAAATCCCCAACCCTTTTTTTTTTTTTTTTTTTGCTGGCTCACCTCTTATGTACGCACTACGCACCTAACCTCCACTGGGGGTCAGGCTTGCACAAGTCACTTCCCTGTTCAAATTCATATCAGCAACTTCTGGGTAGCCCTTAATTTTCACATGGGTGAACTGAGGCCTAGAGAGCTGGAGAGGGTTATCCAAGTCACACAGCTATCAATGGAAACCTTGGTCTGCACGATGCTCCTCACCTCGGGGCAAGGCTTACACAGAGATGCCTTTTCAGAGAGCCCTCATCCCTCATGGGCTTTGACTTTATTGTCTGTGCGGGAAGAGTCCCAGGAGGCCTGTAAGACCCAGAGCTGGGCACAGAAGCTGCATATATTAACCAACTGTGAGCAGGATGATGGGGGCGGAGCTCAGTGACAGAGGACCTGCTGAGCCTATGTGAGGCCCAGTGTTCCTTCCCAAGCATTGAAGAAAAGAAAACAAAATGACAAAAGTCCAGGACATTTCTGTCTTCTTTCAGACAGAGGGACTGGGACATGTAGGCGTAGTTTTTGGTCAATTTTCTGGGTTCTATTATCTCCCACCCTCCAACCCTTATTCCACCACAATCCCTTCCAGCCCCTCAACACTGACAGGAGAAGAAAGGCGGTTAGAAGGATGAGGGTGTAGGCTCTTTAGGCTATTTCCTGCTGATTAGGGGTGTCGATTTCCTTGGTGGCAAGTCCAGTCTTCCTCATCAGAATATCACCAACCAACACTGGAAGCAGAAGCAGCAGCAGTGACAGCCACCCCAGGGCCTGGAGTGGATGGGGCCCTCCTCAGAGAAGTGGGCAGTGTCCTGTGGAGACGAGGAGTTCTGTATTCAAATTCTGGAGGTAGGGGCAGGTGGATCTCTGAGTTTGAGGTTAGTCTGGTCTAGAGAGCAAGTTTCAGGACAACCAGGGCTACACAACGAAACCCTCCCTGTGTTGTAGGGGGAAAATCAAATCCCGTCTCTGTGACTCTAGGAAGATTGAGTGTGGAAGCGTCTGACGTTGGCATATAGCATGCAGCCACAGCTAATTCCAGAAGATTCCAGAACTAACCAGGCTAGTGGGTGGTTGCCAGCAGTAGCTTAATCCCACAGGGCACTTGGGGGCAGATAGCAGTTCCTGAAGCCCTGAGTATAGGAGAGTTGGGAGGGGGGTTGGTGGCTAAGAGAAGAGGGCTCTGGCAGGCCTCACAGAGGAAGCTGGGAGAACCGGAAGGAACCAACAGGAAAAGACTGGCTGCCAAGAGGCCAGGATGGGTGGCAGAGGCTGCTGGCCAGGACAAGGGAAAATGCCTGCAAGTCGGGCAGGCAGCTTTGTGTGGCTCTTCCAGGGGGAGACCTGAGCTTGTCATGAAATCCTAGTCTCAGACCTGAGTCCTCAAGACCTTACCCACTGGGAAGAGAGCACAGGCTGTGGAGCGAAGCGGACAGCATCGTCCAAACCCAAGCCACAAAGATGCATGGCACATTCTGCAACGGTTGACGTCTGTGTGCACAGGAAGGGTAAGTAAGTGCCTTGCTCAAGTTCACATAATCCGAAACAGCAAATCCTTTGTCCAAGAGGCCCAGGCTCCTATAACCCTAGACCCTTCCCAGAAGTACTAGCTTCCTCCTAGCACAGACCCTGAGCTTTATGAAACCAAGACAGCAGGTCTGCTTATCTCAGAGATGCTGTGTAAAATGAAGGGAGGGAGGGAGTCTAGACCCTAGGGCAGCAGCTCTCAGCTCGTGCGAGGAGACCCCACAGACGTGACATATCATATGCTTACATTATGATTTATGGCAGTAGCAAAAATGCAGTTAGGAAGTAACAACGGAATAACTTCATGGTGGGGGAGTCAACGCATCATGAGGAACTGTCAACGTGTCATAGCAATAGGAGGGCGAGAACCACTGCTCTAGAGAGCCTTGAGTTCCTGACTAATGATCCCAATGTCACTCCCTTTACTTACCACCATTCATTACCAGGAAGGTGGAAGCCAACTGAATGATTTAACCCAGTTATGGCACCAGGAAGGAAGCTGAGGCCAGACAGAGTATGTGGATGATAATCAGGAAAGAAACTTTTTTTTTTCCGGAGCTGGGGACCGAACCCCAGGGCCTTGCGCTTCCTAGGTAAGCGCTCTACCACTGAGCCAAATCCCCAACCCTTTTTTTTTTTTCCTTTTTTTTTTCCGGAGCTGGGGACCGAACCCAGGGCCTTGCGTTTGCTAGGCAAGCGCTCTACCACTGAGCTAAATCCCCAACCCCGGAAAGAAACTTTTAAGTCCTCTTGGGTATGATGCCTGTCACCTGCAGCCTCCTGCCCCGGCTGGTGATACATTCCAGGCGTGTAGCTGGGACGCCCAGTTACACAAGGGGGACCACAGGTTCATCCAGACATCCAGAGTTCAGCTTCAAAGGGAAATCTGCCCTGCCTTGTCAACTGTTGCAGACCCCCTGAGTCAGTTCCGCTCCCACCCCCACTCTTGCAGGGATTCAGCCTCCTCACTGTTGTCTTTTGTTTTGCACCCTTAGACAGCCTGCCTTCCTAGACGTGACTTTAGAGCCCCCTACTGGCCAGACCGGGCAGAGCTATAGAATGCCTTCCAGGTGGATCCGGCTTAGCTCAGCTGCTGCTTACTGTGCCTCGGGCCGACTGAAGGCAGCCGCTCCAGCAAGTTTCTCAGAGGCACACCTGCGCTACCAGAGCTCACATCGGTGGGATGGTGGGCTAGCACACACCTGCAGAGTTCTGTCACATTTTGTGTCACCAATTCCAGGTGTTCTGCTTATCAAAGTCGCTGTAATGGGGGAACATCGGACATTTCAGTGAGAGAAAATGGGGTCTCCATGTTTAGGTAAGGTTGGCCTCAAGATCTTCCCTTCTGACTCAACACACACACACACACACACACACACACACATACACACACACACACACACATACACACACACACACACATATTACTGGAGCTAGCTACACGTGTATACACCGCACCAAACTAGGATCCTTACCTAAGTATAGGCTTTTTATGTTTATGTTAAAGAGAATGATTCTTATACAGCCTGGCCTTGCACACACCGTGGAGCCAAAGGATGACCTTGAACTCTTCATCCTCCTGTCTCCACTTCCTAAATGCTGGGATACTAGGTACGTCCCACCATATCCAGCTTCCTGCTTGTGTGCCCGCCTCTTCTGACCCAGTGCGGCCACACTGATTCGGGATCCGAACCAGGAGGCAGAATCCTGAGGTCACAGAGGAAAAGCTTGTCCCAGATAATTGAACTCATGTGATTGTGGAGCTGCATCAAGTACCTTCTGGAAGGCTGGCACCGTGAGAGCTTTAAGTCCGCAGGGGAAAAAGGGGGGCGTGATTCAAAATGGGAAATAGCAAGAAAGTGCTGGAAGCCACAGAAAGCCCCAGGAGCCTAGGTGAGTGGGCAGAACCCCAAGTCAGTTCTTCCAGACCAGAGAGGGATGTGTGGGTGTCTTGAAGAAGCAGAACTCCTTCCCACAAAGCTACACACACTGCCATGGTGTGGATGTTGGGGAGCCAGGGCCATACACCGGAGAAAGCAGAACAGCTATGAAAGGTCTGTAGCTTCTCACCAACAAAAGAACCAGTAGGTCAGGTGAGTGCCACAACGGGGCAGTGGCTTCACCTCTGCCCTCCAAATCCTGCATATGCTCCTATGTCCCGCCCGAGAAGGGGACGTGAGGAATGTCAGTCCAGCCAAAATGGTATGTTAGAAATTCACCAGGATAGCTACGTGCGGTGGTCACACTTGTAACCTTAGCACCTGGGAGGCAATGACAGGCTAATCTCAGTGGATCCAAGAGCGATCTGGTCTAGGTACAAACTCCACACAAACCAGGGCTGTGTGGTGAGACCCTATCTCAAAAACAAACAAACAAACAAAACAAAACAAAACAACAGAAGTCCGTTGGAGTTGATTGGAGTCTAACGGAGGCTGTGGAGATGACTCAGTTTGCAGGGTGGCTGCTGTAGGAACTGGAGTTTGATTCAAGGGTTCACGTAACAAGCCTTGGGTTCGGTCCCCAGCTCCAAAGGAAAAAAAAAAAGGTTCACGTAAAACAACGAAACGAAACAAAAAACAAACCCAACAACAACCAAAACCTGGGCATGGTGACAAGCACTTGTAACCCCGGTACTGTGGAGGAAGTAGAATTCCAGTCTAGCCTAACTGGTTAGCTTCAGGTAGCCTGTCTGATAGAATTCCAGGCTTGAACTAGGGCTGTCAGGCCAGGCAACACGCCTTGCCTTTACCCGCTGAACCATCTTGCCAGCCCTGCTGGCTTTTCAAACGTGCCGCTCTGAGGACTAAGCCCTGGGCTTGAGACAAGCTAGGCAAGAGCTCTACCACCGAGCTACACTTCCCTAGCCCTTACATACTTTGAGCTCTCCATGACTTGTGCTAAGGAATACAGTGTAAATGCTATGGGGACAGGGGTTAGGCTACCTTGTTCAGGGGGTAATGAGTGAAGAGTTCATGTGTGTTTTTTTTTTGTTGTTTTTTGTTTTTTTTTGTTTTGTTTTGTTTTGTTTTGTGGTTCTTTTTTTCGGAGCTGGGGACAGAACCCCAGGGCCTTGCGCTTCCTAGGCAAGCGCTCTACCACTGAGCTAAATCCCCAACCCGTTCACGTGTGTTTTATGTAGAAACTTTTTTCCTGATACGTGAGGTATGGAACAGTAGTATAGTACTTGATTAGCATGTACAAGTTTCAGTCCCAGCACTGCAAAAACGAATTCATGTAGGAAAAAAAATTACATGTAACAGGGCTGGAGAGATGGCTCAGGTGTTAAGAGCACTGACTGCTCTTCCAGAGGAACCAGTTTGATTCCCAAGACCCATGTGGAGCCATGTGGAGCCCATAGTAACCCCAGTTCCAGAGGGTTTTGGCTTCTTAGGGCAACACATACAAGTGGTGAATAGCTACACAGACAGACAAAATACCCATACACATAAACAAATGTTTTAAATATGAGAATAAATCTACAGGAAACCCAGCTCACTAGATGTAAACTGGTTAGTCATAGATACGCGCTGGTTAATAATGTCAGTGAAGGTTTTCATCGAATCTTCAAGCTCTGGAGGGATATGCTGAGATATCCCACCATGATGATTTCTGACCTGGTCAGTCTTCAGAAGTCTGTGAATGCCAGAGTGGGAATTGTTTGTTTGGTTTGGTTTTGGTTCTTTTTCGTAGGAAGAGTCTACAGCCTTTGTCAATTTCTTTTATGTAAAGCACTCTAAATTCTAAAGGTCCATTTTGGTTAGTTAGTTAGTGTGTGTCTGTGTGTGTGCGTGTGTGCATGTGTGTGTGTGTGTGTGTGTGTGTGTGTGTGTGTGTGTATGAATGCCCGTGTTTGCTTGCAGAGATTCGAAGTGTAGGATCCTGTGCAGCTGGAGTTACAGGGGGCTGTGAACCACATGTTGTGGGTGCTAGGAATTGAACTCTGGTCCTCTGGAAAAGCAGTAATGCTCTTAAGTGAGCTGTCTCTTAGTCGATGATATTTTTTTTGTTTGTTTGTTTAATTTAGTGTGTGGTTGTTGGTTGTGGAGAGGTTCAGAGAGTGTGTTTGAGAGTCAGTCTATTCTTGTTAAGACAAGGTTGTAACTTTAATTTTTTTCAGATCTTATTTTTAATGATGGTTTTTAAAAGCTTTAACCTTCCTTGCAGCACATCACCCACCAGAGGTACTTGCTTTAGCAGAACATCCTCTCTCCTGTGTCTGCTTTGGGGAAGCACTCCTTCATGTGTTTGCCCCAGCCAAACACCATCCAACCGACTTTCCAAAGAACCCTTACGTTTCCACTTTATAGGGTCTCTCTTATTTCTGATATGGAGCAGTGTACTGGCCCCCAAGCTTTTGCTATTTCTCCTGTCCTTGCTTCCCACTTTGCCACAGGATCACGGATTTGCACCAACACATCTGCTTTTCTGTGTGTTCTGGTCCTCACACTCAGGAATCAGGATAGCACCAAAGGCAGTTTTACCCTCAGAGCCATCTCCTCAGCCTTCATTAGGTTCTTGAAGGGGGTGTGCACGCATGCGAGTTCGTGTGTGTGGTGTGCGCACACACACACACACCACACTTGAGACCTACAAGAGGCTGCAGTGTGACCAGTCTGTTGCAAGCAGACGATCTCTCTGTGTAGCCAAGCTACCTGGAACTCTATACAAACCAGGGTGTCCTTGAACTCATGGAAATCAGCCTGCCTCTGCTTCCTGCATTCTGAGATTAAACAGAGGCACTACAATGCCCAGCTCAATGGACTTTATTTTTTTTAAAGATTTATTTATTTTATGTAGTTGCTGGGAACTGAATTCAGGACTTCTGGAAGAACAGTCTGTGCTCTTAACCGCTGAGCCACCTCTCTAGCCCCTCAATGGACTTTAAAAAAATAGATTACCAGAATAGTAGAGAAAGGTAAAAAGAACATGTTTCATAAAAACAGACAAACAAGAAAGTCCATCAAGCCATATAATATAACACACTTATGAGAATCTACCCCATCCTGGTCCAAGGTTCTGTGTGTGTGTGTGTGTGTGTGTGTGTGTGTGTGTGTGTGTGTGTGTGTGTTAGTAAAGTGTCTGCTGCTCAAGAAATAGGACCTGAGTTTGGGTCTTTATCCCTATATACAAATAAGAGTTCAAAGTCCACTTCTGTAGAAGACCCCCTCCCCCAGCCTAAATTGTAGGGCAGAGGCAAGCAGATCTCTCAAGCTCATTGGCTATTCAGCTTAGTCAATCAATTAGCTCCAGGTTCAGTAAGAGACGTTGTCTCTAAATAAATAAATAAATAAATAAATAAATAAATAGGTAGAGAATGACAGAGTAAGACACCTGGTGTTGACCTCTGCTTGCCCATACACAGATGGATCTCTGTGAGTTGGAGGCCAGCCTGATGCATAATCAGAGGTGTTGTGTAGGAAAACTGTCTCAAACAAAACAGGAACAAAAGGATACATGTTTGTGGACATCCACACATACATGTGCACATACCCACAAGAACACACACACACACACACACACACACACACACACACACACACACACACACTTCTCCTGGTGAGCTCAAGGTTATTTTATAGGAGCCTTGCAAAAGCAGGAGATTTTTTGTTCCGTTGATAGCAGAGGTGGGAGAATCCTCCATTGCTGAACAGGAGGGCCCCGGGGCAGGACCTGAACACAGCCACAGCTTAGTCTCCTGCTGACAACCAGAGATATAGTGGGAACCTCGGGCTTTGAATTGTACCACAACTGGTGAGCCTGGGAACTGCAGGAACGGACAGCAGTACCAGGCAGTCAAAGTCTTGCTTTCAGCCCCAAACCACATTTTCAGCGAAGAACCCAGGCAAGCAGTGCTGAAAATCTGCTTCTAGAACTGTGAACTGATAAATGGATGTTGTTTGAAACTGCTAAATAGGTGGTAATTTGTTACCCAGCAATAGAAAACAAATAGATTTGCTATGAGGCCGCTAACTCTTTAAACCCCATGGGAGAGGTATCGAGCTGTTTTCACTTTCCAGTGAAGGGGCTCAGAGAAGGTTAACAGCCTTCAAAAGGTTGAACATTAGAAGAGAGCTCCAGAAGCAGGTCTCGGGGTCCAGGCTTAGCCCCTTGGCTTCCCAGCCCCATTAGGCTTTTCCTGAAGGTTGAAAGGCAGCAATGAGCACCTTTCTTGCAAACGAACTGGGATGTGTCCTGTTCATCCCCCAGTGATGGAGAGAGAGCCCGGTCCAAATCACTGCATATTCTAGACACTGGAAATGCCCATGGGAAGGCTACTACCTCGAAAACACTATAAACTGAAGCCAGCAACTTCAATCTTTAAGCAGTTTGGAGGGAGTGGGGTTACCCTAGGTTTTTTGTTTTTTGTTTTCTTTTTTCTTTTTTTCAGAGCTGGGGACCGAACCCAGGGCCTTGTGCTTGCTAGGCAAGCACTCTACCACTGAGTTAAATCCCCAGCCCCGTTACCCTAGGTTTATGTTGTAGTAGATGATAGGATCAGGGAACTTGACATTTTACAAGTTTACCTCTGACCACCGAGACATTCAGGAACACCTCATGGCAATGAGCGCAACCAGCACTCAGAGCTGGATCTCTACCACCACTCTTAATAAAAGATGTTTGGAAAAATGAATGATAGAGGTACAAGACCAGACGGGGACATCTCGAGTTGCCTGAAAGGGAGAAAGGACTACCAAAAACAATCAAAGAAAACTTGCTGGACTTGGCAGTGCACGCCTGTACTCCCAGCACCTGGGAGACTGCCGTTCAACATCCTGGACTACACAGACTTTGTCTCAAAGACAAATAACGCTGCGCCTAGAGAGATGGCTCAGCAGTTAAGAGCACTGGCTGCTCTACCAGGGGACCTGGGTTCAATTCCCAGCACACACACGGCAGCTTCACAGCTGTCTGTAACTGTCACCTTCACACAGACATACATGGCATGCCAAACAGTTATGCCCATAAAACAATAATAAATTATTTTTAAAAATAAATACTGTTCCTCACCCTGCTCAAATGAAAGACCTGTCTCCTGTGTCTGTGTGGACCCCTCTACCTGAATCCGTAAGTATGAGCTCTCCCCACACTCCAACAGCTGGCAATCCAGGGGCTGGCATGTAAGGAAGACTTGGCTGTCTCTGTTCTAGAGGGCCTGGAGAGTGTCTGTGTTTTTTGTTTTTTGTTTTTTGTTTTTTTCTTTTTTCTTTTTTCTTTTTTTCGGAGCTGGGGACCGAACCCAGGGCCTTGCGCTTGCTAGGCAAGCGCCCTACCACTGAGCTAAATCCCCAACCCTGAGTGTCTGTGTTTAAGTGACAAAGTAATAGTAGAGAGGAAATGTAAAAGACCCCAAGAATGTGGGTGTGGGGGCACACCTGTAACCCTGGCACTTGGGAGGCAGAGGCAGAAGGATCATCAGCTACAAGCCAGCCTGGGCTACATAAGGAGGGACCCATTTTCTCAACTGAGGTCCCCTCCTCTCAGAGGGCTGCAGCTTGTGTCAAGTTGATGTACAACTTGCTGGCACATTTGAGTTAACTTTGTATGAGGCGCCTAGAATAGTCAAATGTACGGGGAAGGAAAACTAGAATAGTGGCTACCAGAGACGGAGGAGGGACGGCAGTGGGAGCTGGTGGTCCTGAGGTGCGGAACTCTGTCTCTGCAGGTGGATATGGGTCGGGGCTGCACAGCAGTGTGTAGGTGCCTTAAATGTGGGCCACAAACACGTCCTGCAGCTTCACAGCTCATTACGCTGCCCTTTGTGCATGCTTTGGCTCTGTTACTGGTTTTTTCCTGGAAATTGAATCTAAGGCCTTATACATGATAGACAGGTTCTTCGCACTTTTTGAGAGACAGGGTCTTCCCAAATAGCGGGGCTGGACTTGAACTTGATATGTAGTACAGACTGGCCTAGTCTGCCTTCTGAATGCTGAAAATATTCCTGTGCACCACTCACACGTGGCGCCTTTAGCGCATGGCACTCACACATGCATTTAGTACTTAGCGCTGGCTAGCTGTGTCTTAAGCTCTTTACCTATCTAAAAAATACCTAGATTTTCCTGATATCTGAATAAAATAGGGCATTAGTCCCATTTTCCAGATGGGACACTGAGGGTCAAAGAGACTGAGTTACATGTGCATGCACACAGTCAGCAAGAACGATGTCAGTGCAAACAGTAGATCCCCTGCCACAGGAGCGTCAAGAGAGCAGGCATTGTGTATAAATGCCGAGACTCTATCTCTGTTAGGGATCTTTTATTTTAAAGATTTATTTATTTATTATATATAAGTATACTGTCGCTGTCTTCAGACACACCAGAAGAGGGCATCAGATCTCATTACAGATGGTTGTGAGCCACCATGTGGTTGCTGGGAATTGAACTCAGGACCTCTGGAAGAGTAGTCAGTGCTCTTAACCACTGAGTCATCTCTCCAGCCCAGGAAAATAGGTTTGAGGATGGATTTCCCATACCTAAGGATTTTGGAGCCTGAGTGGACTGACTCTCTCTCTCTCTCTCTCTCTCTCTCTCTCTCTCTCTCTCTCTCTCTCTCTCTCTCTCTGTCATACTGGAGATTGAAACAGGTCTTTGAGCATGTTAAACTAACACTGTTCCACTGAGCTCTACTTTTCCAGATCTAGTCTGGGCCCTTTCAATTGTGGAATAGAAACTGGTCCAGCCTAGGGACTGGAGCAAGCAGAGAACTCTGAGAGGCAGCCTGTGGCAGTAGAGCCTGAGGAGCCAGGCCGAATTTTGCTCCTGTAAACTCGAGCAATGGTGTAATGGAAGGAAGGAGCCCTGGAGGCCTCCAGGCCCCTCTGCTCTGCCAGCGGCACCCCACAAGGTGAGGATATAAAGCCCCCCACCTCCTGCAGGTGAGGGGCTGGCATTATCAATAAGGTCCTGAACACATTCACTTTGTGGCAACTTAAGGGATTTAAAGGACTAAAAGCAACAAGGAGCAGTAAGCAGAGACTGGGATGGCAGATTCATAACTATATAGGAAGAAAAGTCTAGAAACTTGAACTAGAAGGGCATTTGCAAGGCCTGTGCCTGAGATGGTGTTTACAGAAAAGAATGGCAGCTAATGGCACTGTGGACCCTCTAGTGGACACAGAAGTGTAGAACACTCTTTAATTTATCCAAATTAAGTCCAAGGTCCTGATAATGGTATATGAGATTTGCATGGTATCTACAAGTATCCTTCTGTGTTCTTTCAGATGTTGCCCACTGGGGGCTGGAGAGATGGCTCAGTGGTTAAGAGCACTGACTGCTCTTCCAGAGGTCCTGAGTTCAAATCCCAGCAACCACATGGTGGCTCACAACCATCTGTAATAAAGTCTTAAAAAAAATTACAAAAAAGAAAAAGATGTTGCCCAATAACTTGTATAATATGTAACACGGGTAGATACTATATATAAAGGGCCATTAGACCCAGGGCTGGGGACCTGGTTCAGTTAGAGTGTAGAATGTTGCCTCATCACTCTGCTATACAGCAGGGATTTACAAATCTGGAAGACTCAGATGTCTAGCTAGTTCTCTTCTGCTGGTCCTCCCTTGCAAGTCTTCCTGCCTCTGTAATGTGCTCCTTAGAGTTTCCTCCATCTCAGCCTATGAAGAAACCACATTCACTTCATTCAGAAGATTCACAAAAAAAAAAAAAAAAAAAAAAAAAAAAGGCTACCTGCTGCTGGAGGCCAATCCTTAGGAAGCAGGTCTGGGACCTCTGTTTCCTTGGAGATTTTTATTTTGAAACTGTCTCCTTATGTAGCCCAGGCTGGCTTGTAGCTGATGATCCTTCCGCCTCTGCCTCCCAAGTGCCAGGGTTACAGGTGTGCCCCCCACACCCACATTCTTGGGGTCTTTTACGTTTCCTCTCTACTATTACTTTGTCACTTAAACACGGACACTCTCCAGCCGGGTGATTTTAGGGCTTTTAAAATTGTTGTTGACCAATTCTTCTCTTTTCATTTCCCATTTTGTTTTCTCTATGATTGACAACTGCTGAATTTCTCATTAGAAATGTTTCCTCCGGACAGCTCAACAGGCAGCATGATATGTTCATATACAGTCATTCTAGATGTGCAGAAGAAGAAATACCTCAAGAAGACACAGCAGGAGGGCGGTCATCTGCAAGCCAAAGGGAGGTTCAGAAGAAACCACCTGAGTCTTGGCTTTAGATTTCTAGCCAGCAGAACTGTAAGAAAATAAATTTCTGTAACTGCAGCAAAAAGGTTTTCTTCCATTTTTAGTTAAAAAAAAAGGGGGGTTTAAAAATGGAATAAAGTCTGTGAACTGAGGCAAAGGTAATTAGAGTTTGGAGGCATCATAAAGAGGCAGAGTGAAGGCAGAATGGGGCCAGAGTCTGACCTTAGCAGGTGCAACTGTGCTTGTTAGCACACAACAGTGAGGGGAGGGCGGTTCTTGGGAATGGAGGGGAAAAGCTGTCTGAGACCCTTTGGGGGTGGGGGAGACTTGGGCTGAGGAAGTGGATGCAGTTGTGGGGGCAATGTGCAGATTTGTTGTTTCTCTTTCCTGGAATTGCTTTAAGCAAGACAGATAATCTTGGGAAACAGGCTCTCTCACATTCTTCTCTGGGCTGAGCAAGGTCAGCTGTAATCTCATACAAATCCTGTTTTTAAAACCAAGGCACTCAATCAAAGATACTTTACCAATGACAATTTCCGGGTGTTAATATTAGCCTATGTGTGTGTGTGAGTGCGTGAGTGCGTGCGTGCGTGTGTGTGAGTGTGTGTGCGTGTGTGTATACTTATACATACATACATACACACACACATATATACATACATATATATATATATTTATATGATGTCATCACTGAGCACTGAGGGAAGCTGGGTGAAGGATACATGGAATTCTTTTTTTTTTTTTTTTTTTCTTTTTTTCGGAGCTGGGGACCGAACCCAGGGCCTTGCGGTTGCTAGGCAAGCGCTCTACCACTGAGACAAATCCCCAACCCCATACATGGCATTTTTGCTGTTGTTTTGTTTGTTTTTGAGACAAGGTCTCACTATTGTAACTTTGGAAAATTTCTATGCAGACCAGCCTGGCTTTGAACATACAGAAATCTATCTGGCTATGTGGGATTATAGGCATGTACCACCAAGTCTGGCCCCTTTTTTTTAGATTTATTTGTTTTTTATTTGAGACAGGGTTTCTCTGTGTAGCCCTGACTGTCCTGAAACTTTCCCTGTAGACCAGGCTGGCCTCAAACTTTGAGATCCACCTGGGATTAAGGTGTACACCACTACCACCTGCATGATTTATTTATTTTATGTTCGTATGAACATATACCATGTGCATGTGTGGTCAGAGGAGGGCTTTAGGTCCGCTGGGACTGGAGTTACAGATGGCTGTGAGCTGCCGTGTGGGTGCTGGGAACCAAACCCAGTTGTCTGGAAGAGCAGCCAGTGTTCTTGACTGCTGAACCATCTCTTCAGCCCAGCATATGGGATTCTATTTTGTCCATTTTTAACAATTTGCAGTAACTCTGCAAAGGCGGGTAGATTTTTGCTTGGTTCTCAGTTTTCCAGGTCAACCAAGGTGACAGGGATTCGGTTGTTAGAGTAGGATGCACAATGCTCTGAGTTAGATTGCCAGCATTACATAAACCAGACATGGTAGTGCGTTACTGTGATCTGAACACTGGGACTGGCTTGGGTTACATAACAAGATCCTGTCTCAAAAACAATAACAAACACACAAATAATAAAATAAAAAAGTCAGACATATCACATCTAGGAGGATAACCAAGTGTTAAAAAGTGATTGTCTCGGGGCTGGGGATTTAGCTCAGTGGTAGAGCGCTTACCTAGGAATCGCAAGGCCCTGGGTTCGGTCCCCAGCTCCGAAAAAAAAAAAAAAACCAAAAAAAAAAAAAAAAAAAAAAGTGATTGTCTCAGGAGCCTACCTACATGGGGTTTTTTTGGTCTTCTTTTCTCTTACTAATATATTTTTTCTCTGCAATGCAGATATTATTGGTTTAATAAAAATGTTAGAATAGAGGTTTTATAATGTCTTAAAGGGGATGAACACAAGTTATCTATTAGAAAGAGAAAATTAACAAGACCAAAGTCAGGAATGAAATGGCTGTGTCAGTTGAGGTCCCGGCCAAAGGGACTAGCTATACTCCCTTGCATGAAAATCTTTTTTTTTTTTTGAGCTGAGGACCGAACCCAGGGCCTTTTGCTTGCTAGGCAAGCGCTCTACCACTGAGCTAAATCCCCAACCCCCACTGAGCTAAATCCCCAACCCCGCATGAAAAGTCTTAGATGTAGCATATGTTTTGCCTCCTAGTACAATGAATTTTACCAAGGACAGCAGAAAAAGTCTAACTTTTTCCTAGCAGAAAGGCGCAGTCTGGCTGGCCTCTGATCAGATTTATAGCTCCGGTTTTGACTTTCCACTTTGATGTTGGCCTCAGTTTCCCCATCTGTAACTTAGAAAGAGTTGGACTTCCAAGAGTCTTCCAAGACCCTTTCGATCCCATGGTGCTTGAGAGGGAGCCTGAACAAGGATTTTGAGCAAGGACACCCCATATTGCCTTTGCCGCCTGGCGGGCCCAGGCCCTCAATCCTCACAAAGGCCGGCTCTGCCGAGGCTCCGCCCTTCCCACACAGGCTCCGCCCAACAGGTCTCCAGCCCCTCCCGCCGGGTTGCACCCTTGACCCCGCCCCCGGGGTGTGCGTCCACCGGAAGTTCCGCGCGCTGGCTGCTCACTTCCGCTCGGCAGGTGACAGCGGTGGGGCTTGGAGCGGCCGGCTGCTGCTGCTGCGACGCACCGGCGGAGAGGGAGGAGGAGGCTGCGGACATTTTGCTGCTGAAGCGAGCCGAGCCGCGGCACCAGGAGCCGTTTGGATTTGTGGGTGAGGAAAAAGGAAACCCAGCGAGATAGGTGGAAAACTGAAGGGGTTCGAGGTGAGGGGTCTGCGAGGTCAGAGGTCACGGAGAGGACGCTACGCTGGAGAGGTACGAGCTGCGAGTGGGCGAAAGTGAAAGGGCTGCGTGTTCATTCATTCACGGCGGCTTGGCGGCCCGGCGTCAACCGGTCATCTCAGGTCCGCAGTCCTGTTTGAAGAGGACGGCTGGAGAGACTCCTGGACTTAGGCCTCTCCTGCGCTCTGCTTTTCCCCTCCTTGGCCAACCTGAGGTTTCCTCGTTCAGGGCCTTATCTCTTGGCCACCGCCCCCAGAATGGGGCAAAAATCTAGAAATGGCCTTATGCCGCCAGCCCCTGGTCCTTTGGATCATCAGGGACACGTTGACAGAATGGAGACACTTGTACTAGTGCTAACACAACAGTGTCTGTCAGTGGTTATCCAGTGACTTCGAAGCTATGTGCTAAGCACTTTGTGTACTGAGCTCACAGCAGCCCCTGTAAGGTAGCTACCATTGCTTTACCCTTTACTCCTGAGGACACAGAGACACAGGAGGTTAAATCACACATGGAAGGTCATTCGAATAGTAGAGGCAAAGCCAGACTTCCTATGCAGGTCTCCAGAACCGTAAAAGCGAAGGGACAAAGGCACCTGGAGCTGGTTTGGGGTCTCAGAGTGCTTTCATATATTGTCGCCATGATATTGTTTGGATTGATGTCAGGATGCCGCCTTCTCTACTCTTGTCTGGTCTGATGTTCATGAGGAGCGTTTGGTTCACTTTCGTTAGGAGGCTGTCGGTCGCAGGTTGTTGCTGTCAGGGCAAGAGGCTGAAGGTTTTCCTGACTCTTGGGAACTATAAGACACCAAATGGGCTATTCATGACACTAATATTCAGACTTTCCCTTCATCCCGTTTGCGCTTTTTTTTTTCCTTTTGCAGTAAAGAGGGGGACAACAGGACCTCTTAGGGGATCATTTGGTCCTCGGTTCAGAGGGGCTTTGACCTGTCAGGGTGCTGGGAATGAGTAGTCTGCCTGGGAGATGGGAAGGTCACTTGGTGGCTGAAGGGTGAGGTTCTCCTCCTTTGTAGACATTTCCTTGCTCGGCTTGCCTTAGTTTCCCTGACAGCAACACAAAAGAGACTTACAGTCTTCCTACTTCCTCTTGAGTGCAGGGAACTGTGATAAGCCTGTGAAGGTTTCCTTGTGCTTTTGAAAAAAGTCGCAAGCCAAAATGTTTAATTAATTACCTCTTCTTTTTTCTTTTATTGGATTTGTTTAAAATTTACATCTCAAATGTTATCCCTGTTCCAGGTTTCCCCTCCAGAAACCAGCTATCTCCCTCTGCTCCCCACCCCAACCCCCTTTTTTTTTTAAAGCCAGTCTCACTCTGGCCCAGTCTGGCCAGGATCTCGTTGTGTCTTGAATTCATAGCACCCCTCTTGTCTCAGTCTCCCAAGTTCTAGGATTGATTACAGAACTGAACTACCACACCCAGCTTTTCTGTCCTGTCCTGTCTGTCTGTCTGTCAGTCATGAGCTCAGTTCCATTGAATTCACAGAAACTTAATAGTGTCACCTTATCCTATCCTTCCAAGGGATAATTGAAGACAGAGCAACTCTTAGGGACATAAACAGAGCCCTGGCACTCTGTCCTGAATCGAGCCCACCAGACTCCTTTGCCTCTCTTAGGAACTGTCAAGAGGGCTTAGCTGATCCCAGAGAATCAGACTTTCAGTGTCTCTGTAGAGATCATCTGATGAGTGTGGGTTGACTGAAGCTTCACACCGGGTAGTTTGAGGGGCTCAGAGGGCCAGTGGAATGAGCACTCTGACTCCTGCCAGTCAGCTGCTGGCTCTAGCCCCAGGTCAGCAGCTTCCTAGCTGTGTGACCTGGATAACTCATTTCAACTGGGTTTCTAGCCTAATAAAATATGTAGATAAAGTGGTAGAGCACTTCCCTGGCATTTGCAAAGCTGGTTCCTGTTGCCAGCATCAAGAGAAATAAGGGTTTTGGGGAGACATGGTGGTCCATGACTAACCCCAGCCAGCACTTGTGAAGCTGAGGTGGGAAGAGGCCCATGTGATTGATCTACATGGTGTGTTCCAACCATGGCTACATAAAAAGACCTTGTCTCGGAATAGTCATAAGAAGACACTGGGAGGCCTCCCGTCTGTAGGTGTTGCATGAGGATATCTTGCAGAGCATATTACTATTGACCCGAAGCCATGGTACCTGTTGGGGCCTGCGTCTGGAAAAGGCTGTCTGCCCCGTGAGGTTACTGCTTTCTTCTCCAGTTAGACCTTTAAATGCTTTGAATACCACTCCTGCTCTCCTCACTTCTCAAAAAGAGTTTGAGAACAGTTTATTGTGGGTCCAGCTGGGGCTGGGGCTGGACTTTTCATCTTCTCATGTCTGACTGCTCACTTCCCCCAACCCTCACGCTGGCACCAAAGCCTGCAGCGCTGACAGGAAGCAGGCATGGTTTGGGTAGGCTTTATAGTCTGCTGTGCTTCAGACGGTTGAGGGGTACTTGGTCCTTGAAGGCACTTCTGTTTCTCAACAGGTCTTTTTTCCTAAGATATGCTGCTGAGATTTTCATAACCAGAAGGGATTTATTTGCTCCTTCCTTCCTTCCTTCCTTCCTTCCTTCCTTCCTTCCTTTCTTTCTTTCCTGATTTTTTTATCAGTTTACATAGAGAGAAAAAAAATACTGTAGGGAGAAAATTGGGGAAATTAAAAAAAAATTACTACTTAGCTAGATTTCGTGGCGCATGATTTTAAGTTAATCCCAGTACTTGGGAGGCAGAAGCAAGCAGATCTGTGAGCTTGAAGCCAGCTTAGTCTACAGAATGAATTCCAGGACAGTCAGAGCTGCACAGAGAAACCCTGTCTCAAAAACCAAAACCAATAAATAAAAAAATATTAAAAAAAAATCCTCCTTGGAAATCTGTCAGTGGTTCCTCCTCTCCCTCAGTGGAAGCTAACTTTTCAGCATAGCCTCCAAGCCTTCCAGGCTCTGACTTCTGCTGGTTCTCCATCTTCAGCTTCCCATTCTACTCCTTGGCCTTCTGGTCATATTAGACACTGCCACCTCTGCAAGCTGCTCCTGTGCTCCGTCTTCCATCTGTGCTCATCCGTCTGCACAGCCCACTCCTGCTACTCTCGCCCGGGCTACTCTTATGGCCTCCTTTGCTGGACTGCCGCCTGGTGCTTGCCATTTGCTCATCATCCCCGTCTTGCAGAGGCCTGAGCTGGCTGCCCCTCTCGTGTCCTGTGGCAGTGATCACCGTGAATGTAATTGTCTGCCTGCTTGGCTGCCTTCTTAGTAAAGATCTCTTAATCCTTAGCAAGCATTGTCTGAACTGTGCGCCTTCAGCGTCTAGCGAGGTACATGGCGCACGGGCAATGTTTGAAAAGTGGGGAAAGATCAAATGGATGGATAGCCCATGGCGTCGTGAGGGTTCCGGGTGATGGTCTGTGCGTCCTCATGCCATCGCAGTGGGATAGGGGAAGTGTGGCTGTTAGAGGGACTTACGTGCTTCAAGCGTCCATTGCTGTTCCCAGTCAGCAGAGTGCCTGAGCCGAGTTCTGGGAGCAGGGAGATGGCAAACCTTCAGGAGTGTTGGCTGATGGTTACCGAAAGCGGGCTGGATTCCGCGTGTGCTGACCTGTTTTACCTTTGTTAACCTCTATTTCCAGGATGCATCCTGTTAGCTAGTGGGGCCAGAGCTTGACTGTGGTTCCAGGTTTGAGGTTCCCTTGTGTCTTCAACCTTGGGCTGGACCTCTAATAGGATGATCTCCAACTATTTTAAGGGTTAGTGTAGCTGGTTGACTACGGAAGGTCCAGAGTCCTCTAGTTAGGATACCATTGTCACTCTGATCTTCCCAGGTTCTGATCTGATCCTCTTAGTACATCGGAAGATGACAGAATTGAGAGGATGATAGAATGGGGAGGTCATACTTCAACATCTCTTATTTTACCTTCTGTATGTGTGTGTGCATGGTAAAAGACATCTCCCAGGGGGTTGGGGATTTAGCTCAGTGGTAGAGCGCTTGCCTAGGAAGCGCAAGGCCCTGGGTTCGATCCCCAGCTCCAAAAAAAAGAACCAAAAAAAAAAAAAAAAAAAAAGACATCTCCCAGGACCTGGCGCTCTCCTTCTGCCACGGGAGCTCAGTTCCAGGGATTACACGCAGGTTTGTCAGCCTTAGCAACGAGTGTCTCTGCCCACGGGGCTCCTTCTCTTGTGTTTTATTTTTTAGTACTAGGGGATAAACCTTGGCCTTACACACCAAGGAAGTAGACCACCCCCACCTATATTCCCAGTTCTCACAAGCTTTTTCAAAAGTTATGTTATGTGTATGTAAGCTCCCTGCGCACACGTGTGCATGGCATGTGAGAGTTTGGTGCCCTTGGAGAGCAGAGTAGACAACAGGTCTCCTAGAACTAGAGTTACAAACAGTTGTGAGCTGCCATGTGGATATTGAGAACCGAACCTGGGTCCTCTGCAAGAGCAGCAAATGCCTTTAATCCACAGAGCTGTCTCTCCAAGACCCCTTAAAAACCTTTAATTACATTTATTTATTTGTGTGGGTTCAGTGACATCGTTGCCATAGCCTGTGAGAACCAGAAGACAACTTTTGGGAGTGGGTTCTCTTCCACCACTATCAGGGTCCCCCTCAGGGCTCAACTTAGGCTATTGGTCAAAGACTGTTGCCCACAGAGCCATCTCACTGACCTCAACAGCTTTAGAGCCCGTGCTCTGGTGTCCGTTGTAAGTCCTTCCCTGCATTGTCACACACAGGAGTAGACTTGGGCAGCCTACACTCTGACCTACATCCTACTTGCTTTTTGGTCTTAAGCTCTTTGAGATGGAAGGAGTTTTTGTGTAGCTAGCTGTTGGGTCTGCTTCTGTCTTCATGTTGAACAGTTGAAGTGCTTGGTGTTAGGATTCTGACAACAGAGAATTCTTTTTTTTTTTTTTTTTTTCTTTTTTTTTGGAGCTGGGTACCGAACCCAGGGCCTTGCGCTTGCTAGGCAAGCGCTCTACCACTGAGCTAAATCCCCTACCCCACAACAGAGACTTCTAAGTCTAGCATGCATGCATTCATTGCTTCATTGATTCATTGTTTTTTGAGACCCACTAGAGTCTGTCACTGTGATGTACCAGTAGGTAAATAAGCCAGATCTAGTTTCTGCCGTATAGCATTACTTTCTCTTGGGGGAGAAACAAATTGGAAGCAGAAAACAAATGCCATAATTACAAAACTAGTAAGATGTGAGGAAAACAGAAGCCATGGCAGCCAGGGCCTGTTAAAATGGACACCTAGCATCTAAGATACACATGGATACCTGTGTCAGGATTCCACTACAGCAGGGTAAACTGCATTCTTTCAGTGATGTAAGCTGTTCTTCTGACACTCAGTGCCCAGTCCCCTCCGTGTGTCTTCATTGCCCATCCTCCACACTCCTCAGACACACCAGGTGCACCCTCACTTCTGCTCATGGTGGACGTGGTACCCGGGACCTCATGTTTGCTGAGCTTCTGCTCTGTTACTGCACCCCAAACCTAGCCCCAGCTGTTCCTTTGGTTTGGCTGATGTTTTCCAAAGATTCTTCACCTCAAGAGGGCCTTCAGTGGCCATTAGTTAAATTTCAACCTTCTGTCCTGCTCCGTGCTTGCTGGCCTCCTTTCCCTCCCTCCCTCCCTCCCTCCCTCCCTCCCTCCCTCCCCCCTCCCTCCTTCCCTCCCTCCCTCCTTCTTCTTTCTTTCTTTCTTTCTTTCTTTCTTTCTTTCTTTCTTTCTTTCTTTCTTTCTTTCTTTCTTTCTTTCTTTCTGGTTGGCTGTCTGGCCGTCTGGCTGTTTGTCTTTCTTTGCCAGCTCTGTGTTTTGTTGTTTTTGTTCTAATCTTAATCTTGCTTGTCTGCAAGATTTCTCTTTCCTTCAGTGCAGGTAAACAGCTTCCAGGTCAGGGTAGCTGCATGGCGAATGTGTGCACATGTGTAGAAATACTGGAGAATAGCATATAAGGACCTTCTTAAGTGGTGGATGCAGGGAATGTGTCTTTAAAGTGATGCCATCTAAGCTGAGATTTGAAGGGCAGGAGAGGATAATCCTGGTAGGATTAGCAAGTACAGAGACTATGAGGGCCTGACGGTCTGAGATCCTCGAGGACCTGGCGGTGCTCTCGTTGCAGTCCATGGCACAGTCCCCGCCTCTTAGGATATGTTCAGTCTGAACCTGTAGGAGCAGGTAATGGCCTGCCTCACTGAAGAACTGAACATGTACGTCTCTCCTCCACTTTATTATTGTCTTAGTTACTTTTCTAGTACTGTGAAGAAACACCTTGACCAAGGCAATTTATGAAAGAAAGCATTTAATCTGGGACTCAGCATTTGAAAGGGTTTGAGTCCTGACCATCATGGTGGGAAGCATGGCAGAAGGCAGGCATGGGGCTTGAGCAGTAGCTGAGAGCTCACATCTGATCCTCAAGCGTGAGAGAGAGGGGGGGGGGGGGGAGAGAACACTAGAGAGTCGAGAGTGCTAATTGGAAATGGTATGGGCTTTTGAAACCTCAAAGCCAGGTGACAAACCTCCTCTAACAAGGCCATATCTCCTAATCCTTCCCAACTGTGGACAAGCATTCAACCATCTAAGCCTATACACTCAAACTACCACAAGTATGTATTTTTAATTAATTCATTCTTTGTGGTCCTGAGGATGGATCAAACCTCTGGCTTGTGCATGCTAACCGAATGCTTTGCCACTGAGCTCTCATCTCAGCCCATTTCCCCATTTGAGATGTTGCCACCGGGTCGTCTACTCTGCACCATGTCTTCTCTCTGATCCTTTTATGTTTACCCTTCCACTTACTGGCTGTGAAATGAGCTTGGTGCTCTGGCATTTTCCATTTCACAGTAGTCACCAGTAGTCACCAGTAGTTTGAGACTGGTTTACAAAACATGAAGTTTCCCCAAGAGTTGAGCATTAGTTACCAGTGTGTGCTGGGTACCTCTTTGCTTGATTCCTTGGCTAGTTGAACTGGGAGTTGAAGTGAGAGGTTGGGACCAGAGGTATGAAGTGTGAGTTGTCAGAGTATGGGTGAGATCTCCAGAGGTGAAATAGTGTACAAGGAGAAGGGGAGAGGATCGGGCATGCGCCCCTCAGAGCTCTCCTGTGCACGGAGAGGAGGAAGAGGCAAAGCAAAGGAGAAGGCATGGCCAGTAGGGTCAGAGGAGAAAGCAGAGTGGGAGTTCCTAACATGCAAGGGAAGAAAATCTCTAGGAGGTGGCATTGCCGGGCAGGGGCAGATGCCACTTGATATTTGACAAGACTTTTGTGTCTTCTGCTGGCAGAGTCCCCCTCACTGGCCTCCCATGCCATCCCTGAACCTTTACTTCCTCCTCTAGTCTCATGGTTCCCTCTTCTCCCATGGCTTTGTTTTGTGATGTGGTCTTGCTGTGTAGCCCAGCCCAGGCCTCAAACCCCATTCTTCTTGGCTCTACTTCCCAAGCTCGAGTCACTGTATGTGGCTCAGTGGTGGCCACTGACTCCTTAATCCATGGGCTTCTTCTTCAGGCTTGAACATGGTGCTCTCTGTTGACGTCCTGGCCCTTGTTTTTTTTTTTTTTTTTTTTTTTTCTTTTCTTTTTTTCGGAGCTGGGGACCGAACCCAGGGCCTTGCGGTTGCTAGGCAAGCACTCTACCGCTGAGCCAAATCCCCAACCCCCTGGCCCTTGTTTTAAGTGATTACTATGACAGTAAAGCTGGCGGAAGCCTGTTTCTAGCAGCATTGGCAGCCCCGCTGTTCTCAGGTCCCAGCCTTGTTACACTGGAGTCTGTCGAGGGAGCATTCTTCTTGTCAGCCATCTTCCACAGCTGCCTAGTCTTCCCTTCATCTTTGAGAACTTCCCTGATGCTCCATCCATCTCGGGGTCCCCTCGGAGCTTTGGTTCCGACTTTCTAAAGGGCAGGATCATTCTCCTGTCCCCTGCAATTCTACCTTTGGCCTACTGTATACAGCTCCCATGTGGGCATAGTCCAGGTCTGCAGTGGAAGACGCTCCACTGCCTGCTGAGTGGATGGCCACAGCTCTCCAGAAAGACTTCCCTTTGTGGGGAGCAGAGATTGTAATAAGCCTTGTTCTGTGCTCTCTGGTTTCTTTCTTCTTATTTTAATTTAGTATTGTCTCAAAGAAATCCTAACGAGTTTTTTTTTACTTTGTTTTAATATTTATTATTATTAGTTTTGTTTTGTTTTCAAAAATTGGATTTCAATATGTAGCTCTGGCTGTCCTGCAACTCACAGAAATCCACCTGCTTCTGCCTCCTGAGTGCTGGGCTCAAAGGTGTGTCCATCACCTGCCTGGCAGGATTGTGTGGTCGGTTGGTTTGGTTTGGTTTAACCCAGAGGAATGTGGCTGTTGGTAGATTACCGGGAAGCTGACACCTGAGTGAGGCTCCTGAGGCTGATGGACCTTTGCTTGCGTGTGGTGCTTTCCTACCTTTGCGTCCTTTTCATTTTGAAGCTTGTAATTACGATGAGCCTCAAGAGATTGCTTTGATTAATCAGATGTCATCCAAATCCCAAGAGACTCCTTGGCAAGCTTCTCCAGACAGGCTTTTACTAGCCTGTTACCAAACCTGCTGTTTCAGTAGGTGGGTGGGGCCTGAACTTACCTGCTGTTCAGCATCTGAGGAATTCTGCCGGGCTATGTGGCAGCCTGTATATACCCTGTAGCCTTTAGCTTGAGGTGTATGCAGTTCTACCAGGGTTTCCTTCAAAGAAGAGCATTTACCTCCCTGGACTGAATGGGATATGTGACCTCCTCACAAGACAGAGTTAGAGTGTCGGCTCCACTGTTCTCTAGCTGTGTGACTCCAAACAAAAGCCTTAACCTCACTTGGCCTCTGTTCTCCTTATCTGTGAGCCTGTGCTATTGTTAAAATCTTCTTCACAGATATTAGGAAGGTGGAGTTTTTAATTGATATTCTTTTATTATATAGTGTGCGGAAGGAAGTCAGAGGACAACTTACAGGGTTTTTTCTTTCTCTCTACCATGTGGGTCCTGGGAGGCAGCTCAGGTCATCAGGCTTGGTGGCAAGCACCTTTACCAGCTGAGCCGTCTTACCAGCCCCATGAGGACTAAATTTAAAGTTGTGTGCTGTGGTGTCTGTCTGTTACCGACTTTGTTCTGCATTTCATGCCAAGCCTGAAGGACATGGAACATTTTCTCATAGTTGCTGAGCTGACTTTAAAGAGCCTGTTTGTATGAGTCTGGCGACTACGGTGTCTCAGAGAGACATCCAAAGTGGTTTCTCCACTGATGACTTACCTTTTGGTCTTGGAGTTGGCCTTACCTGTTTCCCTGTCTTTAAAATGAACGTTTGTGCTTACGTGTGAGGAACCTTTTCCTTTAAAAAAGACTGTGGGGCGGAGGGTGTCAGTAGCTCCTGGGTAGAGTGTTTGCTTTGTAGGAATGGCACGGGATTCAGTCACCACACCAAATAAGACGAAAGATTGTCAGAGGGAGAAGTGCCTGGACTCCTACTTGGCCTTGTGGGGGAGGGTCACAGTTGGGCCGGGCATGGCGCTGTGGAGACACTGGTGAGATAAGCCAATCTCTCTTTTTGAGACAGCTGCCAGGTGTGCAGCTCTTGTCTTAGGTGAAGGAGAAAGGGCAACCACACTCTAGCCCCTCCCCTCCATTGTGCTTGTTTCTGGCTGTGCTGGCTGAGTGTGTGGATACAGTCACATGCTTGTAGAGGCCGGAGGTCAACTTGGAAGTGCTGTTTCTCAGCTTTAGCAATCTGGATCTTTGAGATAGTTTCACCCTGGCTGGAACTCCTCTCATTAGTCTAGTGTGGCTGGTTAGTAAGTCCCAGGGAGCCGCCTGGTGGTCACAGTGGATCTCCAGCTTTCTTACCTGAGTTCTGGAGAACTCAGGCCTCATGATTGCTTGGCAAGAGCTTTAGCAGCTAAGCTTTCTTCTTGGCTGAAGAAAGCTCTTTTCATTCCCTCTTAGCCTTTCCCCTTTTCTTTTTCTGAGACAGGGTCTCAGGAGGGAATCCAGGCTGACCTGGAACTCATGATCCTTGTTCCTCGGCTTCCAAGAACTAGAATTGCAGGTATGGACGGAGCTCTGTGTCCATTCTGACTGACTCCTGGCTGTCCCTGAGGTCTGTGTGTCTGTATGGCAGGTTTCTGAGCAGCTGTATCAGGAAAGGATTGAACAGTTAGAGCTCCAGCAGAGACCTTCAGAGGTCAGTTTTCCTGCCTGCATATCCATGCCGTCAGAGGTGGCGCTGGCACCTGAGGCAGACTTAAATTGTTCTCATGTTTGCTTTGCTGATCAGCTCCCTCTTTAACTCGCCCAGTGTCCTCAGCGTTCAGCGCATGTACTTGCCATCCTCAAAGCTTCTCAGTGCAGACGTCGGTGGCCACTTTCCTCCTCAGAGTGTTATGGTGTTCCTTCCTCCTGAAGACTTAATAAACTGAGCATGATGGTACAGACCTGTAATCCTGTCCGTCAGCTAAGGAGAAAGGATCATGAGTTTGAGGCTAGCCTGACCTACATAATAAAGTCCTACTTCTTAGTTACTTTTCTGTTGCTGTCATGATAAAACCCCGTGACCAGAAGCAGCTTGGGGAGGAAAGGTTTTATTTCAGTTTACAACTCCATACCACAGTCCATTGTAAAGGAAGTTAGAGCAGAAACTGAAGCAGAAGCCACAGAGGAGTGCTGCTTACTGGCTTACTACTTAGCCTGCTTTCTTCTACCCCGGGACCACCTGCCCAGGGGTGGGCCCTCCCACACCAACCATTAGTAAGATGCCCTACAGACTTGTCTACAGACAATCTGGGGGAAGCCATTTTCTCAGGCCCACCTCTTAGATATGTTTAGGTTTGTGTCAAGTTGACCAAAACAAAGCAAAACATAGAAATCCTGTCTCAAAAATTCAGACAGGACCTGTGAGATGGTAAAGGCACTGAGTTCAGTTCCTAGCGTCCACATGGTGGAGGGAGAGAACCAGCTCCTGCAAGATGTCCTCTTTTGCATGCACATTCCCCTGAATAGACAAATAAATGTACAAACCCTAAATAAATGGAAAAATTAATAAGGCTCTGCCTGGCTGCATGTTGAACCTTCCCCTTAGAAAGATGTCACATGCATTACAGCAGTCCCATTCTGCTTCCTTTTATTTGACACCAGAACATCCACTGGTGGGGAAATGGTGCCTTCATTGCGTGGCAAACCAGAACATTTGAAATGTGGGAGGAGTCTGTTATATGACTGGTTTTCAAACTCTGCACTGAACTGTGGGCTGCCTGGGCCCCGGTGAGGAGGGAAACCCGGGGCTTAGTTGGATGTGTCAGGATCTGGTCCCCAGCCTTCCTTCTGTCGTTCAGGTTCCACCTTCACCAGTTGTACATGTTGGGGGAGGGGGTCCAAACTTCTTTGACAATTGGAGAATGTGAGGCCAGAGTCAGGAGAGTTGTCTCCAAAGCTGCACACCTGTTCACAGTGAAGCCAGACTTCTGGCAGCCATCTTGGCATTGATTCAGCCTTGCTATCTGTTGAGGGTTAACTACAAAGCCTTCTGTTCCTGGTCTGTCTGGTGCTTGTCACAGAGTTCGGTTTGTCGTGAGCCCTTGGTCTTGTAGCTTCCTTGGGAACCTGCCTTTTCATTCATTGAGCCGGCCAACATTTGGTGAGCTCCCAGAATGTGCCAGGCACAGTGCCAGGCACTGGGTTGACAACGTTAAACAGAACAGATCTTAAAGTAGAGGCATGGGGAAGGCTCTGGAGGGTTTGGAGTTATGTGTGAGTCTAACCAGGAGGCCTGTGTCCCTCTGGTTAGGTAGGAAGCTGTGTGGGGCAGGAGAGTTAAAGCTGAGGCTGCAGACTGACATGTTGATGAGCCAGTGTTAGGGAGAAATGTTCCAACCATCTAAGCTGCATTATGTTAGAGCAGGTGATGTGTGCACACAGCACAGAGTTTCCAAGTTAGAGCAAAGGGCGAGAGAGGCCATCTCACCCCATTCCTTAGTCACCCAGCCTCCTTTCTGGAAGGAACCACTGATAACTGTTCTGTCCTTTTAAGGACAATGGATACACTTGCAAACTTGAAAGACACTTGCATTTCATCACTATTGGTTCAAAATAGCGACACTAGCACACTGTGTACTGAACTTTCTGCGTTTCAGTGACTGTCTTAACAGTTATGACGAAAGCTGGGCTGGACAGATGTCTCGGTGGTTAAGAGCAATGGCTGATCTTCAGGGGACTTGGGTCCCACAGTGCGATCCCAGCTACCTGTAACTCCAGCTCCAGGGGATCCCATGCCTTCCCCTGTCTCCTGCAGACACCAGGCATGCACAGGGTGCACATACATACATGCATGGAGGCATACACATAAGACTTTTTAAAAATCATGTTTAGCTGGAGACAGTGGAACGTTCTTTTAATCCCAGCACTCAGAGGCACAGGCAGGTAGAATTTACAGTTTTGAAAGCTACTGCCAACCTAGGAGTTGTAAAAGACTCTTGTTGACACCACAGGAGGGTCCTTATTTCCTACATTTATGGAGTCTTATCAGTCTTTTGGGTCTTTATCAGTCCAGTAGCTGATCAATAGCATTTGACTGTAATTTCAGTTTCTGTGTCTCTTCTATTAGGACTAGGAATATAATAATTCTTACAAATAATTCTTACATTTGGTAAACTGTCTACATACCTGACTCTCCATTCTTCTCTCTGTATCGGTGGGTTTTGTTTGTTTTGTGACAAGGTCTTGTTATGCAGCCCTAGACTGGCCTCAGACTCACTGTCCATCTTGTTTCCCAAGGCCTGGGTGCCCCATGTGCCACTGTTCCTGCTTCAGTTCTGTATTTTGCCTTTGTCATCAATGTAATGACAATTTTTGTGAGATTAAAATTTGCCTCTTTTTTTTATTATTATTATGTTTTGGTCACGCAGGACAACTGACTGTTTATAATTGGACCTTTAAGGCTAGCTTTTATGCCATACAGAAAGGCTTTTCTCCCCCTGGATTTTAATCTGGTCTACCCCTTTCTTTCCAACATTGATTCTTACTGGTTTTGTTGTTGTTTTGTTTTGTTTTTTCCAGACAGGGTTTCTCTGTGTAGCCGTGGCTGTCCGAAACTCCCTTTGTAGACCAGGCTGACTGGGAAAGGTATGGGATACCACCACCTGGCTTTTTCTTACTTTTTCTTTAATATAGTGCATTAATAGATGTCCAAGGACAACCTGCACAGATAGCTTCTTTCCCTTTTTGTGGTTCAGGATGCAACTAAGGTTGTCAGATTTGGTGACAAGTATATTTATCTGATGATCCATCTAACTGACCCCAAATAGTTTCCTTCCCGTTCCTTCCTTCCCTCCCTCCCTCCCATCTATCCATCCATCCATCCATCCATCCATCCATCCATCCATCCATCTATCTATCTATCTATCTATCTATCTATCTGTCTATCTGGTTTGTTTTTTGTTTATGATAGGGTCTTTGTGACCCTGACCTGGAATTTGCTTTGTAGACCAGGCTGCCAGTCTGGCCTCAAACCTAAAGAGATCTTCCTGCCCTTGCCTCCCAAATGCCAGGATTAAAGGTGTGTGCCACCACATCCAACTAAGAAATGGTTTTTAATGTTATAGCAAGTGGCGTGCTCAGCCCTTAGCTGCAGTGTGCCAGATACATCAGGACACAGATAATCCCCATCACATGCAGGGAGCTTCCAGCCCCACTGTAGCCAGTGTCCTCCGACTGACTGGTCCCACCATAACAGAGGCACTTTCCTACTCTGCAGCCTTATCCACAGGACATCCCATGATGCTCACGGTGCTCACGTTTATTCTGTTTGGTTGGTTGGTTGGTTTGTTGCTGAGGATCACACGCAGGGTTCCCTGAGTGTTAGTTCCTGCTGTTCTGCTGAGGCACTTCTCTTACCCCTTGGCTCGCATCTGCATGTGAGCTCGTCACTGACTTCAGTCTCATGCTGTCTCCTGTTAGAAGAAGTATGTGAGCTACATAAATCAGCAGTTCCATACATTTTTTTTTTTTTTGTGGTTCTTTTTTTCGGAGCTGGGGACCGAACCCAGGGCCTTGCGCTTCCTAGGCAAGCGCTCTACCACTGAGCTAAATCCCCAACCCCAGCTCCATACATTTTTAAATGTGGAAACAAAATGGGCCAGTGTAATGGCTCAGGAGGTAAAGACTGCTGCCAAGCTTGATAAACCCCAACAATTTTGAGTCTTTAGAGAAAAGTTCATTTAAAATTTTCCTTATAGATTTAAATTCATTTTATTAATTTAAAACAGTTTATATTTCGTGTTTTTAAATTTAAATTTAGGGTGCTGGAAAGATGGCTTGGTGGTTAAGAGCACTGACTGTTTTTTCAGAGGTCCTGAGTTCAATTCCCAGCACCCACATGGTGGCTCACAACCATCTGTACTGGGGATCCAATGCCCTCTTCTGGTTTGTGTGAAGACAGCTACAGTGTACTTACATATACATAAAATAAATAAATTAACTTCATTTATTTGTTTGTGTGCACACACATGTGCCATGGTGTGCGCGCATGCGTGTTCTTTCCATCTACCTTTACATGGGTTCTGATGATCCAGCTGAGAGTGCCTTTAACCTCTGAGCCATCTTGCTGGCCTTGCTAGAAGTACTTTCATGGGGTGCGTTTCTGAGAGGCGTCTTCTTCCCTTGGTTCCAGCTCTCAGCCTCCATCTCTGTAGCGGTGGTCAGTGGCTCTCAGCAAGGCCGAGCAGGTATCTTGCAGAGCTTAAGGGAAACTGCTGCTCTTCAGCTTTTGTGTTTAAAAGGGGAGGTGAGTACCATGGAGATGGCTCCAAGGGAAGACAGTTGCCCAAGCCAGAAGACCTGAGCTGTGTTCCTGGAACACACCAATATCCCCTAACAATAATAAATACATAATGTTTTTTAAGTGAAGTTATAGGATTTGCTGTATTACCCATATGGCATCAAGAGTCTGGGTCAGCATGCTCGAGGTGGGACAATGGCTCCTGAAGGGCAAACCAGTTAGTTATTCCAGGAGTGCCCTCACCTCAAGGTATTTCTTAGCTTCTAAATGCTAAAATTGAGGGGATCTCAGCCCCAAGTGCTGCCTTTTTCTACCAGAGTGCTTTCTACTACCAAATTACTGCCTTGTTTGTTTACTGGATTGACAAAAAGTCTTGCTGTGTAGTCCAGGCTAGCCTCAAACTCGGGGCAATCCTCTTACCTCTATTTCCTGAACTAGTATTATAGGTGTGAACTACCACACCCAATTTAACTACTTCTTTTGAAAATGTTCCCTGACACTCACAAAGACAGAGTCCAGACCTTTATATTTTTTCTTGCCTAAATTGACTACTTAAACTTTTAAATGTGGTTTGTGTACTAGATCAGATGCATCAGAGGACATCATAGCACCTTTGGCCTCATGGGAGAGGAATGTGCTACAGGCCACAGCTGCCTGCCCAGGCTTCTGCAAGTGAAAGTGCTTTCAGGGCTGAACTGCTTTTTTCCATTCCTGCAGAGAGAATGCAAGATCTCTCCTGCACTGACCTGGCACTGGTGTGGGGAAGCTCATTAAAGAGCAGACACAAGGCAGAGCACCCTACAGCAGATCTTTGAGCCGTGGGTGCTGGCTTTCACAGTGGAGTGAAGGTGTCTTTATTTTTAGCCTGGACATTTAAGTAACTTTCCAAATCATTTTTGCCTTTTCCTGTATCCCTTTTCTTCTCTAATTTCTGGACATGATCAACTCCTTTGGAACACAATTTCTGTATCATCTGTCCCACTGGGCATTCTGCAGAGGATTCTGCAAAATAGATACTGCAGAAATTAGCATATCAGGGTCAGCTCAGATCTGTGGGTAGTTGTTAATACTATGAAAGAAGATGTGTCAAAAGCTTGGCTGCAGACCTATGCTGGTTTGACAGGCTGACCCTGAACTTTTGTGCTCAAGTAGTTCTTGCCTCAGCCTTCTAAGGAGCTGGGTATAGAGTATGTCATTTTCTTTTTTTTTTTCTATTTATCTATCATCCATCTGCCTGCCTGCCTGCCTGCCTGCCTACTTAACTACCTACAAAAGGAGAAGCCTTCCTGTCCTTTTGTTCTCCTGCTACATACAGCATCAGCTCTGTCCCTGACAGATTTTGTCCTGGGAATTAGGGCTCCTAGATGTCATGCTTTGCCTTCAGTGGAGGGAAAGTCCCTAATGGCCTCCACTGCAGAAGAAAAATCCCAGTAGCGTAAAGTTGGATATCTGAGGTAGGTTTTTTTGATGTTTTTCCTCCCTATTTTTATTTTTAATAGGTTGTTTATTTGTTGCTTTTAGTAGCAACAAAATGATTTTACTATATACTATGTTCTCATCCTTTCTTGACCTCCCAAGTGCTAGGGCTACGGGTGTGCACTCCTTGCCTAGCTATTTCCTTCTAGACTTAATGCTGGAGGGGCTTAGATATTACATTCTGTGGCTCCCCAGGCTGTAGCCTTAATCATTCTCTTAGACTCAACAAGGAACACAGGCTCTCTTGTTTTGGACCCTTTGGGCAGTTATGCTCTCAATTCTGACTTCTTAAACCATGTAGTCTTTATGATACAGCAGGGAGCCCATGGTCTTCTTTACCTTACTATTCTGAAAAAAGTAGCTGTGTGTGCTTGCAAAAGAACACGTAAGTAAATCACCATTGATAATGAGTGCAGGGCATTGCAGAACTGAGCTGTCAGTAAACGTGTCCCTGGGATCTCCAGTGGCCCTTTTATGTTTCTTTGAAGAACTATCAATTAAACGCTGTTTTTTTGTTTGTTTGTTTGTTTGTTTTTTGTTTTTATTAACTTGAGTATTTCTTATATACATTTCGAGTGTTATTCCCTTTCCCAGTTTCTGGGCAAACATCCCCCTCCCCCCTCCCCTTTCTTATCGGTGTTCCCCTCCCCATCCTCCCCCCATTGCCGCCCTCCCCCCAACAATCTAGTTCACTGGGGGTTCAGTCTTAGCAGGACCCAGGGCTTCCCCTTCCACTGGTGCTCTTACTAGGATATTCATTGCTACCTATGAGTTCAGAGTCCAGGGTCAGTCCATGTATAGTCTTTAGGTAGTGGCTTAGTCCCTGGAAGCTCTGGTTGCTTGGCATTGTTGTTCATAAACGCTGGTTTTATGTACAACCCTGAAGGTGGGCCATGCCAGCTGTGAGGCGAGCCTGTATGCCCCTCCCCTTGTTTCCAGCCCTGGCCTATGCTGTGGGGACTAAGCAGAGCTACACTGTAGCGCTTGGATCTTTCCTGAAGCCCATGTAAGGCTTACATCATTAGCTCCAGCATCTTTTCTGCTGTCCCCCCCCCCACCCCCACCCCCCGCAGCTCCAGTGCAAATTGTGTCTTTTTTCTTTACACTTTGTTAGTGAAGCCTCTCTTTTTTATTTTATGGCAGAGACTCTCAGTCTTCCTAATGCTGCAGCCCTTTAATACAGTTCCTCCTGTTGTGTTGACTCCCAACCATGAAATTATTTTTGTTGCTACTTCATAACTAATTTTGCTATTGTTATGAATTGTAAATATCTTTGGAGATAGAGTTTTGAGGGGTTCTCTCACTGAGCCAGGAGCTCCCGGATTGAGTTAGACTTGGGATTCACCCACTTCCACTTACAGTCATGCATCCCTGCTTTTACATGGGAACTAGGGATTTGAACTCACATCCTCACTTTATCAAAGGAACCATTTCCCCAGTTTTTTTTTCTTTTTTTTTAAATTTTATTTATTTTATGTATGTGAGTACACTGCAGCTGTTTTCAGACACACCAGAAGAGGGCACCAGATCTCGTTATAGATGGTTGTGAGCCACCATGTGGTTGCTGGGAATTGAACTCAGGACCTCTGGAAGAGCAGCCAGTGCTCTTAACCACTGAGCCATCTCTCCAGCCCCCATTTCCCCAGTTTTCAACTGCATGTTATAGAAAGGAGACTGTATAACTTGCTCAAGGTCACAGCTTATAGGTGGCTGGGTGGCATCATAATTCTACTTGAGCTCTAGGCAGATGCTCTCTTGAAGGAATTCTTCCCCATATGAAAGGGAAGACAGGGCTCTGACCACATTTGCATGGCCAGTGCTTTTCCCTGTGGAGCCATCTTGCCTGTGTCCCTCTCACTTCCCCTTACTCTCATCTGCTGATCAAGAGGAACTGTTGAGTACAAAGTAGAGGCTCAGTAAATGCTTGCTACATGAATGTGGGAGCTTCAGTGCTTTCTCTCACCCGACTTCTACAGTGCTTTGCACTACAATTTCTGGGCTGGGTACTATTTAAAAAAACAAAAACAAAACAAAAAACCTGACCAGACAGCTGTGAGAAACACTGTAGTCACAGTGTGCCAAAGTCCAGCCTTCTAGCAATAATAGTAGATGTTAGAAACTTGAAGAAAGTTGTGGAAAGAAGAACCCTTCTCCCCTTGTTTCTTGAGATTTGTTTAGGGGGCGGAGAAATAGCTCAGTAGTTAAGAGTACAGGTGTTCTTTTGGAGGACCCAAGTTTGATTCTCTGCACCCACATGGTGACTCACAACCATTTGCAGTTCCAGTTAAAAGGGACCTGATGTCCTCTTGCCACCACAGGCACCAGGGACTTCTGTAGTACACAGATACAGATGCAGGTACAACACTGATACACATACATACAAATTTTAAATAGTTGTGTATTTTTTTTATGGGATATGTGTGCCTGAGTGAGTGCATGTATGTGCACCATGTGTGTGCAGTGTCCGTGGAGGCCAGAAGAATGTTTGGATCCCCTGGAACTGGAGGTGATTGTGAGCTGCCATGTGGGTGCTGGCAAACAAGTCTGGGGTACCCTGCAAGAGCAGCCAGTGCTCTTAACCCCTGAACCATCTCTCCAGCCTCCCCTCACTTCTTAAACTTTGCATTTCTCAATGTCACGTGCATACCCGAGGTGAGGATGGCCCCTGAGCTGTGGTGAGCTGAGCCCACAGCTGAAATGGATATTTAGAGCTTTCTAAACACAGTGAACTCTACAGGGGAGGGGCTATGACTGACTGGCATGGGATTAGTATTTCTAATCTATGCTTTAGGCTGTAGTTATCTGTAACTGTCTGCTTACTGATAGCCATGAAGTTTTTCTAGTAGTATAGTCACAGATAATGATACTGAAAAAGCCAGATGACCTTAGGCTCCTGTTCTGTGGCAGATTCCTAGAAGGAAACTTGTGTCAAAAGATACGGACATTCAAAACATTGATAGACTCCTCCAATTACCCCCCAAAATAAGACCAACCACGACCCAACAGTTCATTTGCCTGGGGAAAAAGATAAGCAGCTATCTCCCCTACCTGTGTTCTGGACCTTTCTCATCCTCCCTGCACACGCCCTGACTGAAATGGAAGAGAGCAGTGATCCACCCTCTTCTCTGTCTTGCAGAGTCTGGCCACAGATAAAGGACCGAAATGACTGACTCAAAATACTTCACAACAACCAAGAAAGGTACTGTATGTTTCACCACAGGCCTATGCTACATGCCCCAGATGTTGGGGAGCACAGGGAGGGTGGGAGGGGGTCTGGGGACACTATGGGAGTTGATGATGTAAGGACCTAAGTGTTCCTTTTAGAACCCAGGCAAGAACATTAACACCAGGCATGCGAGGAAGCCTTTGTCTTCCTCCCTATGGCTTAAAAACAGTTAAATGTATTCCCCCTCCCTGTGGAAAGTACACGCCCTGTCAACAGCCGTGCTGTGGGGGAGGCTGGGTCTTATCTCTGGGCATTATTCTTCATGTTGTAGCAGCTGTTTCTATCCTGTTAGTCATTGGACATCCTCATAAGCATTTCCCAGCAGTTCTCATGACCCAGGATTAAGCCAGTTAAGTTGCTACACTGCGGTTTACTAAGCTGGACTAATGTCTTTGGTTAGTTTATTCCTTTTCTGCTTCTAATGAAATAGTGGAAATTGTTGTGGCTGGCAAGTGTGCCTTAACCTCTCTGTCCTGCTCTTCCTTACCTGTCCTTTCTAGTGCTTGCGGACAAGGGGGGGGGGGAATCTTAGTTTTCTTTTTTCTTTTTTAAGATTTATTTATTTATTATATACACGTACACTGTAGCTGTCTTCAGACACACCAGAAGAGGGCATCAGATCTCATTACAGATGGTTGTGAGCCACCATGTGGTTGCTGGGATTTGAACTCAGGACCTCTGGAAGAGCAGTCAGTGCTCTTAACCGCTGAGCCATCTCTCCAGCCCCTTAGTTTTCTTTTTTAAAAAGTGTGTGTGTGTGTGTGTGTGTGTGTGTGTGTGTGTGCACGCTAGAGAGAGAGAGAGAGAGTGTGTGTGTGTGTGTGTGTGTGTGTGTGTGTACACATAGATTTTTATATGTTTGTATGGATGTTTTGCCTGTCTGTCTTTGCTGGATGCCTATGGAAGCTGAAGAAGGTGTTGGATCCTCCCAACAAGAGTCACAGAGTTGTGAGCCACCACGTGGGTACTGGGAGTCCAAGCCCAGTGCTGAAAATGCTTTAATGCTTTTGACCACTCAGCTGTCTGTCTGTCCAGCCCTTACTCAACCTGTTGAATCACTGAGTTGGGTCCCAGAGTCTGCCCATCAGCAGGTATTTTATTTCCTGGTCCCACTGTTGCTTAATTTGGTAAGACAGCTGTGCCACATGTGCTGGATCTGAGGTTTGGGAGGCAAAGGCAGAAAGATCGGAGGTTAGAGGCCATGCTTGGATACACATCAAGTTCAAGCTTAGCCTGTTTATGGGAAGCCCTGTCCGGATGCTTGACAGAGAGAGAGGCTGAGAGACAGAGAAATAAGTAGACATTGCTAGATTCGAACCTAAGTCTGACATCCTGGATCAGGCTTTGTTTTTCTTTTTCAAGGCAGAGATTCTCTGTCTAACCCTGGCTGTCCTGTAACTCGCTCTGTATCAGACTAGCCTTGAACTCACAGAGATCTGCCTGCCTCTGCCTCCCAAGTGCCGGGATTAAAGTCATGCACCACTACCGCCAGGCTTCTGGATCATTTTTTAAAGTGAGGGACCATCTAAAAGAAGATTGTAATAAAAGACTGAAGAGAGTTAGGGATACCAGGATCACAATTCTGTGAAAACAACGGCACCAGTCTGGGGTGTGGTCTTTCGGGAAGAGAGAGTTGGTTGCCCTCTATGTGATGCTTGTGGGGCCTGTTGGAGAAGGGCAGTATCTCAGAAGCAGTCTGCCTCTTAGGGCAGATTTGACTGACCTCCAGCCATCAACACACACTGAGTAAAGCAGTGCCGTCTCTGTGGAGGAGTCCAGGGGCAAGGCTGCCACTGTTGCTGAAGCTGTGCTGCTTCATAAATCTGAAGCACAGGATCTGCAGATTCTCCTGGCCTGTGGAGCAGTGTCCTTACTGAGACCCTGCTTAGGCTTACCACTCTAGTCAGCTCTGTTTAATTTCCTTTTGTGATCATGATTTTGAAAAACAAACCCCTTCATTTTCTTTTTTCTCATTAGGAATCTACTTAGAGCTTTCTCATCCCCTTCCCCACATAAACAACCCCACCTCACCCCACCCCCAGGGACTCAAAAAAGAACCTAACACAAGGTAGGGTTCTTCAGTCTGGTTCATGCCAGCAGCTGTCCTTGATGCAAAACTGGAGGGCCAGGCTGAAATGGGCTCTTTACAGCTGAGAGTGAGAGAACTCACTGCCCAGTCTGGAGAGAGCACGCAAGAAAACAGGGTCGGAGAGGCAATCAGGTGTCCGTACGGGGCCAGGCAAGCAAAGGGATTTGTTTACAACATAGGGTCTGCATGGGACAAACCTGTTCCAACTTAGCCCATCTCATCTGCTGGAATAGCCCCCATTGCTCATCTGTAAAATGGGGGAAGGCAGGCTGTTTCGAATATGAAATGAGAATACAGAGAAAATTAGTGTGGTGCTGGGCTTAGAGAAAGGCTCAGGAATTGTCTGCCACCTAACATGTTAGCAGGTCCTGACCGTGTCCATGGCATGGACATGGGGCACAACCACACATCTGCATTTCCTTTTTCCACGTCATCAAATTCTTAAGAACAAAACTTGTTACATGCTGCAGCCCTTGTAGAATGGCTGAATTCCTGTCTCCAGGCTGAGGAAGTGAAACCCTGAGTAAGCTGTTTGAGCTCAGGGTTCTGGGAAAACAGGAAAAGCCTGTGTGTGAGATCAACCAGCTCCCCCACCTCACCCCCACCCCAGCGCCCCAACTCCATTCAGCCTTTAGGGAATCGGGGCAATGAGAAGGCTGAGGAGAGCTTGCTGTGCATTTTTAGCAGTCTAGCTGAGCAGCCCTTCGACACCTTGGTTCCCGTTTCTGCAGTCCAACATGGCCTCCAGGCTCCTATCACCTTAATATTTCTCCTCACCACTCCTGTCTCTTGTCCTACCTGAAGCCAAGGGCCTGAAGCTGCTCTCTATCTCCACCTAGTTCTCTGGGGAATTGGTGTGAAAAGTCATCTTACAGCATGGGGTAAACTGCTCACGACTGTCTCCTTTCCTCAGGGGAGATCTTCGAGTTGAAGGCAGAGCTTAACAGTGACAAGAAGGAGAAGAAGAAGGAGGCAGTAAAGAAAGTGATTGCATCAATGACCGTGGGCAAAGATGTCAGGTATGCAGGAGCAGGCAGGTGACAGCCAGGTGCTGACCAATATTGAGGCTCATAGCTTGGGTGCAGGTCGGCTCTTTGGCTCCTTTGGACAAACCTCATTTACAAACACAGGATTCTGTTTGCACACGAGTGACAGGCTGAAGTGCTAATGGCTCAGACAAGAACTGAGTGGAGCAGACTAGGTTGAGAGGGCAGCTGGCATCCCAGAGGGTGCAGCAGAATCCAAGGCTCCAGAGGAAAATGGGCACAGTACAGCTGGGCATTCTGGGCTGTTTGTTTTTCCTGAGAACAGGAAGTATGTTTTGTTGTCGTTCTCTGTTCTGACACTCAGCACCTGGTCTAGTCAGTCTTCATGTCCTATGAGGTTGTGTCAAACTGCCTGTCAAACTGAGAAGTCTCCAGAAGATACAGTTCATTTCACGACTGCTCTGTATTTTCATTGGCCCATCTACAGAAAACCTTCAGATGCATTTTCTCAGGTTCTCTACACGGCCCATTGTGAGCAATGATGTTTCTTCTGCCAAAATAAATGAGGCAATGAGGAAAATTACTCTGAAATAGTCACACGGCTAACGCAGAAAGAGAAATCAAACCTGGGCCTTTCAGAACCCAGACTTTGTCGTCTGTGTGTGTCATGGTCCCTTGCACATACCACAGAGGTTCTGATACTCCCTAGCTGGACCTTACAGAATGCCCCACTGTCCCAGGCTTCCACACAGATTGCCCACGCCATTGCTGACCTTAGGAAGGCCTTCCTACAGCCAGTCTAGGAGAGTCCCTAGCACAGACCTTGTTAGAATAGAGTGTAAAAGGATTGGTGTCTGGGATATGAGGTGCCTCAGGGGGTGAAGGTGTCTACCACCAAGCCTGGTGACCTGAGTTCAATTCCCAGGACCCACAAGGCTGTCCACTACTACTTGTTCTCTGACCTCCACATGTGTGCTGTTGCCCACGTGCCCTAGTGTGTGCACACACGCACACCCACACTCAATAAACTGTAATTTTAAAATATGTTGAAAGATGGGGTATCTCTAAGTCTCATACTTTCTAGAAGGAAAAGGTTTTCTTCAGTTAGAACAGTACTGTCACTTTCTAACAGAAAATAGCTTTGTTCTTCCTCCTTAAAAGAGCTTGCTCTGCTCATGACTCCTGGAGAGCCATTCAGACTCTTCACTTCCTCTTCCTCTCTCCACAGTGCTTCTGTTCTTCTGGTGTGTCATCTTCCCAGGTTACTTTGTCCTCTGCAGCTCTGAGGGAACCTGGCCTGTGTGGCACCCCCTTCATGTTCTGTTTCCTAGTTCTTGGTAATAAAGACAGATGATGGCTCAAATTCCAGAAAACCCATCTGTGCGTTTCACATCTCAAGGCCTGTACTCTGGGACCATTATGGGACCTGTTGGAAAGAGTCCTACCAAGTACAGCAACGGTCATAGATCTGATTCTTCATGTTGTCTGACATTTTGGGAGGTGGTCGTGTGAGTTGAAGACAGAGCTTCTTTGTGTAGCCCTGGCTGACCTGGAACTCTGTAGACCAGGCTAGCCTCAAACTTAAAGATCCACCTGCCTCTGCTGGGATTAAATGTGCCATTCTGCCTGGTCAGTGTTAGATTAATAAGATTCTTTAAAGGCATGCACCACCACCACTGTTGGACATTTCTTAATTCAGAATTATTTGACATGGGAACACACCGCTGGCCTCCTGGGGCTGTTAAAGGAGATGACGTATGTCCACTCCTTAGCACCAAGTCTGGCACACAGCATGTGTCCATATACCTTGCTGATTCGTTGTGGGTGCCACACTGTTCCCTCAGCCCTGCTTCCCTGAGATGCTCTATATGGGACCAGTGGAATGTAAGGAATGGACAGAGAATGACAATTCAGCAAAGACCAGAAGCTTCAGGAATGCTCTCTCTCTCTTTTTTTTAAAGATTTATTTATTTATTGTATATAAGTACACTGTAGCTGTCTTCAGACACACCAGAAGAGGGCATCGGATCTCTTTACAGATGGTTGTGAGCCACCATGTGGTTGCTGGGAATTGAACTCAGGACCTCTTGGAAGAGCAGTCAATGCTCTTAACCACTGAGCCATCTCTCCAGCCCACCAGGAATGCTCTTTTAAGTATCACAAAGGCCTGGAAAAGTGGGTTTCTGGAGGTGGGGAGCAGTACGGGAATTGAACCCTGGACCTTGTGTGTGCTAGGCAAGTGCTCTACCATTAAGTCCCAACCCTAGCCAAAGTCAGCTTCTGTTGCCCCTTCTTTACAAATGAAGAAACTTTCCCCTGCTTCTCCCTGTCATCCCTTTCCTACCCTGCAGTTAGATGTCTGAAAAGCCCACTGTTCTCAGTCTTCAGCCTCTTCTGGTGCTCCCTTGATCTTGCAGTGCTCTCTTCCCTGATGTGGTGAACTGCATGCAGACAGACAACCTGGAGCTAAAGAAGCTGGTGTACCTGTACTTGATGAACTATGCCAAGAGTCAGCCTGACATGGCCATTATGGCTGTCAACACCTTCGTGAAGGTGAGCAGAAACCTGGTGGAAGTGGGAACAGGTGAAGACTGCTCACTCTCTCATGTCCGGAGTGCTTAGCACCCGGGCTCAGTTGCAGATTCACACACAGGCTTCCTTCTGCCTATTCAGGCTGAGGCCCTCTCCCTCCAGCAGAGGGCTCCCTCTCTCTCCAGAACCACAGACCAAAAGACCGCCTCATTCAGTCCCCGTGAGGTGGCACCAGGCCCACTGGTCTCTCATTCTCCTGTGTCTGCTGCCAGCACAGACTTCAGGAAGCACCCGAGAGCAGCTCCGTTCCCTCCATATGACTCCTTTCTGTGTTTCTGTTCCCAGATGAGGAGCAAAGCATGAACTTGGACGTTGGCTCCTAGTCTACTATGCTCACATACAGGAAAATTAGGGGTTTCTGTGGCTGTGTGTGCCTTTAATTCCAGCACTCGGGAGGCTAAGGAAGGAGAATTGCTATGACAATAGGTTGTAGCTAGGCTACATAGCGAGTTCCAGGCCAATCTGAGTAGTATCCCAAGACCCTGTCTCCAAAAGAAAAGACTATGGTGCTAGGAATATGGAGGTCCGGATTGCCAGTCTGCTCTGACTGGGTGAGCCCATAACCACCTCCAAAGCCTTCCTTGGTTGGGAAATGGCCTCAGGATGCAGCAGAGAAAGGGTATAGAGCCCATATGTGGCAAATGCTTGGCATCCATTCTGTGGCATTTGCTTTGAGTATTGTTGGCTGTGGGCAGTGGAGATCCCATAGCAGCTGCCTGATGTTGCTCAGAGCTGGAGGCCAGGAAGAATAGGAAGCCACAGATGACTCATCCTGCCCTGCCCCTGGCCAATGACTGGTTCTCCTCAGGACTGTGAGGACCCCAACCCCCTTATCCGGGCCCTGGCTGTGAGGACTATGGGCTGCATCCGAGTTGACAAGATCACAGAGTACTTGTGTGAACCACTCCGGAAATGCCTGAAGGATGAAGACCCATATGTGCGCAAGACAGCAGCTGTGTGTGTAGCCAAGCTCCACGACATCAACGCCCAGCTGGTAGAGGACCAGGGTTTCCTGGACACACTCAAAGACCTCATCTCTGACTCTAACCCCATGGTAAGTTGCTAACAGTCATCGTGATGCCTCCACAGACCTGGATTGCTTGAGAAGACAACCTGACTTTCCACCTTAGGAGTTAGGCCCTCGCTGAATATCTAATTGTGCTCCCTCCTTGCGGTGGTTGGCAGGGAACGAGGCCTGGTTTTCCAGTGGCCTCTCAAACGAGCTATATTTAGGAAAGCTGCCTAATCTTTCAGAGCCCTGTTTGTCTCATTGTTAGATTTTCAGGAGGTCACATACCTGACCTCAGCTGGCCTGCTCCGGCAAGCAGTGACTACAGTCAGTGCTATTGTCTGTCCCTTTCCAGTTGCTGTCATGTCAGTAACTCCTAACCAAGACTTCCTGTCATTTCCAGGCATGTAGTCCTCTTCCTTGTAGGGTTGAAATGGCGTCACCTTACAGTACTACAGTGAACAGAACAGGACACCAGGATGCATTAGCTGGGAACCCCGTCCCCTCACTCATTCTGATGGCAGGAGTTTGCAGTGAAGTTTGTCGGGACCTGTAATCCCAGCAGTCAAAAGGCTGAGTCAGGAGGATTGAAAGTTAAAGGCCAGCCGTCTATACAAAACGAGATCTTTTCTAAAAATTGAAAACTCTGTAAGAAATCAATGGAATATTTAAAACACTGGGCACTGCTCCCACTTTGTATCCAACAGAAACACCGATTGCTTATCAACTAAAGGCTGCTAACTAGAACACTGTGTCATAGAGGAAAGTTGTAAACATTGTAGACTGTTCAGGAAAGGAGTTGTCCTGGCCAAAACATTCGGTAAACCCTCCTTAGCCTGCACCCATCCCCTACCAGCAGCCTTGAAGAGGTAGATCTGCAGGACTTCTGTCTCTGAGCAGCACAGCTGACAACCACTGCAGTGAGCACTCTGGCCAGTAGAGGGCGGCGGGCTTGTGTTTCAGTGTGAGGTCCCTGGAGTTGGGCTTCCCTCTTTCCAATGGCAGATGTACTGATTGTAGTTTTGCTTTACAGAGGATCAGTGGGGTGAGTGCTTGCTGTAGGCCAGACTTTCTTGAGGCTCTAGAACCTACCAATAGGATCACATCATATTCCTTACAGAACATCCCATAGGGTCACACCATAGTCCTTACAGAGCATCCCATAGGGTCACACCATAGTCCTTACAGAGCATCCCATAGGGTCACACCACAGTCCTTACAGACTGTCCCATAGGGTCACACCACAGTCCTTACAGACTGTCCCATAGGGTCACACCATAGTCCTTACAGAGCATCCCATGGGGTCACACCACAGTCCTTACAGAGCATCCCATAGGGTCACACCACAGTCCTTAACAGAACGTCCCATAGGGTCACACCACAGTCCTTACAGAGCATCCCATAGGGTCACACCACAGTCCTTACAGAACGTCCCATAGGGTCACACCACAGTCCTTACGGAATGTCCAGTAGGGTCACACTGTAGTCCTTACAGAATGTGCCATCTTGATCTCCTAGTGTCATTAGCCCCTGTGCTCCCTGACGTGAGCAGTACCTCCAGCCTCTACCCTTCTGTCCTCTCATCCAGGTGGTAGCAAATGCAGTGGCTGCCCTGTCAGAGATCGCTGAGTCTCACCCCAGTAGCAACCTGCTTGACTTGAACCCACAGTCTATCAACAAGCTGCTGACAGCCCTTAATGAGTGCACCGAGTGGGGCCAGATCTTCATTCTGGACTGTCTGGCGAACTACATGCCTAAGGATGACCGTGAGGCCCAGAGGTGAGCAGACAAACCCTGGCCAGGAACTGACAAGGATCTGTCTGAACTGAATCAAGTTTTGTAGCTTCAGAACCACTGACTTTTTTAGGTACCTGACTCTGCTAGGTGCCTTCAGTGTTAGGTAATCTTTAGAGCAAGTCTGTGAAACGTATCCTATCATCCTTGACCACCTCACAGACAAGGAGACTGAATTAGTGAGAGGAGGAACTGTGTAGTTTACCCAGCTGGATCTGTCTTGACCAATGAGTGAGTGCTTTGGCAGTAGTGAGGGAAAGAGCTGACAGTTGGAGGTATCTGCCGTGTGCCAGCCTCTTACTCACTCTGTTCACTCACATGCCTACAAGCCTGTGAAGTAGATATGTGAGTGCATCAACTCTCAGATGAGGAAACTGAGGCTCATGGTGTCTTGGACCTGTGACTCAGTAGGTAGCAGACAAGAAGGCCTTCTTCCTGTGGCTCAGTGGGTAGGGTGACGGCTGAGCATGCATGAAGCCCTGAGCTGTGCCCACACTGCATGAACCACGCTTGGTGGTGTGGTGGGTCTTCTCAGCGCTTGGAGATGAAGGCAAGAGGATCAGAGTGTTAAAGTCAGTGGCGGAACACTTGTCTCAGACATGAGGCCCTAGGTTCAGTGCTAGTACTGGAAGGAAAAGAAAAGGGGGTGGGGGGTAGGAAACAACCTTGGCTTGAGAAGCTCATGGGCTGCATAGCAAGTTTAAGGCCCATCTAGGTTACATCTGTCTCAAAACAAAAGCCAAAAAGACATGCTGCTGTGAAAAGTGAAAAAGGACCTTTTTCCCTTGTCTCCTTCTCTTTGCTCTACTGTGACTGCTGACCGCAGCATCTGCGAGCGGGTCACTCCTAGGCTTTCCCATGCCAACTCTGCTGTGGTGCTGTCCGCAGTGAAGGTCCTGATGAAGTTCATGGAGATGCTGTCTAAGGACCTGGACTACTATGCCACACTACTCAAGAAGCTGGCCCCTCCCCTGGTCACACTGCTGTCAGCAGAGCCAGAGTTGCAGTATGTGGCTCTGCGCAATATTAACCTCATTGTACAGAAAAGGTAAGGTGACTGCCACACACGTCTGCCATATGCTGGAGACAGGGACCCTCGGGGAAGACTGATCTGTCACCATGTAGGAAGCCTGAAGAGTGTAAGGGGTTCTCAACCAGAGTACCTTTCCCTTTAGGGACACTTGACAATGTCTGGAGATATATTTGGTTCTCACAACCTGAGGCTGCTACTGGCATCGAGTGGGCAGAGACCAGGGACACTGTCAGTATCCTACAGTGCTGTAGAGTCCCAGGTCAGTGGTCAGTACACTGGTCAGCCTCAGAGAGGGGGAGCACAGTGCTGCCTCGCCCTGACACAGGGCAGCTCAGAGCCTGCTCAGCCCTTGACATCTCAAGACATGTATGTTATGTGTGCAGTTTGCATGGGGACAAAGTTCATAGGTCCACTGAAATCCTCACTATTTGAGACCTTAGAGGTGCTGAGAGATGATGGACTTGGCATAACCTCAAGGCCTAGGGGGAGTAGAACAGAGTGCTGGGCGGCCTCCTGTCTTCCTCCTAAGGAGGTGACTTAGGAAGTCACTGCACCCAAGGAAGGGGTCCGGCTAGATGGGTAGAGTCTGAAACTCTGTGAGCAGCACCAGTGTGAAATGTCACAGAAATGATCTCCTCCATGGCATCCCTGAGGGAGGGCATCTTGCAGCTGGGGTGGGATCCTAAATTCTTCTCCCACCTTTAGTCTAAGAGATCTCTTTATAGTCAGGGCTTGACATGGCAACTCATTCCTGCTGTCTGCTGCCAAGAACCAGGACCACAGTGAGCATGGCCACTGTGGTCAAGCCTAGGAAGGTCGTACACCATACTCTGTCACAGCATCTCTCTGGCTCTTCCTTAGAGGGCCAGAGATATTTATTGAGCTGGGACGTTTGTGAAGATTTGGAAGGTGAACATGGATAAAGTATTCCAAGTCCCTAAGCGATGAGATGTTTCGAAATTGGGTTTTGCTGTTGCAGTGAGGGTCTCTATGTACCAATGCCCATTGGTCACTGCATTAGTTAGAATACAGGAACTAGGTCAGCATGAAAGGTCCTCTCTGCTATATATAACATGATAATCTCTTAAGAAATTGTCTGTGTCATGCAGTCATGACCTGTGGCAGGCTGACATGATTGGGCGGCCTTTGTCAGGTCTTGCTCATAGAGTCACCTTCCTACCCATCTCACTTCCCTCCCCCACAGAGCACCCAAAGCTTGTTCGGCCAGCCTCTCACACAAGTTTGCATTCAGTAGACTCTTGAGTTCCTCCTTCGCCTGTCCCTGTCACAGAGCTTCATCCCTGCTATAACTTTGTTTTCGAATTACAATTTCTATCTTGGAGAGGATATAGAAGCAGGAGTTGGATGGTGCCTTTCACCTTGCTCTCAACCACTTAGTGTGTGACACATGCAAGCTTTATAGCCTTTCTGAATTTCCTTGTCTTAGAAAAATGTGTCCTGTGGTACCATTGAGGGCAGCAGGCAGCAGCGGACGAGCACACACTTAGCCAGCTCACCGGGTGACAGTTCCCATTAGGAAGTGCCTTCATAAAGCAGGCATTGATGATACTAGATGTTTCCTCTCCCTCATCTGACCTACTGTACAAGAGTCAGTTTGTGTCTACAAATTCACACTTATGTTCTGAAACTGGCTAGCATTTCCCAATAGCCAGCCACTGTGCTCCTCCCTAAGACTTGCTAGAATGCCAACAGCTCTGTCATAAAGGAAAGTATGGAAGAAGTCATGACATCCTCCCTCTGTTGGAGGATCACGAGAGAGACAAGCAGCCTGTGTGAAGTGTTTGTGCCCAGGGAGCCTGACTGAGACAGGGTACCTAAGGTGTGCATTAGGGGTACACTCCAATATTTCAGGACTCCAGAGGGAAAGCAAGGTTTGAGTATAAACCATATTGTTTATAAGTAGTGTAGTCAACCACTATTTCTATCATCATATGACCAGGATGAGTGTTCCCAATTTGAGTCCACACACACCAGGTCTAATAACTGGCAGATCTGGGCCTGTGGTGGTAATTGTTCTTGCATAGTTCATTCTTATTTCATGGGTTAGGAATCTAAACACTGAGCTCACCCATTGGGATTACACCCTGGCCTGCTGCCTGCTAACCTTGGGAACTCTTTTTCCTTCCTGAGATGTGTTCCAGCAAGCTGTAGCCAGGCAGAGCCACTGCTTATAATCACACAATCTTAATAGAAGTTCTGCCTCCCTAGAAATCATATTTCACCTGTAGCCCAGGAATTCCCCAGCAGATGTGAAATAGCTTCCTCGAAGGTCTTCTGATGTTTGTTTGTTTATTTGTTTGTTTGTTCGTTCTCCGGGCATCCTGCCCTGCCACCAGGCCAGAGATTTTGAAGCATGAAATGAAGGTTTTCTTTGTGAAGTACAATGACCCCATCTATGTGAAGCTGGAGAAACTGGACATTATGATCCGCCTGGCCTCCCAGGCCAACATTGCCCAGGCAAGCAAGCAGAGTGCCGTGGTGTGGGGCACAAGCTTTGGTGTCAAGATGACTTCCTTACTAGCTATGTCTGTAGGTCAGGTCGGCTAAGCATGCCCAGGGTTGGCATTTCGCCTCAGAGAGAGTGCAGCACGGGGGAGGGGAGGGACAGCATTGTAAGCAGGCAGAAACAACTCATATTTACATTACTGGAGAATGTCCTTAAGCTGTGCACACAGCTACACTTCTGAAGTCCCAGATACCTGAGTTCCTGGAGCAGAAGAACACTTGTCCTGAGATCAAGACTATCCTGGGCAACATGCGTAACTTCCTACATAGACGCATAAAGTTCTTATTCTCCCTCTTGCCTGCCATCTAGTCACTAGAGAGTAATATTGGGCACCGAGGTGTGTCGCTCAGTCAGTAAAGCACTTCCTAGGGGTAGCCGTGAAGACTCGAAATTGATGCCCAGAACCTGGAAATTGATGCCCAGAACCTGTGTTTAACAAGCTGAGTGTGGGAGCTGTGCAGTTAAGAGCACTCGCTACTCTTTCAAAGGACAGGGGTTTAGTTCTCAGCACCCACTTCAGTTAGCTCACAGACACCTGCAACTCCAGTGTCAGGATATCTGATGCCACCTTCTGTTCTTGACACACACACACACACACACACACACACACACACACACACACACACACACTTTGGAATGTAAAGAGAAGGTGGATGATTCTGAGAAGTGACTGCTCTGGCTTCCACATTCATGTGCACACATATCTATAGCCATTCGTCCTTCCCCCAGAAGCAGTAGTTGAAGCTGGGGATGTAGGTCGGTGGTTAGAGCACCCACTTAGCACATACAAGGCCCGATCAATCCCAGCATCACACACACAGAGTAATGTCCTTGGATGTAGTAGCCACCAGTATAAAGCGAGGGTTGTACCTTTCTACACAGTCGCCTCTACCTCCCTTTGCGTTACCTTCCCTTTGACGAACCTAGTGACACTCCCCAGGGCTGTCATGAGCGCAAGCAGCAGAATGGCGTCCCTTTTGGCGTTTGCTTATCCCTGTTACCCAAGAGCTGTAACAGGTGGTTCCATCAGATCCATCCAACCTGTTTTCTGTTTGGACCACAGGTTTTGGCAGAACTCAAAGAGTACGCGACAGAAGTAGATGTGGATTTTGTACGGAAGGCAGTGCGTGCCATTGGCCGCTGTGCCATCAAGGTGGAGGTGAGTAGGCTCTGGAATTCTGTTTTTAGCCAGGGTAGGGAAGGTTGTTGAAAACAGAAAGCACCCTGATCTAGCAGTTACTCATGGTCCAGGAAATCCAAGGGTCACCAACAGAGCCTCCAAGGTGCCCTCTATGCAGATTAGATTGGCACTTTCTCATATTAGGCCCTTGTGTTGCAACAGGTCATGATGGTTCTGCAGCATTACTTAAGGCCACAGGGCATCCAGCAGCTTATAGGGTTCCTATTAGACAGGACCTCTGCCTGATAGATATTCCAATTGGTCCTTTGATTGAATTACTGGGCTTCTCCTCTGAGCTACCAAGCCACTCTACACCCTGGGTCCTGGCATTTTACTCCCTCCCACTCTACCTATTCCTTGACTGTTGACCTGGACTCAGTGGGTCTGCTGGTGGCGTTAGGATCCTAGGATAGCTCGTCTTATTCAGGACAGACCCTTGATGTGGATTAGGGCCCTCCCGAGACATCTGCACCCTTGGGCTATTGTTGTGCATACAGATAAAAGCAAAAGACTCAGAACAGAGGCTTCGTAGGCTTAGTCATAGCAGCCCATTTTATGACAAGCCAGAGAGACAGGGCCAAGTAGGGTCACTGAGCCCTTGGGGTTTGCCTGACGGAACTCCCCATGACCTCACGCTGTCAGAGCTGCACCTCTGACCTTCTCCAGTTCTTCTCTATCTGCACGTCCTTTTCATTCAGAGCCTGCAGTTGTTGGCCCTTTTTCTCTACCCCCTCATCGAGGGAGAGTGATCTGTTCTGTCCTATGATAAGGAAGGCGGAGCAAGGTGGCTCAAGCCGCTTGGCCTTGGCATGACCGATTCCCAGTGGAGACACTGTACCCACTCTGCCTCTTTCCCACACAGCAATCTGCAGAGCGCTGTGTGAGCACATTGCTTGATCTCATCCAGACCAAGGTCAACTATGTGGTCCAGGAAGCCATTGTGGTCATTAAAGACATCTTCCGCAAGTACCCCAACAAGTAGGTGCCCACTCTTCCTGGTAAAAGCACAGCCTGGCTTCCCTTTCCTCGCCTCCTTCTCCATTTCACAAGCAGCTTTCTCAAAAGAAACTTTTTGTCTATCTTCTTTTACCCAAACTGGCTGTCCAGGCCAAAATAAGAGCAGCTAAACTCCAACAGCTAAAACATCCCCTATCACCGGCAGTGGTGATGCTTGCCTCTAATCCCAGCATTTGGGAGACAGAGGCAGGCAAGATCTCTGTGAGGTGGAGGACAGCCTGGGAAACACAGTCTCAAAACACACACACACACACACACACACACACACACACAGAGACAGACACACACACAGAGAGAGACAGACAGACAGACAGACATAAACACACCCATACATACATCAGACACACACACATATACACATACACACACACATCCATACATACCCCCCCCACACACACACACGTACACACACACCCCACATACACACAGAGACAGACAGACAGACACCCCCTCCCACACACACACACTCTCTATCCTCATCCCCAGCTTCTCTCCAGACCTGGGATGCTGCGTATCCTTACTGGTGCTCACACCCTGGCTCAATCATGCTTTCTCAGGTACGAGAGTGTGATAGCCACACTGTGTGAGAATCTGGACTCGCTGGATGAGCCTGAGGCTCGCGCTGCTATGATCTGGATAGTGGGCGAGTATGCTGAGCGGATTGACAATGCGGACGAGCTGCTTGAGAGCTTCCTCGACGGCTTCCATGACGAGAGCACCCAGGTGAGCCTTCAAGCAGGCAGAGCCATTCCTGACTGCCTGACCCACCTTTTCCCTCCCTCTACAGACTGCATTGCTCCCACAGCAGTGCCTCGGAAGACATGTGTGAAAGGTGATCAGAAGTTTCTGGCTTTGTTTTTAATTTCATATGTATCTTCAGCCGTGGTTCAAATGGAAATGCTGCAGGGCTTTACAGTGAAAATCTCCCTCTGACTGCCTTCTGCCCGTGCCCTCGGTTCCCTGGTGATGGGGAAGTTTAGGATCTGCCGTGGATCTGCGTGCGCACGTGCTTACTCATTTGCAGCTACTTCCCACTCTTGTTGGCATTTGTGTCCTACAATTCCTCAATAAGTGATCCTGAGCTAGCCTTCCAGAAGAGACAGACAGAGCCTATGGCATCTAGACATTTTTATCAAATGGTCAACATGTAACATTGATTCATTAGCATCGAGCTCTGGCCCTCAGCCCTTGTGCCTCACTTAGCTTGTCTAGCATACATACTTCTCAACAGAGAACATTCCAGCCTTCTGGACAAGCACTACAGCATCCTAGCTTAGAGACAGTTTTAAATGAAGAAAAAGTTACTTTTTACAGGATGAGAGCTGAAATGAAGGGAGAGTCAGCCTTGCCTTGTCCAACCTCAGCTTGGACATATACATCAGGTGATCTATCTTTCCAGTGCTCTGCCTATATGTACAGGTGACCACAGAGCCCTGTGTAAATACTGATTTTAAAGGGCAACAAGAGGCAGGTTTACAAGCACAGAAGCAAGCTGTGGCAGTATACACATGTAATGTCAGCGTTTGTAAGGTAGAGTTTGTCAGATGTTTGCAGTCAGCCTTGGCCATGTAGAGTTTGAGTCTGGCCTGGGTCAGTAAAAACAAGGTTGGTGAGATGACTCAGTGTATAAAATCACCTGCCACACACCCTGACCTCTAGAATTCAGTTGTAGGGACCACATGTCTCACAGCATGCAGGGCCACTCACATACACACAGATGAGAAACACTTGTAATAAAAAAAAAAAATAAAAATAAAACCAAGTTTTTACCAGTGTGGGGATGTAAATGCTGTAGTGGTCCATTATCCGACTTCAGATCTCTCAGGAGCTTGCCTTCTCCCCTCAGGGTGCAGCTGAGAGGCATGCCGTCATTAATTTATGTATCCTTTAAGTCAACTGGACGTGTGTGTGTCTAGTCTGTCTTTGTAGACATACTGCTGTGAAAGGCAGCTTGGTGTAAACTATTTCAGGGATGAACCCTTGAGCAGACAGCTTGGAGAGAAGGGATTGTACACTAGGGGTCGGGGTAGCTCTTGCCTGATTTCGTTTGGTAGAGATTGTCCTGGTTTGACCTCATCTAAGATAGTTCTTCCCTGCCTCTTGGACTTGGTTTGAGCAGCTCAGAGGGTAGTGGGTGTAGCTTGTCTGCGTCTCCTCATCCAGCTTCCATCAGTGCTCCTTTTGCTGTGAATTAGGAAATGTCTTCTGCAGGCCGTGTAACCTAGTGAATCCAAGCATGGGCAGTGGAGTCAGACCCTAGAGCCCACTCCCTCGTCTGCTCACTCTCTGTTAATGGTGCTGTGCTCATCTTAGCATGTGTCTAGCTCATTGGAAGTACTCATCAGTTGGGAGTATTGACCTGGGTCGGAGTTAGATTCAAAAGGGAAGTGGCCCGGGAGAAAGCAGAGCCTGCTGGTCCCCATAGCCAACATGTCTGCTGGTCCCCATAGCCAACATGTCTGCTGGTCCCCATAGCCAACATGTCTGAGCAGCACAGGCCTCCCCTACTCCTGCTTCCATTGTGCTGTTAGGGCTGACTCGGCCACCTCCATGGCTCTGCCTTAGTCACAATCCCACAAGCAGCGTTACAGTGGGTCAATAGTTCAGGCTCTGTCCTTAAAGTTTTCACAATTACCATGGAACTTTTATGCCAACGGTCCGAGAGAAACCCCGAAATCTATGTTTTCTGGAGTCAAGACTGGTGGGCCAGTTGTTCATTCTGCTCTGTATCGATGGAAAGAGAGAACGGCAGTTCTCTGAAGGGAAGCCAGCAGAGTGGGTGCTAAGTGAGCAAAAACAGCAGATGTCCGTGGCAGAATCATAGCAGTGATTCTCATTGCCACTCACCTCCCACTGCCGCCTGCCTCTGTGCTGCTTCGTTTTTGCATCAGACTCTGTCTGTGGTTCCAAGAAGCCAAGCCCTTTCTGTATTGTTTCTGCCCCTGTAACCAAGTCCTCCTTAAGGCCACAGCAGAAGGTTGCCTCTAGGAGTAAACTGCCAAATATTTGGGTAAATCTTGTAGCCTCTTCCTCACAGGACTAACCCTGCTGTGGAGCCCGGGATTGGGGACGTTGGAGAACAGCTGAGTCAGAAGTCTATAGGGAAGCAAACATCCCTGAAATTTGAACTCACTCCATGTCCCTTAGATTCACCACGCCCTTGCAGGGTGGGTGGAGCTCGCCTTCAGTCCCAGCTTCACAAAGGGCTATTGCACTGAGCTCTTGCTCACAGCTAGCCAAGAGCTAGGCCCACTTTACAGGGGACGAGACCATCCCGTAACTTTAATAACTGTTGGGAAGACAGAGTCAGAGTTCAGCTGAGGAGCGGTCACTCTAGCTCCAGCAAGTGCTGTGGGTTGTTTGCAAAGCTCACAAGATACCACTCCCATCTGGAACAGGCTATTGCTTTTTTCCCCTGTTTTTTGGAATGGTGCTTTTGCAACAGGGTTTCCATACATCTTCAGCTGGCCTCCAGCCAGCATTTCCGACCCTGCTTCCGTCCCTCAGTACTGGATTGCAGGTGTGACCACTCTCAGTTTAGACGATATGTCTTCCCCACGGCTGAAGGTGCATGGCAGAGCCCCGTGTGTCAGCCACAGGCTGGGCACACTCCTGTCGTGGAAACAGTAGCTGCTGGTCCTGCTCCGCTGACCCGTGTGTGAGCAGATGGCAAGTGGCTGGGGGTGAACTCACTCCCACAGGAAACCTCTGCTTCATTTTTTTATTTTTATTTAAAAAGGAGCATGGGGGGCTGGGGGGGGATGACAGCACCTGAGTAGAGACCAATGACAACTTTCAGGAGTTAGTTTTCTCTTTCACCCCGTGAGTGAAAGAGTGAATCCCAGGGATTAGCAGCAAGCATCTGTACCTACTGAGCCATCTTACCAGTCCATCCTCTCCATTCCTGCTCCTGTTGTCAGACTACCCTGCAAGCTAGGAAGGTGAAGCCATAGCCCCGGGACTGCTGCTGCTCAGCTGCTGGGTACAGGCCTGTCCCAGGCTGACAAAAGAGAAGAAGACTTAGGAAGGACCGTCCACGTGGTCTCCTGTACATATTTTTTTTCAGCCATGAATTAATTAATTTCTTTCTTTCTTTCTTTCTTTCTCTCTCTCTCTCTCTCTTTCTTTCTTTCTTTCTTTCTTTCTTTCTTTCTTTCTTTCTTTCCTGCTTTTATTTTTTGAGACTGGGTTTCTTGGAACTTACTCTGCAGACCAGGCTGGTCTATAACTTAGAGACCTACCTGGCTCTGCCTGCAGAGTTCTGGGAATAAAGATGTGCACCACCACTGCTTGGAATGCTTCCCTTTTCGTGCACAAGATTAACAACATCTAAACTGGCACGGTGCATCATGCCTGTAACCTCAGGACTTGGGAGGTGGAGGATGGAGAATTGCTTCACATTTAGGCCAGCCTGAGTAAGTCAAAATAGGATCCAGCTTGGGCTATGGGGTGTGAGCCTGCATCAAAAGCAGAACGAGTAAATAAAAATACAGTGACTTTAAAAAAATTGTCAGCAGTCAACCGATACTCAAGCTTCTGGACTCTGGGCATGGGGAACCTCGGGAAAGGAATCCAGGAACTGACTCAACATGTGTTCTGAACCATGTCCACGCCAGTCTTGGAAGCAGTACTCGAAGCCATCCTCCACCTTGACCAGGCCCTTCTAGAGGACATGGAGTAGACTTCAAATAGCTGCTCACAGAAGGACCCAACATGGCCCTCATTTAAAAACCTGGCTGTCCCCGGTAGCCTGTGGCTAGGGGTGCCTAATGTGCTCTCTCAGCACACACCACAGCACAACCCAAATTTCTTGACTTTCACTTCATGAATTTCTTAGGTGCCTCCTGTTCCCTAGGCACTGGCCTAAGCACTGTAGAATCACAGTGAGCTAGACAGACACTATCCCCACCCATCAAGAGCTCACACTTTTAATCCCAGCACTCAGGAGGCAGAGGCAGACTGTGAGTGCCAGGACAGCCAGAGCTGTGTAGTGAGACCTGCCTTGAAAAAAAGCAGCAGCTCACAGCCGCAGGGACTGCCTGGTAGCTGAAAAGGACCCAGAGGGGACTGGAGGTGTGGCTACCATAGGAGTGCTGGCAAGGCTGAGGAGATCTTGACGGAATGGAGGGCTCAGGGATGCTTCCTACCTTCTCATAGGCAGGCCTGTAGTTCCTCGGTGGCAGAGCCTGGCTGGCCTGCCCTCTGGATCTCTGTGGTACATTCACACCGTGAAGGAGCATACCAGTCTCACATGTTGCCTTTTGAAGCCATTAGAGCCGTGGGCTTGAAGCTCTTACGGGCATCTGAGAATCCAGCTGAGCCCTACCTGCCACACAGTACAATGCCCAGACCAAGTTCCTCCGTAGCAGCCCCAAGAAGAGGAGAGCTGTTCTTGGTTTCCGTCTGTTCTGAGACCTGCCACACCTCCCTTGGTGGTACATTGCACCCTATTTGCCTTGTCCCTTGCAGGTCCAGCTACAGCTGCTGACAGCCATTGTGAAGCTCTTCCTGAAGAAGCCAACAGAGACGCAGGAGCTGGTGCAGCAGGTCCTCAGTTTGGCCACTCAGGTAGTCCCCCACTTCTCTGCTGCTCCTCATGTCAAATCAAAGAAGCTTCATTCCTGGGAGCCAGTCTCCTCCTAACCTCTCAGGGTAGCATATGTGGAAACTAATGCCAGAGTAGCCTGAGGTCCCTGACTTCTGGGGTCAGCGTCACAGACAGATCCACATAGCATGGTGACACCAGGTGAAACTGAAGAGGGTGGGAACAGATGCTGGAAGATCACCGTAAGTAAGGGGAATGAGGACAGGACTGGGTGCGACCTGCCTGAACTAGGCATCCAAGGAGACAAAGCTGAAAGTTGGGGGCCACGATGTTCCCCTTAAAGTGGTTTGGAAGCCAGCTTTTGCGTATGTTCTCATCGTTGGATGAGACGGGTATGATGGTACATGCTTTTAATCCCAGCACTTGGGCGGCAGAGGGAAGCAGATCTCTGTGAGTTCAAAGTTAGCCTGGTCTACACAGTGAGTTCCTGAGAAGCCCTATCTCAAAAACCCAAAAAGAAAGGGGGTAAAAGCTGTGATAAGGCTGTTCTGTGGGAGGGCCCTTTCATGTGGGAGGGAGTTATAGAGGCTACTCCAACCCCGCCCACAAGGACTCGGACAATCCAGACCTTCGGGACCGTGGCTACATCTACTGGCGCCTGCTCTCCACGGACCCTGTAGCTGCCAAAGAGGTGGTACTGGCTGAGAAGCCCCTCATCTCAGAAGAGACAGACCTTATTGAGCCCACACTGCTGGATGAACTCATCTGCTACATTGGCACACTGGCCTCTGTCTACCACAAGCCACCCAATGCCTTTGTGGAGGGCGGCCGGGGAGTGGTGCACAAGAGTCTGCCACCTCGCACTGCCTCGTGAGTACAGCCGTCTAGCATGATGCAGGCCTTAGAAGGTGGCCCCTGGAAAGGCTTTAGTTTAAGCAAACTAGGATTCTAGCCACTTCCTGCCAATGTTTAACTACATACTAGGTGTCCACCATCACCACATGTAATCTTCTGAGTTGTTGAGACAAAGCGTCCATTTAGCAGATGAGGGTAGAGGGTGTGGGGAGTTTGGACAGCTCAGGACCACATGCTAGCAGAATGACTTCTACTTCCAAAGACCAGTTCCCACGGCCTCTGGTGCTCCCGGGTGGCTGGTTTGGCCCCGTGATAGTTCTTAGAGGCTGACGTCTAGTTTCCTTTTGAGAATAAGCTAGAATATGCACAGTTGGCTCATCCCACGGAGAGCTTAAAAGGCAGGTGAGCCTAGGAGGCAGAGGGGCAATTTACACAGTCCCGTGACCACACCCTAGACAGCGCCGAGGAGACCCAGAGCCTGGCGTAGGCAAAGATCTTAAGACTTGTATCTCTGCCTTCCCTGGAACATACTGATAGTTACCCCACCTGATCCAACAGGAGCGAAAGCACAGAGAGCCCTGAGACAGCCCCTGCCGGAGCACCTGCTAGTGACCAGCCTGATGTCATTCCTGCCCAGGGTGACCTGTTAGGTGACCTCCTCAACCTGGACCTTGGGCCCCCAGTGAGTGGCCCACCCTTGGCTGCCTCCTCAGTGCAGATGGGAGCTGTGGATCTTCTTGGTGGTGGCCTCGACAGCCTGGTATGTGCTAGGTCCCCCAGGGGATGTTACTAATGCTCTTCAGAGGAGCAGGCTTTGCTGCCCCTCTGCGATATCACAGGGGAGGGTGTGTGGGATGCTCATTCTGCTTGGTGGTGATTGTATAGCTCCCTGCTTAGGCAGGTGCATCCGTAGACTGTTCTAGCTTTGAGGAGCCAGGCCCTTGTCTGTCACACTCCGGCTGCCAGCTAGGGAGAACAGCCCAGTCAGGCCCCCGTGGAAGGTCAGGGGTAGAATTTCCTCCTGCACCTCAAAAGAGATAAGCCTAGTCCAGGGTCTCTGCCCTTCTTCAGGCACATAATGGGGCTGGGCAGAGGCAACTTCTGAACCTTTCCCTTGGTGTCAGTAGTGTGACCAAGAGAGAGCCTAGGACAAAGTTTTGGCACAGGCTGTGAGGGAGGGTGCCAGGCAGAATCAAGCTATGAGGAAAGGTAGTGTCCTTCAGATGGATGGGCTCTGGGCCTCAGAACAGACTCCTCCCAACTAGAGCCACAGTTGACTAACCTATCTCTCTCTCTTGTCTCATGTTCTTTCCTTGCCTCTCTCTCTCTCTCTGCATGTCGCCGCTGTCTCCTCACCCTGCCTGCTTCTGCTTGGAGATGGGGGATGAGCCTGAAGGGGTATGGTTCAACCCTCTGTCACCAGTTCTTTGTCTGTGCTGAACCTTGGCCAATGGCCCAGTGTCTGAGCAGTCTCTGCTTTGACTTCCTGGCATGCAGTTGCTACTGGCCACCATGCCCACAACCCCACAGCAATGCTGCCTTGTCGTCTGAAAGATGCTGGCCCTTGGCCTGAGCGTCTCACCTAGAGGACAGTCCTATATGCTCGAGGCTCCCCCTTGGGTGGGTTGAGTCTTCTCCCAGAGAGCGTTCCTTGAGGTTCAAGGCTTGTGGGACTCTGGGGTGCTCAGCCTCTTTTCCACCTCCTTCACTCTATCTTGTTTCTGCTATTTAAAGTTGATGTGGAGGCTGGTCCTGTTCTTCCCCCACTGATTTCAAAAGAGCCAGGTGACTGTTCGTCCTGGGCCTCTAAAGTCCCTGCCTCTCATGCATGTCTTTGATTTGTTTGCCAGATTGGAGACAGCAACTTTGGGGCACCTCCAGCATCAGTGGCGGCGGCAGCACCAGCCAGACTTGGAGCACCCGTCAGCAGTGGCTTAAGTGACCTCTTTGACCTGACCAGTGGAGTGGGCACCCTCTCAGGGTCCTATGTCGCTCCCAAAGCAGTAAGTCCTTCACCATCCTTCCTGACTGGAGCAGAGAAAGGAAACCGAATTGGGATTGATAAAGCCTCCATTGAACTCAGCCCTGTGAGGATGGAGGATGAACCTGAAGGGGTCCTTCCTTTGCCCCAGTCTTTCACTCTTACTGTGCCCTAGCTATGGTCCAGTATCCCGACAGCCTCTGCTTCGACCGTCTGACAGCAGGGCCTGGTCCAGGTGGCACAGTCAGCCTCTGTTGAGCAAAGACGGGGAATGCACTGCAGGCATTCGTCCCCTGGTGTAAAGCCCAGAGGGAAGGCGGTCTCGTCAGAGCACAGGTTCTCAGGCACAGAGAACTTGTCTCTGAAAGAAACTGATGGCCCGTATGATCTGTCTACATATGCAAATTAAAAATAACCATGTCTCCATCAGTGTATAGAGCCAAACGGGAAAAAACACATAGGCCAGTGGTATAAACACAGAACACCTATCTGCCCTAGAAGACATGGCAGTGCCTTGTCACTGTGACGTGACAGGCATGGGTGGCATTAATAGTTCAGCATGAGTAGTGTGGCTGGTGGTACTGTTAAGTGTCAGCTGACTCTCAATGAGGTTTCAACAGAACAGGTGCCAAGTGTGCGATGTAAACCTATAATCCTGCAACACTTGGGAAGCAGAGGCAGGAGGATCAGGAGTTGAGTGTCACAGGCATGGTGCTGCATGTCTTAATTCCAGCACCTCAGTGGCAAAGACAGGCAGATCTCTGTGGGTTCCAGGACAGCTAACGCTACATAGAAAGACCCTGTTTCCAAAGCCAGGGTGGGCAGCTATGGCGGTACACCCCTTTACTCCCAGCACTCAGGAATCAGAGGCAGGTGGATCTCTGTGAGTTTGAAGCCAGCCTGGCCTACGTAGAGAGTTCCAGGACAGCCAGGGCGACATAATAGAAAGAACCTATCTCAAGAGTTAGTCTGGAGAAGCTCCGTGCGTCATGCATCTCTGTATATATAAAGGTGCGCCAAGGATGCAGGAGTTGGAGTCACCCATGGCAGAGCGTTCAGCACTCCTGTCTTCAGTCCCTAAAACAGAGCAGCTCTCCCCTCACCTCATCTTGCTTCCTGGAGAATGACCCACAAGTCTCCAGTGTGTTCCTGAGGCTGTCGTCGTCATCCACTGAGACAGTTTCTAGACTAGAGTTTCGTGAGGCAGAAAGTCAAGCCAGACTCAGTGCGTGCTCATGGCACGGGCTCAGCAACAGCTGCTGGAGAGTTCTACATGGAGTGGTGAGGTGGTCTCCTTCACAACTGTGGAAAGGTGTGGAGTTGCAGAGAGCCCAAAGGAGACTATCACGGTGCCTTAGCAAAAGCAGCACAGACAACAGCAGCAGCTTTGGGAACACAGACAGACTAAGACAGGAAAACTTTCTCAGTGGTGGGAATGGCATGATATGAAGGGGCTGAAGCCATTCTGATGTGAGCAGCCATATAATTACAGGTCCTGAGCTAAAGCCACTGCAAAGCCATGGGTGAAAATAGCTAAGCTTGGCATAAATGTTTGAGCCTGGTGCTAGGAGGAGCACAGTGTGGGACATGTCACTTGTGTCAGGGAAGCTCTACGAGGGCATATATGGCCTAATTACTTCACAACACAGGTCACAGGCCGTGTCTGCTGACCCTTCATCCTCTGAGGTTCCCACCTCAGGGGCTTCAGGGGTCCACCCATGTAAGCCTGCCGTGCTTTGTGCTGGGAGCCGTAAGCAGCACCTGCACCTCCGTGACCTGGCCCCCTGCAGAGGAGGTAACCAGGAGCCCCCTGAGAAACCCACACAGAAGCAGCTCCTCCCCAGCGGCAGCCGGCAGTCCGCCTGCGGCCATGTTACTGTTACTCACTTTATGCTGAGAAGTGCGAATGCTTTTGCATGTGGCCACGTAGCTGGTAAGGGACAGAATCTGGAATCACGTGCAGGGCAGTGACATTGTAACCTGTGCTTCAACTTCTGTGTCACTCACTGTGTCTCACTATGAAGTCCCATGCTGGCATTGGTCGTGTGGCAGTTCCTCTGCCTCAGTTTCCAAGGGGTTTGTAGACACGAGCGACTGTGCCCGGCTGTATACTTTGTAAGGTCACAAGTCAGTCAGCAGGACCAGGTACAGTGCGCTGTGCACCACAGTGAGTTGCCTGCTATACAGATTGCTGACGCCAGGTCAACACATACTCATTACAATCCTAACAACCACCATACTTGGGAAGTAGAGGCGGGAAGATCAGGAGTTCAAGCCCAGCCTCGGCTATGTGAAACCAAAACAAGCAAACAACAACAAAACACTCAGTTGGGCCGGTGGCATCGCTCAGTGGATAAAAGAGCTTGCCACCACACTTGATGATTAAGTTCAGTCAGGAAATAACTAACTCCCAAAAGTTGTCCTCTGACCTCCACATGGACATCATGCAATATAAATACATAGGAAATAAATAGAAAGAAAAACCATTTTTTAAAAAGTCAGTTAATAGAATATAGAGGTACCCATCTCTACCCCCAGCATTAACAGGCAGAAGGATCTCAAAACAAGAACTACTGATGTCACAGGGATGAAACAGGGAAGATCCTGCTGCCTGGTACTCACTGGGTACTCAAGGATTGAGAAGCCATGAGCTGGCCTTAACTGATGACATCACTGCCAGTCTGGTAGAGATGAGGTACCTGGTCACACTCAGTGCTGTGAGGAGAGCTTCAGGGACTGAGCTGGAAGTAATCAGGCGGGCTCTGGAGGGAGAGTCCTTGCCACCAGAGAGGACTTTCTCACCTCCTCAGTCGCTGGTCCCCGCAGAAGCAGCAGCAAGTCATCTGTATTTCCTTCGCAGCACTATTACCACTGGGGTGGCTTGTCTTTTATTCAAGATTCCCCACCTGCCTTGGGTTGATTCCTGCCATTTAGTTAGCAAGCACCCTGTGCACAGCAGTGCCACCCTAGGCTCTAAGCCGCAGATGTAGATGGACCATCAAAACACTTCCCTTAACAGTCTCTGGGCAGCAGTAAGGAGGAGAGGTATACGAGCTCATGAATGCGAGCTTCCTGATGGAGGAATTCTGTTCCTCGGCCTGCTAGGGGCAGCCAGGACCCTGGCAGGTGAGAACTTGTTTTGTACTAGCCATACTATCAGGTCAGGCCAGTGTCTTCAGTGGAAGGCCAGCCATATCTCCTGCAGGAAGAGTTTGGGCTGTGACAGCCAAGGAGAATTCAGGCCATGACAGCCAAGGAGAGTTCGGGCTGTGACAGCCAAGGAGAGTTCGGGCTGTGACAGCCAAGGAAGGTTCAGGCTGTGGCCAGGATCTAGAATGCTGTTGGGTCTCAGCTCTGATTTTGGCTTGTCGGGGTGCTGGCAAAGCTTACCTTCTTCCTCAGTATTGCCTTCTTTGACCTCTGAAGATGTCCCTTTTGTCCTCAGCTTCTCTGATATACAGCTATACCATGATGCTGGCCCTGGGTGGGCTACACTATTAGCTTTATCATCGGGGTACATATAACATGCCTCAGTGGTAGAAATGGGTTGATCAGAAGACTCTTTAGGAAAGAAAAAAAGGGTCCCAGGCTAGCTATGACTCTTGGGTGGGGAAGAGGCACACAACTCCTCCCACCTTTTTTCCTACAGGTTTGGCTCCCTGCCATGAAGGCCAAGGGGCTGGAAATCTCTGGCACCTTCACCCGGCAGGTTGGCTCCATCTCCATGGATCTGCAGCTGACTAACAAGGCCCTGCAGGTCATGACAGATTTCGCTATCCAGTTTAATCGGAACAGGTGAGTCCTGGCCAGACTCAACAGCAGTGTCTTGACCACTGTGTGGACTTCAACGCACCAGGCAGAGTGGACAGGGCATCCCCATCAACTTGCCCTCTACTAACCAAAGGATAGTTTTGTGTCAGAAATCACTGCCCTAAGCCAGCAGCCCCCCGCTGGAGGTGCCTTACACCTCCCTCCTGCCTCTTCTCCCAGGCCTGAGTCCCTTTTCTGTTGGGGAACAGCTCTGAAAAAGTGGGTTGGGTAGTAGGCCTGCTAGCCAGGCTCCCCTGAGGGCAAAACAGTGCTCAGCCCAAGTTTTCTCATCAGACAAGGACTTGCTCTGAGAATGAGTAGTGGCTGCTCCAAGCTCCCTGTTGCTCCAGCCCCCATGTTTTCAGTACTACACATTGGTGAGGAAAGGTGCTGGCATGGTGAGCAGCAAGGCCAGGCTCTCTGGAACCGTGGCAGCCCCTCCTGATGATTCCTCTTCCTGAGTGTCTCCAGTGATGAGCAAACTGAGCCTCTAAGAAACTGACTAAAGGGGCAGCTTCCTCAGGAGAGATTGGGGAGGCGAGGCAGCTCTGCCTCTCCATTCGCAGGACACTAGAGGCCAGAGGGGCATGACTGCTTAGAACGAGCCTCCGTACAGTTAACCATTCCTGGGGAGCGAATCCTAGGCCAAGAACTGTGACAGTCCGCAAACCTGACAAGGATGGCAGGCCTGGGCTTCCCTCTAGATGCTAGGCAAGTCTAAATAAGAGTATAGTTCAGTTCTCAGCAGCCATTCACCCTGTAAGAGCTGGAAGCTGGATGTAAGCCTGTTCCTCACTAAGGGTCTGTGTTCTCATCAGGAAGACGGAACTGTGCATTCTGACTTTTACCAGGATGGAAATTGGCCTGTTGCCATGTGCTGCCCTGGACATACTGAATGCTCAGCTCAGGTTTCCCTGCACACCACTGGGACAACGTGTAGTGTTGTATTGCGTTGCCGACTGTACGGCTGTAGTTCAGACATAGCCCTCTTTTGAGTTATGGGTCTTAGCAGTATCTAGGCTGGCAGTTTTCCATCGAGAAACGTCGTTCAGGCCCTGGTGTTGGGTGGAGGTCCTGAGGGAGAGGGAGGGCTATGCTATCCTGGCCTACCAAGAACCAGCCCAGAGGAGAAAAAGCAGCAGAGAAGTCATGCTGGACCCAGGCTCTTGCAGGGGTGGTCATGAGCTCAGGAAAGGCTGACTTGGTGAAGAAGCTCTACTCATCACCATGCACACCCATCACCCTGCACACCCATCACCCTGCACACCCATCCCCCTGCACACCCATCATCACCCTGCACACCCATCATCACCCTGCACACCCATCACCCTGCACACCCATCACCCTGCACACCCATCACCCTGCACACCCATCCCCCTGCACACCCATCACCCTGCACACCCATCCCCCTGCACACCCATCATCACCCTGCACACCCATCACCCCGCACACCCATCCCCCTGCACACCCATCACCCTGCACACCCTCTAAGCTCCTGTCGGGCTTCTCTTTTCAGCTTTGGCTTGGCCCCCGCTGCGCCACTCCAAGTGCACGCCCCACTGAGCCCCAACCAGACGGTGGAGATCTCCCTGCCTCTTAACACGGTGGGCTCAGTCATGAAGATGGAGCCTCTGAACAATCTTCAGGTGTGTCCCCACAGGGCCAGACACCCCATTTCTACCCACCTCAGCCAGGAAGCAGGAAGCCTGAGAGAATGGTGCCCTCGGCTACAGCTGGAACCTGGGCTAGGGGACAAAGGGCATGGCCACAAGGGAGGTCCTGTGAGAAACCCGCTCTGGACACCCTGCTTGGGCCCTAGGAGGTGGGATAAGCCCAAGAGTCAGGGTGTCAAGCCCGGGGACTGACTGGAGACCCCCATGCCTAGGTGGCTGTGAAGAACAACATTGACGTCTTCTACTTCAGCACTTTGTACCCACTGCATGTCCTCTTCGTGGAGGACGGGAAGATGGGTGAGTTTGAGGCCATGGGGATTCGTGTAGTAGGACTCAGCTAGGGAGCCTGGGGGACGAGTGCCCTGACATAAGGGCCAGAAGGACAGCTTTGCCTTATGAGGGGGTCTTCAGCTGCTCCTACCTGGCTTGCAGGTGGCCTGTGCCACCTTACTTGTGAGCGCTGCTGCTCACCCTTATGCTCGTCCATGGGCTGCAAAGAACCAAGTCAGTCACCATGCCTGGAAGCTGTGTGGCGGGCACTCACCTTTGCCACTGGCCCCAGAGCCGTGTGTAACAAACTGCAGAGGAGAAGACAGTGAGGTCAGATGCTTGTCAGGCAAAGGAGGGGCAGGAAGCAGAGGGCATTGGAGGGAACTGGAGGAGCAGGTGCCTGCCTTCCTTCACTGCCATGTGGTGCTGAGGGCCAGACTTTATTAGGCTTCTATCTCTTATCCTGCCCTGTTGACCCTGTAGACCGGCAGATGTTCCTGGCCACATGGAAGGACATTCCCAACGAGAATGAAGCCCAGTTCCAGATCAGAGACTGCCCGCTGAACACAGGTGAGTCCCTCCCCACCCGTATTCCACCCACTGTGTCCCCTGTCCCCACTGATGTGGGCCTTCCTTCCATGTCTGATCCTGCAGAGGCTGCAAGCAGCAAGCTGCAAAGCAGTAACATTTTCACTGTCGCCAAGAGGACTGTGGAGGGCCAGGACATGCTCTACCAATCTCTGAAGTTGACCAATGGCATCTGGGTGCTGGCAGAGCTGCGGATCCAGCCAGGCAACCCCAGTTTCACGGTAAGAACCCCTGTACCCACTGCCAGGTCCACCTCCCTGCCCTGGCAGGGCTTCCCAAATCAGCCACCCTCTGCGCTGCTAGGAGACTGGGATGGGTGTCACTGTGCCAAGGTCTCTTTGAGCCCAGTGTGACGATCGGTTCTTAAACTTCCACTCAACCCCATCAGGGTACCCAAATAAGACACCAAGGAACATAAACACATATCCCCAGACAGGGAAATAGTCTCTCTGGCTATAGGAGTTGGCCCCACTGCCATACAGGTGCCTGAGTGCCTGGCCAGGGGCACTGATGTCGGCGGGCCATGATTCTAGACCGTGAGTCAGAGCCATCAGAGGATGACTTCTCGGGTGGGCTGGGTATTTGTAAACTCTCTGCTGTTCCCAGGCCTAGAGTCGAGGCTTTGCTTCCCCCACACCCCTGCCTGGTAGGTGTGGCCCTTCTGATGCTGGTGACCCTGGCACTGGTGGGTGGGGCTGTGGGGTAGCTGAGGTGGTAATTTCCGTCTTCCTGTCTGATTGCTGCATGCCCACCTTCCCTGCTGGTGCCATGGTACAGGACTTGGAGGTTAGCGGGTTGCTTCTCTCTTCTGTGCCCACCTCCATGCTTCCAAGCAGAACTACGCATGCCTCGGCTCCTGGTCTGGCCCCAGTGCATTCTGCTTTTCCCTGTCTCTTGGCCTTGCTTCAGCCTCATGCTCCCAGCAGATGTGCATGGGGGTTGCCAACACCAGGGCTTTCCAGCCACTTGCACATGCATGGTGTGCAGAGCCCTTAAAGGGAGGCCCATGGGGGCCACTGCTGCTGAACCCAGAATTCTGCTCGCCACTCCTTCATAGTTGCAGACCTGATGTTCTCAAGTGGAAGGGCCAGTTGGTTTCCGTCCCTCCTGCCTGGAATCTCAAGGCTTAGACCTGGGTGCAGCACTGGGGCAATTTCACACACTCTTGCTTCCTGTGCAGGAACCAGAGCGATCCCCACTGTCCTTGCTGTCCCCAGGAGAGATCTGCTCCCCCTTAACCCTTTGCCCACCAGGACTGTATGTCAGAATTGCTCCTGACCTAGACCTCCAGAGGTTGTAGAGGGACAGACAACTCAGAAAGGGGGTGGCTGGGTACTCCTGACGGCTGGTGAATCATGCCGCCTGCCAGTGGCTCCGGTGGCAGAGCTGAACAGCAGGCATGGGGGCTGCAAGTATATTTGGTTCCCGGCTGTGATGGCCACCCCCTCTGCTTTACTTCACATCTGCCCCACTCTTAGCTTCCAGCCTGCTGTGTGTGCATGCGACACGCTCCTGCTCGCTCTCCCATCTGGTGCCCGCTCTCCCCATCCCTTTACTGAAGAGCCTCGGGGATAAGTTCTTTCCCTGCCTCCTCTTCTCTTGCAGCTGTCCCTGAAGTGTCGAGCGCCAGAGGTGTCCCAGCATGTATACCAGGCCTACGAGACCATCCTCAAGAACTGAAGTCCCTCTCGCATCCACCCCAGCCTTCTGCCAGCCCAGCCATGGAACCCTGTGGTGGCAGCACCTCCTCCTTTCTTTGGGGAGAAGCCAGGTGGGCTCCTGACCCACCCAGGAGGCTCCCCTGATCCTAACTGAGGGCCTGGAGCAGGGCCACGTCTCCTAGAGTGAAATCTCCGTGCATCTCCAGTGGCTGCTTTTTTCTATTGCTGTTGATGTGGGATCAAAGGAAGTGGATCCAGCACAGCATCAGAAGCTGGACGGGGGCCACAGGGTGCTCTTCCTTCTGCTCTCCTGGGCGTGAACATGGAACCCTCCTGGGGTCCCAGCCCATAATCCCTGCCCTGTCTCCTCAGTGAGCCTGTCTGGGTAGAGTCCTCTGGGTGCCAATATTACTGTTTGGGACTCTGAGAGCTGGAGGTGGTGATGGACAGACATGAGCCCAGGGGAGCAACCTGGGCTGGCACTGTCTGCCCCATATAACACCAGTTGGTGCTCTGTGACCACCTGCATGGCCCAGAGCCCATCTAGGATTCTGTTCCCTTAGGCCCTGGAGGATGGTCACTGCCTACCAAACATTCCTCGGTGTCCTCTCTGTGAGTCCAGGGCTCTCAGACCAGAAGTGGGGTGAAAGGTGGGGCAAGGGGCAGTGGGACCGCTTCTAGTGTGAGCTCCTGCACCCACTGGCTGCCCTGGCTCCCCAGTCTGTGTGTGACAGTGACAGGTTGATCTGTCGCTACTGTTTGATAATAAAGAGATTCTGCTTTTGGCAATCATGCGCATTTCTTCCCCTCTACAAAAAAAGGCCAGCCTAAGAAACTGCTCTGATAGCCGGGGATAGTATCTGACCCTGCAGTGATTATATCTAATGCATATAAATGAAAATATATATTGTATATTTACCCTTATTTTCAAAAGAGAAAGCAAATAAAAAATGATGATGTTAAGTGTGTTCCTGGCCGGTGTGTCAGGTCATAAGGCTCCTCTGTGCGGGAGTCCGGCTCTGAGGCCATATACCTGACTGTGGTCCCCTCCCTTCATTCTGCCTACTGTGGCCTGCTGGAGTCCCTGTCACCTTCCTGCCCTTGGTGTCAAGTCCTCCCAGCTGATGCTGTGTCCCCTTTGATCCAGGGAAGGGATTGTTGCATTCGAGTTTCCTCTTTCAGGCCACCTTAGAGCGACAGGAATGACTGGGTTGGGTGGACAGGAGAGGGCTGGGCAGTGTTGCATGTGTTTTCCTGGGGACAGTTATCTGAGGAGAGTTTTATGGAGAGATACCCAGAAAGAGGACTCACAAGAGGCTAAAGAAACAATTTGTCCAAGGAACATGAACAACTCACAGGACGTCGTACTACCCAAGAAAAGTGCCACCTCAGCACTGTTAGCCTCTTTTTTTTTTTTTTTCCGGAGCTGGGGACTGAACCCAGGGCCTTGCGCTTCCTAGGTAAGGGCTCTACCACTGAGCTAAATCCCTAGCCCCCACTGTTAGCCTCTTAACTACCCTCGGGCAGGGAAGGGTCTCTCGACGCCTGCTTCCATGAGACGTTGGTGGACTTGGCTTTGTGATGGTCTTGTGCAAGTAATCATGGCACCTCTGGGTTCAGGACAGTATGACCAGTCATAGCACGTCTGAGCAGAGTCCCATAGTATCCTACCCCTTCTTCAGCTCCTTGGCGGGGGGGGGGGGGGGGGGCGGGCGTTGTGCTAGTGGGCTATGGCAATAGCCTCTTCTCAGTACTTTGGCCAATGAATCTCTGCAGTATGCACTGCCCACTGCCTAAGGAAGCATCCCTATCCAAGGCCCACGGAACAGAAATCTCACAGAACTAACATGCCCGTTAGCCTAGGACTTCGCCAGTCACAGTTTATGTGTCGATAAATGAGGGTTCCCGCTGTGGAGCAGACCTTCAGTCCAAGTAGAAGGCAGTTGGTTGCGCTCAGGGCAGTTGTACCACTCAGCACATTGTGCCTAGCAGGCCGGTGTTAGCATGCTGCCTGTGTACGTGGTTGAGAAGCAACACTGAGAGGCCATTTGTCAGAAGCCTGCACAGCTCCTGGTGTCAAGGAAGCCGGAGGACCCTCCCAGCCCTTGCCAGATGTCTCCATGCCCTACAGTGTAGTTTATAACCCATAAGGACTTACCATCCAGTTCCAATGTGCAACCAGTAACAATAAGAATTGCCTTTGGGTTTGTAAGACTTCAGGGGCCTCCCTGGCCATCAACCTGTGGAAAGGCGACATCCCTAGCCACTGGGATTTTCATCCAAAAACATTCTGAATGTGCCTTTTCCCGCCACACAGCACTCTCATCATTTAAACTCCTTAACTGTTTTTACATTTGTACACACAGGTTGTTGTAGGGTTTTCTGTCACCTTCTTGGGTATTATCTGTGCCTTAGCCATAAAATTTCCAAGATCTCTGCAGCTGTGTCTAGACCCTACACCCTGGATAAACTTATTTTTCATCCCAGCGAGTTATTTCAGGTGCTTCTCTAAATTTGTAAGAGATTCAGAGGTTGACATCACGCAATGAAAAAGGTCTGAGAACTGAGGGGCAAGGCATCGGAATAACTAGTAAGTAGGTTTTTCTTTTTCTTTTTTTTTTTCTTTTTTTTTTTCTTTTTTCTTTTTTTCGGAGCTGAGGACTGAACCCAGGGCCTTGCGCTTGTTAGGCAAGCGCTCTACCACTGAGCTAAATCCCCAACCCTGTAACTAGGTTTTTTTATAGACAATATATTCTGATTGTGGTTTCCCCTCATCTCCTCCCAGACTCTCCCCACCCATCCATCTCCATGCATCCTTTCTCTACAAAGAACAAATGAAATAGAACAAAACAAACAGAAATACACACACGCAGAAAACACATAAATGGGAAATATAGGCTGGGGGTGGGGTGGGAGTAGTGATGGTGGCGGTGGCACAAACCTTTAATCCTAGCACTTGGGAGGCAAAGGCAGGTGGATCTCTGGAGTTCAAGGCCAGCCTGGTCTACAGAATGAGTTCCAGGGCAACCAGGACTACACACAGAGGAACCCTGTCTTGAAAAATCAAAATTCAAAAATACCATTTCCTTTTCAGTTAGCTGTCTCTGGCTGGACATGGGGCTGCCCTTAAATGTGGTTTATAAACTGAGAACTGGAGAAAACTAATTTTTCCTTTGCAAGCTATTGTCAATCGTAGATAGCTTCTTGGTTAATGGTGGTTAATCATGTCCACTTCCTTCTCTTGGTACTGGGAGCCCAGTGGCCTGTACCTGTGCAGGTTATGTACAAGTCTGAGTTCATGTGCGTGTTACGACAGTCATACCTAGAAGGCATTGTTTCCTTTGTACCTTCCATGCCCCCTGGCTCTTAAATCTTTCCTGCCTCTTCAACAAAGTTCCTTGGGCCTGAGGGGAGGGATTTGGTGGAGACGCCCTGTTCAGGAATGAGTGTTCAAACCGTCTCAGTCTCTGCGCAGTGTCCAGCTGTGGGTCTCTGTGTTCGTTCCCACCTACCGCAGAAGCTTCTCTAATGGCGGCTGAGCAAAACACTGACCTATGACCACAACAGAATGTTTTAGGAGTCATTTTATTGCTGCATTCTTTGAGCAGAATAGTAGTATTTGGTTTCCCCTTGTGTCCTTTGGCTATCTAGTCCCAGGTTCTTGGCCACATAGTCAGTGTCAGGCATGGGTTCCATCTCTTGGAGTGGTCCCTAGATCACCGATTGACTGGTCAGACAGTGGTTGGTTGCTCCCACAACCTTTGTGCCACTCTTTGTACCAGGATATCATAAAGGCAGGTCACCGTTATAGGTGCAGGAGGTTATAGCTAGGCTGATGCTGACCGTTCTCGGATAGCATGCAGGCACTTCCCAGTACCAGAACACTATTTAGTAGGGGCGAAGACTCTAGTTAGCCACCAGCCCAACTTCTCAAAAACTGGACAGTGAGGTGCCTAGGTATTGTCCTCAGCAATATGGCCTTACCATTGGTTTGTGGAGAGAGACCAACAGCACTGGTTAAAGTCTGCGTTCACTGGGTTTCCATGTGGCCCCTTTGGTCAACAGCTTGATCATACATAACCTATTCCAGCACTGGAAACTTCATTTGTAACAAGTAACAAGACATATCTAGCTGAAGCTTTGTTTACCCATTATGTGGTGCTTTCATTTAGCTTTCTTGTATGTATGTATGTATGTATGTATGTATGTATGTATGTATGTATGTATATATGTATGTATGTGTGTATGAGAATAATCTTCTACTGTAATGGTTTCTGTATACCCTCCCAAATGGCCCTTAGTTATTTTATCTGCCCCTCCTTTATTCCCTCTCTTAACCCCCACTTCCCTCTCTCTGTTTAATGCTCCTGTTCTAGACCCTCCATTAGTATATATTCTCAATAAGAATATTCTATTTCGGGTTGGGGATTTAGCTCAGTGGTAGAGCGCTTGCCTAGCAAACGCAAGGCCCTGGGTTCGGTCCCCAGCTCCGAAAAATAGAAAAAAGAAAAAAAAAGAATATTCTATTTCCCCTCCTTGGGAGATCCTTCCCTCCACCCCAGTTCTTTACTCTAACCTAACATCTAAGGTTACACAGACTGTGCCTTCTGAAGGCTTAAAAACTGACATCCCCAAGTGAATCAAGGACCTCAACATCAAACCAGATACACTCAAACTAATAGAAGAAAAGGTGGGGAAGAGCCTGAAACACATGGGCACTGGGGAAAATTTTCCTGAACAAAACACCAACGGCTCATGCTCTAAGATCAAGAATCCACAAATGGGACCTCATAAAACTACAAAGCTTCTGTAAGGCAAAGGACACTGTCATTAGGACAAAATGGCAACCAACCGATTGGGAAAAGATCCTTTACCAATCCTACATCTGATAGAAGACTAATATCCAATATATACAAAGAACTCAAGAAGTTAGACTTCAGGGAGCCAAATAACCCTATTAAAAACTGAGGTACAGAGCTAATCAAAGAATTCTCACCTGAGGAATGCCGAATGGCTGAGAAGCACCTAAAGAAATGTTCACCATCCTTAGTCATCAGGGAAATGCAAATCAAAACAACCCTGAGATTCCACCTCACAGCAGTCAGAATGGCTAAGATTAAAAAAAAAAAAAAAAAAAAAAAAAACCCTCAGGTGACAGCAGATGCTGGCGAGGATGTGGAGAAAGAGGAACACTCCTCCATTGTTGGGACTGCAAACTGGTTCAACCACTCTGGAAATCAGTCTGGAGGTTCCTCAGAAAATTGGACATTGAACTACCTAAGGACCCAGCTATACCTCTCCTGGGCATATTTGTGGGGAGCCGACTTACCTGAGACCCCAACATTGAGCTAATTAGGACAGAAAAAGAACATATGAGGGCTGGAGAGATGGCTCAGTGGTTAAGAGCACTGACTACTCTTCCTGAGGTCCTGAGTTCAATTCCCAGCAACCACATAGTGGCTCACAACCATCTATAATGGGATCTGATACCCTCTTCTGGTGTGTCTGAAGACAGCTACACTGTACTCATATATAATAAATAAATACATTAAAGAAAAAAAAAAAGAACCTGTGAAAGTTCACCTAAAGGACAAGCCCAGTGGAAAAAACCTAATGTTCTAGCTAAAGGCCGATACCAATCTGGTGGTCAGCGGTGCTCAGTAACAAGGCTTACCAGAAGCGCTGATACAAATCTGGTCCAACAGGTTTGCTGAGTGGAGGTTCCTCACCTTTGGTTGGGAGCTAGCTATACAGACCTAGGGCTCATGACTTTTGCAAAAGAGCCAGCTTCCTACAGACCCCTACAGACCCAGGGCTTGCAACCTTTTGCTGAAAGCGAATTTCCTACAGACCCATGGATTTTGATCTTCTGCTAGGGGCCAACTTCCTACAAGACCTAGGCCAACACCCCGCAGGAGTGAACCAACTACCCTATCGGCTAGCACATCAAGGTCTCCCGGCCCCCTGAAGACCTCCTCCTCCCCCTGCCTTGCTACTGTATATAACCAGAGCCTGCTAGCATTAAACTTGTCGCCTTGATCAGACTTTTGTCCTTCTTTGTGTCTCTTGTTCCCCATTCTCTTCCAGGTACCCTCTGGACCCTCGTTGACTGTCCTGTAGGACAGGACACATATTCCCCAAAGATGCTCCAACATACAACAAAGACACATGCTCCACTATGTTCATAGCAGCCTTATTTATAATAGCCAGAAGCTGGAAAGAACCCAGATCCCCTTTAACAGAGGAATGGATTCAAAAAATCTGGTACATCTACACAATGGAGTACTACACAGCTATCAAAAACAATGACTTCATGAGATTCATAGGTAAATGGAATGAACTAGAAAATATCATCCTGAGTGAGGTAACCCAATCACAGAAAAACACACTTGGTATGCACTCACTGATAAGAGGATATTAGGCACAAAACCTCGAATTACCCAAGATGCAATCCACAGACCATAGGAAACTCAAGAAGAAGGATGACCAAAATGTGGATGCTCCAACTCCCTCTTAAAAGGGGGAAGAAAAATATCCATAGGTGGGGATATAGAAGCAAAGTTTAGAGCAGAGACTGAAGGAACAGCTATTCAGAGCCTGCCCCACATGTGGCCCATATATATATATAATATATATATACAGCCACCAAAACTAGATAAGATTGATGAAGCTAAAAAGTGCATGCTGAAAGGGACCGGATATAGATCTCTCCTGAGAGACACATCCAGAGCCTGTCCAATACAGAGGTCAATGTTAGCAGCAAACCACTGAACTGAGAATAGGACCCCTTTGGGGGAATTAGAGAATGGATTGAAAGAGCTGAAGGGGCTTGCAACCCCATAAGAACAACAATGCCAACCAACCAGAGCTTCCAGGGACTAAACCACTACCCAAAGACTATACATGGACTGACCCAGGGCTCCAACTGCATATGTAGCAGAGAATAGCCTTGTTGGAGCACCAGTGGAAGGGAAGCCCTTGGTTCTGCCAAGGTTAGACCCCCAGTGCAGGGGAATGTTGGGAGTGGGAGCAGTAAGGGAGGTGGATGGGGGAAACACCCTATGGGGGAGGGGAAGGGGATGGGGGCTTATGGACAGGAAACCAGGAAAGGGAATAACATTTGAAATGTAAATAATGAAATATATCTAATAAAAAATTTTTTCAAGGGCTGGAGAGATGGCTCAGCGGTTAAGAGCACTGACTGTTCTTCCAGAGGTCCTGAGTTCAAATCCCAGCAACCACATGGTGGCTCACAACCATCTGTAATGAGATCTGATGCCCTCTTCTGGTGTGTCTGAAGACAGCTACAGTGTACTTATATATAATAAATAAACAAATCTTTAAAAAAAATACATACATACACATACATACATACATACATAGTCTTTAAAAAAATTTTTTTTCAAGAAAACCAAAAACATTAACATCCACATATAAGCACATACATACCATGTTTGTCTTTGCTTGAGGTGATTTTTTTTCTAGCTCCATCCATTTCTATTTATTTCATTGTTTTAAACAGTTGGGTAATATTCCATTGTGTAAGTGGATCACATTTTCCTGAACAATTCATCTGTTGATGAAGATCTGGGCTGTTTCCAATTTCGGGCTATCATGAATTAGTCAGCAATGGACACAGCTGGGCAACTGTGTCTGCGGTAGGGTGTGGCGTTGTTTGTAGACACCCTAGAGTGGTTAGCTTGGTCTTGAGGTAGATCTTTCCCTGTCTTTCTGAGGAACCAACACACTGACTTCCATTGTGGCTGTATGAATCTGTGCTCCCATTACCAGTGAACGAGTGCTCCTCTCACTCCACCACATCCTTGCCAGCATGGACTTTCAGTTTGGTGGATTGAGCTTGGTCATTCTGACTAGTGCTAAGGCGAAATGTCAAAGCAGTTTTGATTGGTGTTTTCTTGATGACGAAGGATGTTTAACACTTCTTTAAGTGTTTCTCAGCCATCTGTGTTTCATCTTTTGATAATTCTTTTTTCTTTTCTTTCTTTTTTTTTTTTTTCTCGGAGCTGGGGACCGAACCCAGGGCCTTGTGCTTGCTAGGCAAGCTCTCTACCACTGAGCTAAATCTCCAACCCCTGGACCCCATTTTTAATTGGGTTTTCTTGACATCCAGTTTTTGTTTTCTAGTTCTTTATGTATTGTAGATATTAGTTCTCTACTAGATATATGTTGGAAGAGATTTTTTTCCCATTCTGTATCCTGCCACAGTGTCAGTACAGGAACCTTTCAATCTCATGAGGTCCCATTTATTTATTATTTATTTATAGACAAGGTTTCTGTGTGTATCCATGGCTGTCACCAGGTGGGAACTTTTCGGTTTCATGAAGTCCCATTTATCTATCTATCTATCTATCTATCTATCTATCTATCTATCTATCTATCTATAGGCAGGGTCTCTGTGTGTCCTGGAACTTACTCTGTAGACCATGCTGGCCTAGAACTTGGAGACCAAAGATGTGTGCCACCACTGCCAAGTCCAATCTTGTTGATTTTTCTCAAGTAACACTTTGTTTTATTAAGTTTTTGTATTTTATTGATTTTTGGCCCTGAGTTATTTCTTCTATTCCTTTCGGGGTGCTATTTCTTTTTTTCTAGAGCTTTCTGGTGTGCTGTTAGGTTGCTAGTATAAGATCTCTCCGACTTTTTATGTAGGCACTCAGTGCTATGACCTTGCCTCTTGGAACCACCAATAGTCCTTCAGGTTTGGGAATGTTGTTGTATTTTCATTTCCATCCAGTCCTAAAGTTCCGGGTTTCCGTGTAAGTTTGTTTTGACCGATTCTCCATCCAGCAGTGAGTTGCTCAGTCTCCATGAGTTTGTCGTCTTTCTGTCGTTAATAACATTCAGTTTTGGGGCTGGGGATTTAGCTCAGTGGTAGAGCGCTTGCCTAGGAAGCGCAAGGCCCTGGGTTCGGTCCCCAGCTCCAAAAAAAAGAACCAAAAAAAAAAATAAATAAATAAATAACATTCAGTTTTAACCCTGGATGTTCAGAGAGGACGCAGGGTGGCATTTTAATTTTCTCATATCTGTCGAGGATTACTCTCTGTCTAGCTATGCGGTCATTTTTTTGAAGAAAGTTCCGTGAGCCCTTTTTTTTTGTTGTTTTAGTGAAAAAAAAATTTTTTTTTGTTTTTTGTGTTTTTTTTTTCCTTTTTTTTTTCTTTTTTCGGAGCTGGGGACCAAACCCAGGGCCTTGCACTTCCTAGGCAAGCGCTCTACCACTGAGCTAAATTCTCAACCCGAAAATTTTTTATAAATATCTGCTGCGTCCCTTTGGTTTATGCCATCTGTTTAGTTTTTGCCTGGATGAGTAGAAGTCTCCCGCTAACCCTGTATGAGGGTCAGTATGCGATTTGAGCTGTCGTAGTGTTTCTTGGATGAGCTTGGGTATACTTGTGTTTGGTGCTTAAATGTTTAGAATCGCAATACACTCTTGTTGGATTTTCTTTCTTTCTATTTATTTATTTATTTATTTATTTATTTATTATTTATTTATTTATTTATTTATTTATTTATTTATTTTGGTTCTTTTTTTCGGAGCTGGGGAACCCAGGGCCTTGTGCTTCCTAGGCAAGCGCTCTACCACTGAGCTAAATCCCCAACCCCCTTTCTTTTTATTTTTAAGATTTATTTTCTGTGTGTGAGTACACTGTAGCTGACTTCAGACACATCAGAAAAGAGCATCAGATCTCATTACAGATGGTTGTGAGCCACCATGCGCTTGCTGTGAATTGAACTCAGGACCTCTAGAAGAACAGTCAGTGCTCTTAACCACTGAACCATCTCTCCAGCCCAGACTTTTTTCTTTGATGAGTATGACACGTTCTTTCCTATCTCTTCAGGTTAATCTTGAAGTATATTTTGTCAGGTATTAAAATGGCTACACCTGCTTGCTTCTTGAGTCCATTTGCTTGGACTACCTTTTTCCATCCTTTTACCCTCAGGTAATGTCTACCTTGATGTTAAGGTGTGGATCCTGTTTTCATATCTAATGAGTGCCCTTTTGTTGGGGAATTGAGACCATTGGTAGAGTTATCAGTGAACAGAGTTTATTGGTTCTGGGCTGTTTTGTTACCGTGTAGACTTACTTCTCCTCTCTTGATTGTTGGTCTGTGATTAATTATTCCTTGTATTTTCTTGGATGTAGTTATCCTCCTCAGATTGAAGGTTTTTCTTCTCGCATCTTCCGTTGTTCTGAATTTGTAGACAGATTCTGCTTAAATTTAGTTTTATTGCGGAATGTTTTGTGATTGAAAGTTTTGTTGGGTAAAGTAGTCTGGCTGACATCTTAATCTCTTAGAGTTTGTAGAACATCTACCCAGGCCTTTCTGGCTTTTACAGTCTCCATTGAGAAGTCAATTGCTATTCTTTTCTTTCTTTTTTTTTTTCGGAGCTGGGGACTGAACTCAGGGCCTTGCGCATGCTAGGCAAGCGCTCTACCATTGAGCTAAATCCCCAACCCTGTCAATTGCTATTCTAATAGGTCTACCTTTATATGCCTTTTCTCCCTTATAGCTTTTAATAGTTTTCAGTGTTCTGATGTTACTATTTTGATTATCATCGAACTTTTCTTTTCTGGTCCTATCTGGTGTTCTGTATGTTTCTTGTATCTTGATAGGCAACTCCTTCTTTAGGTTGGTGAAATTTTCTTCTATGATTTTGTTGAGAATGTTTTCTGTCCCTTGACCTGGGTTTTTTCTCTTCCTATTATTTGTAAATTAGGTCTTTTCATAATGTCCTGGATTTCCTGGCTATTTTGTACCTGGATATTTTTAGATTTAACTTTTTTTTTTTTTGACAGAGGTATCCATTTCTTCCACCTCGTCTTCAGAGTCTCTCTTTCATCCCCTGTATTCTGTTGGGAGGCTTGCCTCTGAGGGTTTTGACCTCCTGAATTTTTCATTTTCAGTTTTACCTCAGCTTGGCTTCTCTTCGATGATTCGAAGAGATTTCTGCTTGTGTGTCTGTTTGCCCCATTCCATTTCACCGTTTCTGTCTTCACAGACTTTATTAAGGCACTTAAAGTTTTTGAACATATTCATAATTGCTATTTTGAAGTCTTTGTCTTGAACTTCAACTGTGTTGCATTTCTCAGGGCCTGTCTGTCGTCGGAGGGTTGTTGGTTCTGGAGGAGATGCTGACTGATGCTGATTCTGATGTTGATGACTGTGGTTCTGCACTGGTGTCCAGGAGTTTCCCTCTGGGCTGGGATGACTGCGATTCCGGGTGTTGGTCTTGCACTGTTACGTGTAGGTTCTCCATCCCTTGGTTTCTGCCACTCTCTCTGGATCTCATAAGTGTGGTGGCTCTGGGTTGCCCTGTGGGTGGTGTTTCTATGGGCTGGAGGGTGGTAGGGAGGAATAGAGGAAGCTACTGCCCAGGCCGGCATGGACTATGAGGCCTTTGCTCACAGAGGGTGGCCAGGGTCTCTGACTGCCACCGTCCATCATAAGCAAGTGCTAGTTGGTTCTGGGATTCAGTAACTAAGAGGCTACTTGGAGAAGGGAGACTCATCATCCAGTGCACATGAGAGGATCCCATTTGCTTGGGCGTGACACCAGGGCTGGGGTGGAACCTTACTTAGATCGTTATTATCCTATGATTCTCCATGAGACTTCCCTGCCTCCTCATCCTGGGGTGTCCCTGGGGGTGCACACTCCTCCACTCCTCAGGGCTCTGCAGGCTCAGTCTATGTTTCTGGTTCAGCCTAGGACCAAGAGCAACTGAGGCTGTGGGTTCACTCTACCTCCAAAGGCTGCTCCTGCCTCAGTGGTCACACCCGGCTGCTGAAAGGGCCCTTGTGGGCTGTGGTGAATGCTCTCCAGCTCAAGCATCCTTCCTTCCAAGACAGAAGTATATAGCACGTCCCCTATCACACCAGAGTCTCGTCCTAGCATTCGTGGAGAGCTTGGTTGGCAACAACTGGGTAAACCTGGTGGTTTACATGGGCTGGTCTCCCTCCAGTCCATACCTCAGATCATATGCAGCCTTTGTTATATCAATCAAGTACTCTGTGTCCCCATGTTCCATGGCCTCACAAGTCAGACAATGACTTTTCTTTTCTTTTTTCGGAGCTGGGGACCGAACCCAGGGCCTTGCGCTTGCTAGGCAAACACTCTACCACTGAGCTAAATCCCCAACCCTGGCTCTCCCATTTCTTATCTTAAAAAGTCCCCAGCAGAACTGGAGAGATGGCTCAGTGGTTAAGAGCATTGACTGCTCTTCCAGAGGTCCTGAGTTCAATTCCCAGCAACCACATGGTGGCTCACAGCCATCTGTAATGGGATCTGATGCCCTCTTTCTGGTGTGTCTGAAATAAATAATAAAAACAACCAGCAGAAACTTTGCAAGTCCGAGTTCAGGGGCAGCTCCAAGCCCTTTCTCTACAGGGTCTTACTGAGGCTTCCATGGACATGCTGAATCATGGGATTATTAATTACTTCTGGATTAAAAGTCAGTCCTGATGAGTCTCTATCTATCCCACCTCTTCTCCCTGTCTGATTATTCCGTGGATTCTGAGGTTTGGGATCTGTTTTAAGCGCAGATGTAATTTGTGTCACAGCCTCCCTACATGCACACATGCCATTAGAAATGACACGCCCACACTCCCGTCTCACTTGCCCCCTCCCCCCTTCCCTGTTAATTTAGGTAGTCCTGTGAGGACAGCATTTGTTTTCATTGTCATTTGGCCCTTAACACAGGCAAGCTCTTTCTGAGCAGAGAGCTGACCCCCCCCCCCCAGTGTACATCCTGTCACCCACTGCAAAGGCCACACAAGAGCCGTCACAGCCTGGTTACAGTCCTATCTCATATGTGTAACTTTCAACATCCCTGAATGAATGTGGCGGACCCCATTCATGGAAGAAGTATATCAAATCAAAGATGGCAGCTCCCTGGGAGAGCCCCTTCCATGGACACTTCATCCGAAAGTACAGCAGCAGCTCAGTGCACACCCTATCATTACCCCAGCAGGGAGGATGTAACTGCTTCTCCAAACTTATCTTTGGTTGGTCCTGCCCGTTTGGCTAAGTGCTTTGTGGCTTCCTGGGGAAATGTGAACAATAGACACCCATCCAGATAGAGCACTAACAACAGAAAACAAAGGTTCTACCCAGGACGAGCTTGGCGAAGCCATGGACTTAAGAAGGGTCCCTTGCGGGAGCATGAACAGTTTACAGGCAGCTACACCAGCTACCAAGGAAGTTGTTCCTCCCTCCCCCAGCCAAAAAAACCCATTTCTACCATGCACTACATCCTGGGCTCAATTGTGAGCATTCCCCTCCTTCCAGGGGGAAGTCTTATGAGGGTCTCCTACAGGCAATCACAACTGCTCTGGGTCTCAGGGGGACAGTACCTGAGACCACGAAGACCGCCTATGTGGTCCCAAACCTCACACTAGCATGGTTCCCTGGGGAGGTCAGCCAGACCAGGCAGGGTGCGGAAGGTCTTCTGGTGAGGCCTACCTCCCAGCCCCAGAGGCTTCTGCTTCTAGGACAGGTGCCCCATTAGCCCTGTCTCCTGCCCACTTCAGACACTGCTGCCCACTGACCTAACTGCTGAAAAAGGAGAGAAAGTGCCCCCTGAGGTGTCAACCCTGCTGCTCTGGGGACTCCAGCATCCAGAAGCAACTGAGGCCTTTGACTGCACACGCCTCATTCCTAGTTGAAAGTCTGGCTTTGGAAGGCCTCAGGTCAACGCAGCCTGAGTCTCTGACCTGCCCAGTAAGTACCAGAGTGCTACCGTCACCTTCTCCCCTGAACCAGCTTCCTGAGTGCATCCCTGGGGAGCAGCTGCAGAGACCCCCATCCCTGAAGCCTGCATGATAGGCTTGCTTCTGAGAGCCTTGAAGGCCTCTTTATCTCCACCCCTTATCCGCTGAAGCAGCAGAGTGTAGACGCAGCATGACCGTTCCCTCGGAGAACAATGACCTAGGGAAAGGGACACGGATGAGGAAGCTGGCCTGTTTGTTACCAGCTCATCCTTGGGTCACTCCCCCACTCAGTCAAGCTTTCCCATATTTCTACCCCATCAACAGACACTCAGTAAGAATGGCTGCAGTGTGGGTGAGAAGAGGCCTACAGGGAACAGGAAACATATGGACTATGAAAGTCGATGGAGGGAATGCTAGGTCAGGGGACAGTGGCAGGGGTGACAGGGTAAAGAAGAGGGGTGGAGAGAGGGCTCAGTAGTTAGGAATACTTACTGCTCTTTCAGAGAACCCAGGTTTGGTTCTTACCACCCACATAACTCTTACTACCCATAACTCCAGTTCCAGGGGGTCCAATGCCCCTTCTGACCTTGGCAGCCTCTTGCACATACACATACTCGAAGACATAATAAAATTTAAAAGATAAAAAAAGAAAAGCAAAGGGAGATTAGAAAAAAGGTTAACTGGGGTTGGGGATTTGGCTCAGTGGTAGAACGTTTGCCTAGGAAGTGCAAGATCCTGGGTTCAGTCCCCAGGCCCGGGGGAGGGGGAGGGGGAGAAGGAAAAAAAAAAAAGAAAAAAGGTTAACCAAAGACTAAGGATGAATAAGGAAGCCTTATGAAACTAGGCATCGTGGCACACCCTTCAATCCCAACACTTGGGATCCAAAGGCAGGCAGATGTGAATTCAAGGCTAGCCTGGTCTACATAGCAACTTCCTGACCAACCGTAGCTATATAGTGAGGAGGAGGAAGAGGGGAAGAGAAGGGGAGGAGGAGGAAGAAGAAGAGGGGGAAAGAGAAAGAAGAGGGGAAGGGAAGGAAGGGGAGGAGGAAGAGGAGGAGGAGGAGGAAGAGGAGGAGGAGGAGGAAGAGGAGGAGGAGGAGGAGGAAGAGGAGGAAGAGGAGGAAGAGGAGGGGGAGGAGGAGGAGAAGGAGGAGCAGCCTCAGCATATGTGGTATGGCAAAGGCTTAACACATACAAGGAGAAACCGAGGCAGGGACTCAGCTCTCCAAGCCTCCTGTGATGCATGTGAGCTTTGCCGTACCATCTCACCAGGAAAACATATGCCCGGGTGCCCGCCTGCACCTTTTCAGGCCTTAGCTTCCTAGAAGATAAAGTGGGGTTGCTATTATTAGTTACTTGGTTTGGGGCTTGTTTGTTTTTTTTTTTTTTTTTTTTTTTTTTTTTTTTTTTTTTTTTTTTTTTTGAAACAGAGTTTCAGGATATAGCCCCTACTGGCCTAGAGATGTAGCCCAAGCTGGCCTGGAATTTGCTGCAGTCCTGAGTTTCCAGGCCTGTGTCACAAAGCCCAGTAAGATTATAGTTTCTTCCAGGAGTAGAATACTCGCGTCTCCAAGCAAACCCTGAAGAACCAGCTAACGAGTGGCCACATCTGAGCATGCTGGCACGTTGTCGCCATGATTTATTTTCTCTGTTTCTTATGCTGGGATTTGAAGTCAGGACCTCTGTGTTAGGCTAGGTTGCACTCCTCCACGGAGTAAATCCTTATCTCTACTGCTACTGATTGGATAGTAATGTCTGAGCTCGTTCCCTGCTACTGATTGGATAGTAATGTCTGAGCTCGTTCCCTGCTACTGATTGGATAGTAATGTCTGAGCTCGTTCCCTGCTACTGATTGGATAGTAATGTCTGAGCTCGTTCCCTGTGCATGCACATGGATCCACCTCGGGGTTTTGAGGCTAGTCCCTGTCTGCGAATGAACTTGTCTTCTGAGTCCCAGGGATGTTATAGCCACTCCCTGCCACACGCTCCCAGGACCACTGGGACAGAGCTGGTATGGGCTTTCACTCCAGGTGTCTGCAGTAGAGGGGGAGAAGGAAGAAGTTTACATCTGAGATTCTGACTGGGGGAGGGGAGGGCTAAGTGAACTAGTGCACTGGGACCCAACAACCTGGGTTTCATACAGCACTGAAAACAAAACAAAACAAAACAAAACAAAACAAAACAAAACAAAACAAAAACATTACTCTCTCCAATGGAAGGAGCCAATTTGGTTATCTAGTATCTAATATTTTTTCTTTCTTTCTTTTTCTCTCTCTTTCTTTCTCTCTCTCTCTTTTCTTTTCTTTTCTTTTTTTTTTCTTGTCTTGTCTTGTCTTGTCTTTTCTTTCAAGGGTCTCACTACATAGTCCTGGCTGTCCTGGAATTCATTATGTAGACCAGGACTGCAGACTTCAACTCAAGACCTGCCAGTCTTCGCCTTCCTGGTGCTGGGATTAAGGCGTGCACCACCACACATGGCTTTCTTTCCTCTTTTTGAGACAGAGTCTCGCCGAGTATCCCTGGATAGACTGGAACTTTCTATGCAGACCAGACTGCCTTCCAAATGCTAGGATTAAAGGAATGCCCCACCAGCCTGGCTTGATTTTTCTGGTTTGTGTACAAATGGTGCTGCTAAAGTTCCCCAGGGAGGGAAGGGAAAGAACATCTACTACTCTGTCTGCCATTGTCCCAAGACAAACCAAGTGAGTTGCAAAGCCACCTAAATTCGACCTGGGGAATCAGTAAATACATTTACCGGGTTAATTTGTGTTAATTTACAGAGCATAGGTGATGGGTTACGCTCAGGGGTGTGGGGTGCTCCTCACAAAGCCACACTGGAGGTCTTCACTTTCCCACGGCACAGCTGCGGGGATGGAGACCTCCCCCAGCTCCTCCACCTTCGCTAGCCCTCCACTGCGATGAAGGCGGCCGTTGCCCAGGACTATTGGAGAGAGGTCAGGACCCGCCCTTCCTATGGGAGGGATGGAAACAGCACCGTTGGCCGGATGATTCTTTTGCAAGCGCACAGCGATCTTCCCAGGTGGAGGGTGCTCTGCTCAGGGCAGTCACCGACTACAAACGGGACGCACCATTATTCCACACTGTACTAAACCCGTCTTCCCGTTACCAATACATTACAGAGGCATCCCGTCCTTCTCCAGATGGACGGTGCAGTACTCCACCTGAGAAGAGACCAGTTAGCACCAACCTTACGCAATTCGAGTTGAATTGTCCTGGGTGTCACCAGTGCAACTGTATTAGGGGTTTCTAGAGAAACATTTGATAGAATTAATACATAGTGAAAGGGTTTAGAGGGCTGGGGAGATGGCTTAGCAGTTAAGAGCACTGACTGCTCTTCTAGAGGTTCTGAGTTCAATTCCCAGCAACCACATGGTGGCTCACAACCATCTGTAATGGGATCTGATGCCCTCTTCTGGTGTGTCTGAAGACAGCTACAGCGTACTATAGACACAAAATAAATATTTACAAAAAAAAGGGTTTAGAACCAGGCGTGATGGCTTATGGCTTTAGTTCCAACACTTGGGAGTTCAAGGCCACCCTGGTCTACATAGTGAGTTCCAGGACAGCCAGGGATTTAGGGATGGGGCTGAAGAGATGGCTCGGTGGTTATGAGCACAGCTGGCTGCTCTTCCAGAGGACCCAGGTTTAGTTCCTAGCACCCACATAGAGGCTCACAACCGTTTGTAACTCCAGTTCCAGGGAACCTGACACCTTCACACAGACATGCATGCAGATAAAACACCAATGCACATAAAATAAAATTCAATACATTTTAAAAAGTGATGTTTAAAAAAGGATTTAGGGGCTGGAGAGGTGGCTCAGTTAAAAGCACTGGCTGTTCTTGCAGAGGACCTGGGCTCGATTCCCAGCACCCAGCTCACTACGAGATCTGTGAGTATAGGTCCAGGGGACCTGATGCCCTCTTCTGATCTCTGTGGTCACCAGGGACCGATGTGGTGCACAAATGAAACACCCACACACATAAACGAATGTTGAGCAGTCCAACATAGTGACAAAGGCCTAGAAGATTCCTGGAGAGACTAACTAGTCTTCAGTGCACATTAGAAAACCAAGGAAAATGGGTTCTGACGGCGGCAAAGGATAGCTGCCTCCATACTCACCAGCTAGAGACAAGGCGAGCAGGGCAAAACACAAAAGCTCCCATCCCCAGCCTCTTTGTAGCTCAGCCCTGCTGGAATGTGCTGCCTCCATTTAGGGTAGGCCTTCCTTCTCAGCGCAGTCAATTTAGTCACGGAAACCCTCACAGCTGTGCCCTGACGTTTGCCTCTCAGTTGATTCCAGATCCAGTCGAACTGCCACATCTGAAGAGAGCACCACAGGTAGCTAAAACTCGGAAGACAGGAACTGCCTGGCCATAGGACTTCACACATCCTTGCAACAGTGTATTCCAAACTGGCAGGTGAAGAAGTCTTCTTGCTGTGTTTTCATTTAATTACTTAAATGATTTGAGTGACTCTTTTTATTATTATGTTTGTGTGCTGTGGCGCCAGCTGCTTTTCCCTTCATCCACCACACACAGGGGTGGACTCAGGTCCTCAGGCTTGGAGCTCATGCCTTTACCTTTGACCTGAGAACCTCCCAGGCCTCCCCACCCGGGTCAGGGAGACAGGGTCTCATATAGTTGAGGCTAGCCTCAAAATCACTATGTAGCTGAGGATACACCTGTACTTCTGATCCTCCTGCCTCCACATGCCAAGTGCCAAGACGCTGGGTACAGGCTACCCCAACCTGTAATACTGGGTTTAAAAACATTTTTAGACTTACTCATTTTACTTTATGTGTACAAGCGTTTTGCTCGCATGTTAAGTGTATGTGCACCATGTGGGTACTGTGGAGGCCCCAAGAGGATGCCGGGTTCCTGGGAACTGGAGTTACAGATGGTTGTGTGGGTGCTGGGAACTGAAACGGGATCTCCTGCAAGAACAAGTGCTCTTCACCGCTGAGCCGTCTCTCCAGCCTCACGACTGTATTTTAAGTGGGCCTATATTCAGTATTTCTGGGCAACTGCTCTTTTCTAGGGAGCTATTTTTATACTTTTTACCCTTTGTCGATTACTTTCTGTTCATCTGTCTACATTTCTCCTCATTTTGTATGTCCTTCCTCTTCTATGTCAATAGTGTGTTTTCTTTCTTCCCTTTTCCTTGTTTGTGTGGGTGTGTGTCCCCGCTCGTGCTCAGGGAGGCCAGAAGAAGGTGTTGGATTCCCTGGAACTGGAGGTCCAGGAGCTTGCGAGCTGCCGCAGTGGGTGCTGGGAACGTTGTTTGTCTCCTCTGCAGGAGCAGCCAGCGCTCTCAGCACTGGCTTTTATGTAACTTTTTTGTATCTCTTTCTAGTACTTGTCTGCTGTGAGCCTTTGCATTCCCCTCCGGCTCCATCTGGCTGTGTGTAGGAATGAGGTAGGAATCCAACTTGCCCTCCCCCTCATGGCTCCCCAGGCGCCTCTCCACCACATACTGAGTATCCATCCCTCATCACAGATCTGACATGCATTTTCATCCTATACCGAACTTCCGCATGCACTCAGTGTCTCTCCAGCCTGCCCCAGGAAGCTTCGCCACTTGTGTTCTGCCTTTTTCAAAATGTGTCCGGACAGAGGATCCCTAAATCCCAGAATTCAGGAGGTGGAGCCAGGCAGACCTTTGAGTTCCAGACCAACCTGGTCTACGGAGCTAATTCCAGGACAGCTAGGACTACACAGAGAAACCCTGTCTCAAAAAAACACCCCCCTAAAAATACCCCAAAAAACAAACAAAAAACCCAAACCAAAAAGCAACAAACAAAAGCAACACACACACACACACACACACACACACACACACACACACACCACACACACCACACACACCACACACCACACACACCACACACACGCACACAGACACACCACACCACACACACACACACCACACCACACACACACACACACACACGCACACAGACACACACACACACCACACACACACACACACACACCACACCACAGACACACACCACACCACACACACACACGCACACACACCACAACACACACACCACACACAAACACACACACACACCACACACACACACACCACACCACACACACACCACACACACACACACACACACACACCACACACAAACACACAGCACCCTCTATGTCTCACATGACATTCAGAATTAGTTAATGTTTTTTTTTGGGGGGGGGGAGTGTTTTTATTTGGACTTTGTCAGCTGTTTCTATTGTTTAGAGAGTTGACTCTCTTATAATGATCCCAGTTAACATGGAGGAGCCGGACAGGAAGGGCCTGACCAGCCTGTGCCAGGCCCTAGTGATTCCCAACACCACACACACACACACACACACACACACACACACACACACACACACACACACGGTTTTAGGCAAAGTCTCGCTCTGTACACCAGGCTGACCTGGAACTCACAGAGATCCACCTTCCTCTGCCTTGAGAGCTGGGACGTATTTGGTTGCACACATAGTTTTTTCAAATTAAAAATAATAAGAATATTTTTGTAAAGAATCGTTTAGAAAATGGTAGAGGAGGCTATCCAACATCCTCCTCTGGATGTCTTCCACACACATGTGGGACGCCCACACAAGCATGCACGTGTGCATGTGCAGTACTCACACAACACAGCACACACACACACATAAGTAAATAAACCAATAAGTGTAAATGTGCTTGGTAAGGCCAGATGTAGTGACACATGCTGGTTATTCCTGGATTCAGATGGCAAGATGATTCCACAAGTTCAAGGCTAGCCTGGTCTACATAATGAGCTCCAGGCCAGCCAAGGTCAAGACTGTCCCAAAAGGGAAGAGAAAAATGCTTCTTAGACATTTGGTAGACTTTATTTTTTTTTTCTTTTTTTCGGAGCTGGGGACCAAACCCAGGGCCCTAGCAAGCACTCTACCACTGAGCTAAATCCCCAACCCTTCTTAGACATTTGGCACATGCATTTAATTGCAGTTTCAGGAGGCTGAGACAAGAGGATCACGAGTTTGAGGTTGAGGGCTAGATGACACTTGGGCTCAAATAAACCAACAAAATAATACATAAATAAAATCTATTTAATCATTTCTTCCACACTGGGGATTAAACACGAACCTTGTGCCTGCCCTGATTCTTCTTCTTTCCTGTATTTCTTCCCTACCCCCACCTCTCTGAGACCGCTTTCTCCACACATCCAGGCTGGCCGGAACTGAAATTCCTCTTCTTTCTGCCTCCTCGGTGCAGGCAGGGGTTAAGGCCTGAGTCACCATCATGCCCAGCTTCCTTCTGAGTTTTTTCTTTCTCTTTCAGACCTAGGGGCGAAGCAGGGCCCTTGCTAGGCAAGGGCTGTGGACCGAGCCGTCAATCATCTTTATGGGTTGTGATTAGGGATCAGTTTTTCTGCTTGTTTTGGTTGTGTGTGTGTGTATGTACATGTTCATATGTGTGTGTGTGTGTGTGTGTGTGTGTGTGTGTGTGTGTGTGCACCTGTGGGTAAGCATGCACTGTTCTGACTGAGCCATCTTCCTGGCTGCCCGTGCTTTGGAGACAAGGTCTTACTACAGCCCTCAAGCTCATGATCGCCTTTTAGCCTGCCGTGTGTGGTTACCGGCTCGCCACTGTACCCAGCCTTCATCTGGTTCTCCAGTCTCCACCCACGGGAGGCAAATCTCTCACTACCCTGCCCTTGTATCAGTGCTGAGGCTGGGCCGGCTTCAGCCAGCAGCAGCCCTTTCCGGTCCTGCCCCGTCCTTCTGACACACCATCCTTGTGCTAATTTATTTGTTTTGGCATCTCCCTTTTATCCTGGCTGCCTCGGCTGTTCTGACTTGTGTTTGTCCTGCCCCAACCTTACAGCTGGCGATTTCTCAAAGAGTCGGTTCCTGTCATTGAACACAGAGTCCCAATCTGAGACCTAGGTCTGAATGTGTTTGCTACTATTCAGGGGTGTCACTGGTCCTCACGGCTGACAGGACGAGGACACGTGTGCCTGCCTACCTCGTACACACATGTCCACCGTCCTGTTTCCATGTTTGCATATAAAATGGAATTCTTTTCTCAGTACAGATTTTCTGTCCCCGGCCTCCTTCTTTTCCTCTTCGTGTTATCTCATTGTGTCCCACTTCATAGCTACTCCTTATTTAATTAGTATTTAACAGCTCGTTTTCTTATGTGTTTATTTTGAGATAGGGCCTTGCTCTGCCGTCACCGTCCCTCTTACCATCCTTTATATAGAGGTGGAAGCCATGGCTCTGAGAGGCCAGCAGTTTGCATAGATAACCTAGCTCAGGAGGAAGGTTCCAACCTCCAAGGCCTTGTCGGCGCCTGATGTCGGTGGGATCCCATGTTCCCTCAGGAAGCTGCCCGGACACCATGGATGTGGTCAGAGTGATGACAACCTTGTGCCGTGTGTCTGAGCAGTAGAGGATTCCTATTTAGACCTCAGGGAGGTGACTAAGTATTGGGACAACTGGTGTGGTGATTACAAGACAGACATGGATGTGGCCTCGGAGAGCCCAGGGTGAAAAGCCCCCACAGCTCACGAAGTGCTGAGTCCCAGTGAAGGGCTGCCGGGCCAGTCAGGAAGAAGCCAGGTCGGTAGGATAGATCTGAAGAAGATACCTCACTTATGAAGATGGAGAGTGATCTTCATTCACGTGGCTGCCTGAGAGGAGAGGGCGGCAGCAGCCTGCTCCTCAGCCGGGAGCCTGTTCAGCTGCCTCCCAGCCTTCTTCTCAGGGCTTAGCTTAGGCAGTGTGTCCTCAGACCCTTCTCTGCAGCCCAGCAGAGCCTCTAACAACCCCCCCCACACACACACACCATACCTCCTGCCGGTCTGAAGTGGCAAACCACTCCAGCTTCCTCTTCCTGCTTCTTTGTGTTTATTTTCCTCCAAGGCCCAGCAGCAGGAGTAGACTTGAGGACACTCAGGCAAAATCACTGTAGCCCGCAGCGCCCAGATGGGCAGGTGGCCCCGCCCACGGCTAGGCTACACCAGCCTGGGTAAGTGGGAACTGTGCTGGTAACTGTGGTGTGCAAGTTTCCCGGGAAAGTGCAGAGATGTGTGGAACCCTGGGATGCCCCAGGGATGACATCTTCCCCAGCACGTGAGACAGAGCCAGGCATCCTGCTGCACACGTGTAATCCCAGCACTCGAAAGACTGGTGCAGGAGGATTAAAACTTTGAGGTCAGCCAGGCATACCAAAGGAGACTGTTCAAAAACAACACAGACACTCACTTGGGCCCAGAGGTGCCCCACCCACAATGCTTCTTGCAACTCCCAAGAAAGCCCAGCTAGGAAAGGAAACCTCGGAGAACTCTGGAGCTGGGCCTAAGAGCACACACAGCCCTAGTGGAAGAGCAGCCAGGCAGGTGCCTGCCTTTCTCCCTGCAGTGAGGTTAAGGGAAGGGGCTGAGTTTATCCACTCCCTTCTGCTTCTTGAAGCCAAAAGCAGCTCACAAACCTGTAAATGGTTCCAGAAGCCTGGAGACCTGTAAATGGAAAGGAAGGCATTCTTGGGGAAGCTCGGCAAGAGGGGGAAGAAAAAAGAAAAGAAAAGAGAAAGCCTGCTGTTGCTCCTCTGGATTTAAAGACCTAGAATATCCCTAGTTGCTGACAGGGGCTTGGGGGGTGGAGGATGAAGTCAGACCAGGTCCTAAGTCCACCTTGGGAAGAGGAAGAGAACCCAGGGGTAAGGAATCCCTGCCAGCTGCTGTCACCGGTTCCCCGTGGGAGGGCATACCTCCTCCCCCCTTCTCGAGCTAGTGTCTCCAGCCTTTTCTTCCACTCAATTCCCTGGCAGGTAGACATACTGCCGATGCCTTTAGAGGCCTGGATCTAAGTCTTTCTAGAGCCTTCCTTCCTAAGGGGGAGGAGACGTTTCTTCTTTTTCCTTTTGAATCCATTTCAGCATTCTGGCCATTCGTTGAGTGAGTGAGTCTTGTTCAAGGCCAGGTGTCTGCATTTCACAGTACGTGGGCGGAGGGCAGAGGCCTGGGAGCACCTCCCGTGTGTGGAGACCGGAGAACCAGATGAAGGCTGGGCAAACCTAGACTACCCAAACTGTCAAAGCAGCTTCCGACCTTGTCCAGGGAGGAGGGCACAGTGCATCTCTGTGAAGGACTCTTTCTTCCCCTCCAACCTGTTGAGGCAGTGATTGGGGGCTGAGCTGCTGAGCAGACATGTGCTGGCCTCAAACCTTTGTCTCCACTCCCAACCCCCTCCAGGCTGGTCCTTTGAAACAGTGTTCATCTGGTCATTTGTCCTTGTAGGTGTAAAGAAAGTGGCCAGCAGGCCCAGGCCAGAGTCCCACTGCCTTTTGCACTTTGAGATACCTCTCCCCGGCCTCAGTTTCTTCCTCCTTAATCCAAGAATACCAGGTTGAGGCTGCGGTTCAAAGACTGACGCAGGGCAAAGTCCAGAAAAGGATCTGATGCCTAGGGTCTCACAAAACAGGGGGAGGAAGCCTTGAAGCCTTGAAGCCTTCGGCCTTTGGTGGACACCGCGATGCAGACAATGCGACGATTGGCCCAAGGTCATTCAGCCCAGGACTGGGTCTGACCCCAAGTGGCCTGATTCTATGAGCCGGGGCTTGGTCCCCAGCCAGGTTGCAGCCAGTGGTGTTGGAGGAGCAGGGAGGAGGCGCACAGAGGCTTCTGTTTTGGAAAGGTTGAGAGGAGCAGACTGCCACCTGGGGAACTAGGCTCTAACAAGGCGACCCGCCTGGCAGTCACTGAGCCGCGACCCTCCCCGGGAGGGGCGGGGCGGGCAGTTACCTCATCGCCGCCTCCCGGAGGCCCTGCTCGCTGGCTCGCCCGCGCGGCCGACTGGGGCGGCGGCTCCCGGCGCCGGAGCGAGAAGGGGACGGAGCTGCGGGCGGGGGCTGGTCTGCACCGCGCCGAGTGCGCTCTCCTCGCGGAGCTGCGGGTGCTTCGATCCTCGGGCCTGGCCTCTTGTGACTCAGGTGCTGTAGGAGGCGGCGAGATACGGGTGCCTCGGGCAGGGCGAGCAAGGCGCAGTACGGGCTCATGAAGCTCCCCCGTGCGGGGCGCGGGAGCGCGGGCCAGCCATGGGCGGCAGCCTGCGGGTGGCTGTTCTGGGTGCTCCGGGAGTGGGCAAGACCGCCATCATCCGCCAGTTCCTGTTTGGTGACTATCCCGAGCGCCACCGACCCACGGACAGTCCCCGACTCTACCGGCCGGCGGTGCTGCTCGACGGCGCCGTCTACGACCTGAGTATCCGTGATGGTGACTTCGCTGGACCCGACTCGAGTCCCAGAAGTCTTGAGGTAGCCGTTCGAGGGGCCAGGGGCGTGTGTACACTTGGTGCCCACGTGCGTGTCCACGTGTCCTGACCTAGGCCGCCGGAGCCGGTTCTGGGATTGAAGTGTGTGTCTTAAGTATTTTGCATGCGAGCTTCCAGCGCAAGCCTGGAGATAGATGCCCTGTGGCTGTTTCTTGTCTTCCTTGCCTGCCTAGGCTGCTGTCTGGGTCAGTGTGTGGCACGGCACTGCTTGAGTTGAGCCGCGCCGCCGCGACAGACTGGACCAGAATCAGGAATATCCTTTCTAGAGGGGGCCACTGCACCCTCAGACTCCCAGTCTTTGGCGCTGGATGCATTTCAGGGCTTCCCACAGGAGCTGGCATTTGAGCAGCACCTGGGAGGCTAAGTGAAGTTTCGGTAAAAGAAGCTGTAAGAATAATGCATGGGGGAAAGAGCAGCAGGCGTTTAGGCCAGAGGGCTTTACCCGTACAGCTGCACTGGGAATTAGAGGCAGTAGGAGCATACGTTGGGTGGATAGTAGTTTAATTAGAGGCCCAGTAAGTAGGGGAGTTAAGGACTGACAAGATCCAGACAGGGCTGGGAAATCTGGCCTGTGGGAGGGTGCGTCCTGAGTGTTGTTGGTAGGTGATGGGGAAGGATGAACTGGAGTAGGAGGGTCTGCTGTAAGCCCCAGCCTCTACCCTTAGGAGTGGCCGGACCCTAAAGACTGGAGCTTGCAGGACACGGATGCCTTTGTGCTGGTCTACGACATCTGCAGCCCGGACAGTTTCGATTATGTGAAAGCCCTGAGGCAACGCATAGCAGAAAACAGGTGAGGGCTTGACTGGAGGTGGAGGTCTTGCCAGGGGAGCGGGTATAGTCTGGTTGTTTCTGGAGCATACTTTGTGCCCACTTGAGGGTCTCTTGCTGTATGAGGTATGCAGCACACCAGGGAGTCTCAGGCCCTAGGAGGGTCCCGCCTTCACTTGTACACATTGGGTGGGTTCCTCTGGCCATGGAGTCTCCAGCACTGCGTCTCTCATCTCCATCGGGCCTCCAGGCCGGCGGGAGCGCCAGAGGCACCCATCCTGGTGGTGGGCAACAAGCGGGACCGTCAGCGGCTGCGCTTCGGACCTCGTCGTGCACTGGCCACTCTAGTTCGAAGGGGCTGGCGCTGTGGCTACCTCGAGTGCTCAGCCAAATACAATTGGCACGTGCTGCGTCTCTTCCGAGAGCTTCTACGTTGTGCTTTGGTGCGCACACGTCCTGCACATCCCGCTCTGCGTCTGCAGGGGGCGCTGCACCCAGCGCGCTGCAGCCTCATGTGATCAGATTGAACAGGGAAATTTCATGAAAGCAGGCTCCCACCCAGACTCCTGGCCAACGGGCTTTTCTTTGATCTTGATTGGACCCAGCCAACTCCCAATCATTGGACAAGATCAGTTTTTTTCTAAGACCTTATTGGGTTACAATCACAGCTGGAAAGGACTTGAATATGAATGCGATCAGAAGTATTCATACAGCTTCTAGCACTCATATTGAACTACATAGACCCACCTGCCTCTACCTCTCCACTGCTAGACTGGCTACTGGAGACACTTTTTAAAGTCACGCCTTAGCAGGCAATAAAAACAAAAGCAAAAAATGTAAGCGCACAATGTAAGGGTTTCTTGTTCTGGAATAGACAGGTCCAGAGCATTGAGGTCTGGTCTCCAGGCAGTTCACTCTAGAATCCCAACATATAATGAAGGCTCGGTCCCCAAAAACCAGGAGCTGGAGCAATACTTTACTGTCAGAGGTTCTGCTTACTGGACCACAGGTCCTCTGGACACCGGGCTAGCCCGGTCTCCTCTAAGGCATTCAATAATATTAGTAATTAAATAGCAATGCTCATCCCCCGAACCGGAATGTACAACAGGTGTCCCATTGTGCCATGTGGTCCCGTGGGGTCTGGTCCCATGAGGTCTGGTGCTCAAGAGATGGAAGGGGAGTCCCTGATGCAAAGGATAGGTTAAGGCCACAAAGAAAATGGAATGGGGTGTGGGTGCAGTGGAGCCGGTCCATCACATTGAAGAATCTGGCTCGGTCCTTGGGGTGACCGAATGCAGGGCATGCCAAGCCCCAAGCTCTGTGGGTCCCGATGGGCGGCGGGGTCCCCGAGGTGTGGGTATGCGTGAGGGTTTACGGTCTGGTTGTGTGTCCATCCGCCCCCTTGCCCAGGTCAGAGAGGGCTCTGGGCCAGCCAAAGAACTCCTGGCTGCATCCAGTGTCCTTCCTACAGCAAGGCAGGGGCTGCCCTCATCGGAAGAGCTGGACAGAGCTTGGCTGCGGGGCGCAGGCAGCCCATTGGCTGTGCGACCTGATTCCCTGGGTTGGCCACATTTGCCACCCAGAACACTGAGTGATGAAGATGAGGAGCTGGATGAACAGTAAGCAGAGTCCGGAGCTGGAGGGTCAGGGGCTGATCCCATGAGGGTATGGCTGGCAGCAGCCTCCAAGGCGCGGGCATTGGCCAAGAATTCCTCTTCCAGGCGCCTGAACAGCTGCTGCTCCTGCTGTGGGTCAAGCTGCAGGGGCGTGCGGAAGATGCTGGCGGGTGTGGCAGCTAGCTCTGGGCCTGGGCTGGGGCCCCTGGAAGGCCTGGGTGCTGCAGGACTGCGGGCACGCGGAGTCTGCGGGGTACTCCTTCCAGAACCCCCTGATCCCCCGCCACCCCTGCCCCGGGCCACCCACGAGTGCTGGCCGTCTCGGTCCCTGCGCACCACCAGTACCGCCTGTTCCTCGCGGTTCTGGCTGCGGGTGCGCCGTGCGGGGCTGGAGGCCGACAGCTGAGCGCCTCGGCCTCCTGGGGCCATGCGAGGCCGTCCCCGGTCCAGCCGGTCTCGAGACTGGCTGCGAGGGGTGGGCGGCCGTCTCGGGGAGGCCGTTAGACCGGAGGTCAGCCGGTGGTTAGGCCGCTCCCTCCGGGAGCCAGTGGCTGAATCGTCGCTGCGGGCACCCATGGGGCCGCTCTGTGCTGAGGAGGCTGAGGAGTCACTGTCCCCGGAGTAGCGGCGGGAGCGGGGGAGGGGGGGCAGCTGGTCGCGGGGCCTGAGGTGGGGTGCGAGAGAGACGTGTATCACCGGCGCGGGTGGAGCGAGCTGGTGAGGCTTGGGCGCAGCCAGGGGACTTCCAGGCACAAGTGAGCGTCCAGGCTGAGACCGCGACTTCCCGCCCTCGGCTTCCGAAGCCTGGGTTGGACCAGCCACCGCCCGGAGCCCGCCCCAGCTGTGTTGTTGGTTTGTCTGGGTTGCCATGGAGATGGAAAGTTGGTCCCGCCCCCACGCACGGGAACTTTTCCCAGGGTGTGAGTCATGGCGCCCAGGCGGACGCCCCACCCCCACCAGCCCTGGTAGCTCCGGAGGTGGTCCTCCAGCCTCTCACCTGAGTGGGGTCTCAGGCCCCTCCTTTGTGCTTCGCAGGCTGATGGGAGTTACTTCGGGCCGGGAGCTCCGGCGCTCACTTCCAGGGACTGGGCTACCGGGGCGGGGACTAGGAGTGGGTGATCCCCTCTGCGGAGAGAAAGTCCCGGTTCTCTGCTGGGGCAGCCGGTGGGCTGTGGGAATGGATACAGCAAGTGAGGGGCAATACCTTAGGAACCAGCCCCTCGGCGGCCCACACTCCCAGCAGGCACTTACTGGAAGAAGTGCAGCGGCAAGGGTCATGCTTGTCTAGGTAGTGCTCCAGTGTGTCCCAGCCGCCGCCCACTCGCACCATCACGTGGTTCCTCAGCACCTGCAGGCCGGAGGGCAGGTCACTGTGGGCCTACTAGCCCACCCCTGAGGGGCTGGACTGGGCTTTTCCTCCCCCACTTACCCTCACAAAGATGAGCAAGCTGGAGTCTCCCACTCGGTACTTCCCCTCGGAGACCTTGATCATGGGAAACTGGTCTGGGCAGGTGCACTTGCCCAGGATCTCCCTTACCTGAAGCCAGAGAAGAGGAGGCTGATGAAGGTCAAGGATCAAGTCCCTCTGGGGTTTAACTAGCAGTTACAGGGCAGGAGGAAGTGCCTATTCCGTCCTACACAGGGCCTTCTGCCTGATCACAGTGGGTGGGGGCTCTCCAATGAGAGAAGAAGCCAGGGGCTGTATCACTGAAAGGCCTTAGGCCCGCTAGAGCCCTGGAGCCGTCCATAACTCCTTCACACTGGTGAGTCCACAGCCTGGTCAGGCAGGTTGGGGATGAGTGCAGGGAGCCATCCTCACAGCTGCACATCCCAATCAGACACACACACACTAACGGGCACAACGCCCCGCCCCAGCATGCTTCTGCATACATGTCGATGGAAGCAGGAGATGCCAGGCTATGTGGGAAGCCTACTCTCCTCCCTACCCATAGCAGCCCGGTGCCAGAGGGAATGGGCACGGGTGTTGGGGGGGAGGCCCTTGGGTGATCCAGACCCAGGCTGGGGAGTGGGTGGTGACCGGGCCCACAACCATCAGGCGCCTGACTCTTGGGGAGGCATATCATAGCCCTAAGCTCCTGATAAGAAAGAAACTCTCGGCCTAGTTGCGGGGGCGGCAGGGACACCTAGGTCTTGGGACAGACAGAGGGAGCTGGAGGCCTGTACCTCCTATGCTCCCAAGAGCACTTCCTGTTCCCAGTAACTGGTGGTGGGGCTAGGTTTTCTCCATCAGCGCACCGGGGTGCTGTCTTCCCAGACACGGTGCACCAGGCTTCTTGCTGACAACTTTCTACATGTAGCCTCAACCCGGGGTAGCAGCCACTCAGCCCCAGGTCTGAGGCTGCCAATGCATGTTGTCCCTAGCACCCGTGTGCCAGAAGGTCCCCAAGTCACAGTCCTCCAAGTAGGACTGCACTGAACTCTGTTGCTGTTCATTCAATACTAAAAGTGGAGCTCACGCCAGAAGCTAGGGTTTCATCTGCCTCGGGGCCACCTGAGCTGCGTGGCCTCAGCACCCCCGCCTCTCTGGGCTCATATATTTGTGGCCAGGAAGATGCACACTTGGCAGTTAACACATGTAGTACTCTTTTTGTGGGGCAGGCTGCGGAGAGTGGGCTCTGGGAGGCTTAGGGTTAGGTGGCATTAGTTCTGCTACCTGGTCCCCAGATGGGGGGAATGGGCAGGGGTCACCCAGTGTGAAATCAGAAGACTCACCAGCTCGTCCAGGTTTCGAATGTCATTGGGCGTCATGCGGGGTGTGCGGGCAGGTGCCCCTGGTGCAGCAGCGATTTCAGTGACATCCTCTTCAGCAGCAGGGACGCTGGAGGCCTGAGGGGTAGCCCGAAGCTCCCGCTCAATCTCCTGCTCAAACTGTACCAGCCTCGGGGCGAGCAGCCCAAGGCGTGCCCCACGTCGGGCAACCTCCAACAGGCACAGCACCACACTCTTCTCGTTCTTGCGCAGCACCAGGTCCTCTGTCTCAAACATGAGCACTTCAGGCACGCCCAGCTCAGCCCGGCACCAGCCGATGAAAGAGGCCACGTTGTCTCGGGCCATGAAGGAGCCAGGCGCCACACTGTGTGCCTGGAAGGCCACACCTCGGGTTGGACGGGCAGCAGCCAGAGCCCGGGCAGCCTTGGTGACAGCGTTGGCATGCTGGCACAGGGTTGTACCCGTGGCCAGCCCCGTGAGGAAGCCATCACCACTGCCGGGTAGACCTAGACTATACAAAGCATTGAGCCAATCGGCCAGGTCTTCCTTCATGGCTTCCACATAGGCCTCACTGGATCGGAAGGGTCGCACACTCTTGGCGGCGGAGCCTGCGATGCCCGCCACTGGGTCCGCCATGCCCGGGGCCAGTGGAGTCACTGTGGGGATACAGGTTAGGACTGCTGTGAAGACTCGCAAGGATTCAGAATGGTCCACCAGCCCGCCACTCAGGAAACGCTAAGTTTAAGTGCAGGCTGTGAGAAAACGTAGTACCTCATTGTTCTCACTGTGCCATGACCCGATTTAAAGGACTCAGTAATATTTATACCATCTTAGTGTTTATGTTTGCTGTCTGGCTGGTCGGGAGAGGGTGGCTGGGACAGGTTGGCACCCACAATGAAAAGAGGCCATTTAAAAACGTGAAGACATGTGGGCAGGGAGGGTCAGGAGAGGAGCCTCGCCCAGAACCACAGAGGGACTATTTCTATTGCTCAGCCCACAACCTGCACGAAGTCACCGCCTTTCCTTCTCCCCTCTGCTAAGGGCCGCGCCACAGGCTGAGCAGCGACCGTATCTCCATTCTACAGATGAGGAAACTGAGGTGCAGTAAGGGCAGGCATTCGCTGAAGGTCGCAGAGCAGTGGGTGGAGGATGCGGGTTGCCCAGCCAGGCCGGATTCGTGCTGTAAAAAGCCGCCCGAGCCCGTGCCTGTAAGGCCGGGACTCCGAACCGACCCAGCGAGCCTCCGCAGTGCTCGCGGCCTGGTCCAGAGAGGGTGCGTGCCCAGTCAAGGTCACACAGCCTTGGGAAGCAGAGACCCCGCACCGCCCGGCCCACCTCCGGGCACTCTGGTTAGGGGTCCTGGGGGGTCCCCGCGCTCACCTGGCTCACCCCGCCGCCCCGGGGAGCATCGCCCCGGCGGGGCCGGAGCCGGGCCGCGCCGCCGCACACAGGCGCCGCCCGAGCTCGCTGCTTCCAGGCGTCCGCTCCGCCCCGCCCCCCTGGAATTCGGATCCGGCCAGGAAGGGGCGGGGCCGTGCTCTTAAAGGGGCCGTGCCTTTCTCGGGCCTTAGGCTCCGAGGCGGGCGAAGACGCCCTTCTATCCCTATCCCGCGACCTTTAACTCGGCGTCTGAGTCTTCCCAGGAGGGGTTCAGACCCTTTCAGTTGTCCTTCCTTCGTGACAGTGGCCTTCCCGGAAGCGATAGGGACTGGGGACTGCAGAGTCACCTCCGTCCCGGGGGGACCTCTGCAAGCCAGATAACTGTGTGCTCTTCCTGCAAGGCGGCCCAGGGACTTTAGCTTGATGTACAAGGACCTCGAGGCTCAGAGGTTGGAAGGTGGCTGCGGTTTGGTTAAAAAGAGGGGGCGTGCCAGGGGCAACTACACGCCTTAGGAGGAGCGCGGAAGATCTGGGGAATCCTGCCCCCTACTGTCGCCCGACCGTCCGAGAGAGGAATGAGATGCTGAAGAGACACTGGAATCAGTGGGTGTGTGTGGAAAGACTTAATTTTAACTCAGATCAAGGAAGGCGGCGACAGAGGAAACTGGGAGACATCTAGAGCGAAAGTTTTTCACACTGAGGAAACCTATCTCAAAAATAGGAAAGGAAGAAGGAGAGAAAGAAAACTGGGAACGTTTGCAAGGCTGGAGTGGTAGAAACGTTAGGGTCTTGTGGACTATGCATTGCAAAGGTCATGGAAGCTATAGAGGTTTATTATTATTATTGGACTTTGTTGTGGTTTTGAGGTAGGATTTTACTATGTAGCCTTGGCTGGCATGGAACTCCCTATGTAGACCAGGCTGGCCTCAAAAATCATAGAGATTTGCCTGTCTCTGCCTCCCGAGTGCTGGGGTTAAAGGCATGCTCCACCATGCCTTTAACAGATTCCTGCTATGTAGCTTTGAACTCACCATCCTGCTCTCTCAGCTGGGATTACAGGCCTCTGTAAAGAGGAATTAAGAGCAGGAGAGGCTGACTTAGGGGCCAGAAGGGGCTCCTGTAACTGCTGTTGTGAGCAGGGGCGAGGAGTGGGGGTGGGGTGGGGGGAGGGAGCCTCTGAGGAAGTCAGGTGGTTTAGATTGGTGAGAGGGGATGCTGGATTTTGACTGCCTGTTAAGAACTGAAGTCTGTTAGTGAGGAGAGTGTTTGAGTTTAGATGAGGTTTGGGGGTGAACACTGTGGGCTGGGGACTGCTAAACAACACCTAGTAGGGAGTGAGGTCCTGGAGAATTGACTATGGAAACTGAATGTTAAGTGAGGGAGTTGAGAAATGACCTGTCCTGGAACAACCATTCCATCGTACCCAGTAATCATCTTCAAAATCATCCAATACACCGATATTTTTTATTACATCTATTGTGTATGTGTGTGTATGCCAAGGTATATGCAAGGCAGACTTTGGGGAGTTTGCTCTTTTACCATGTGGAATACTGGGTATGGTAGTGTGGTGGCATGTTCCCTTATCCCATGAGCCTTTTTGCCAGCCCATCTGAGTTTTATAATCTAGGGAAGCTGAGGACCAAGAAGGTTGAGGTACTATTGCTACCAGCAACTCTGCAGGCATTTCACCCCTACCTATTGCCACTTCGCTGTGCTTTAAGGTTCTGGACATAGGGATGAATCTAGGCTCTGTTGGTCACTAGTGTTGTCTGACAAACTTCTGGGAAAGATGCCACACACGTCTGTTCACTCCTCATAGGGAACCCATAACGGACCAAAGTACTGATACCACAAAAGCCCAATTTTTATTGGGGTTACTTACAGGAGCAGACATGTCTCAAACAACAGCATCACCAAGCAGCTCACAAAGTTGGAAACCTGATCACAGCCTGCAGGCAGCAGGGATGTCCTTTCCAGGTGCCTCAGTTGGTCTAAACTTCTTTTTCAGGCAGCTGTTCTGGTCTCAAGAGTCTCCTTTCAAAACTTAGCTTGTCTGAGAGTTTTCTTTGCAGTTTAGCTCTGCTTATCCTGGCAAATTGGGGCCTAGTAAATCTGGTGTTTCAGGGACTTCCTGAAGCCATTTTGAATTATTTACTTTCCTTTCGAAGAGCTTCCATGCGGGATGGGATAGAATGTTTCTATCTTGAAACTCTTACACAAAAACTAGGTACCATGCTTACGCTCCCTAAGCTTGGGTGACTTCATCTGTAAAATGGGACTGTAGTTGTCACATAATTGTCAAATTAGTATTGTTAGTTCAACTCAGTATGACCTAGTGATGGAGACATGTCTCCTACTCTTCTGAGGGGAAGAGCAACAAAGACAAGTCTCGTAGTTCCTTGAACTGGGGCCTGTTTGAGTCTTGTCCCATACTGTAGCCTCTAACATTGGGATTTCCTGATGACCAAAGTAGACCAGGGCCACCTTGTAGCCTTGGGTTACTTGCAGATTCAAGATAAATAGCAGAGACAACTCTTTGTATGTGAGCTGAGCCCAGTCCAGGACCAGGACCTAGTGAAAATTCACAGGTTTTAGACTGTTAGCTGCGGACAGATGGTTCTGAGATTGTCCAGTGCCCTGCAAGAGAACAAAGCAAAAGACTCAACTCAGTTCACTTGAGTGTTGCCCCTACAACCTTACAAACCTACAAGGCAGAATGGGACGGCGGGGGGCCAACTGCTACACCGGACCCTGAATGTACTAAGGGGCACTCACTGCGCCTCTTCCTTGTATGACTCCAACCACTTTTGTCAAGACCTGTGCTGTGGGGCCACAAAGCTACACTTGAAATTTTGTTTGCTGTCTTGCTTTCCCTCCCTCTTGAGGAATCCACCAGCCTTAGGATGGATTCTACACTGCCAGGCACCGCTCCACCCTTAAGCAAGTGCTCCACCATTGAGATGTCTCCAGTTGTAGGAGCCTCACTGTGACCTCAATTTTGCAATCCTATTTGCAACATCTTGTGCACCACCACACCTGAGTAAATGCTAAGATCTTTGAGCTCTGTCCAATCAGGTGTTTGGAGTCAACATGTGAGGACATTTGACATAGTGTCTGGTAGAAGCCTGGTGGCAATGACTTTAGGCCCCACAACTGTGTGTAGAGCGGCACTGTCCTGTGGGGCTTGTTTGCAGAAATGAAAAGAGCAGGGTGTGTGGTGAGACAATAGTTGAAAGCAGAGGTCTTGAGTTCACACAAGTGTGGTGGGAACCACTCAAGTTCTTGTTTCCTTAAGGTGCCCTGGCCTCTGGAAAAAAGGCAAGGACGGGAAAAGGGAGTCGAGTTAGTTTGTGGTTCGTCATCGTCTGGTAAATGTTTAGGAATGGACAGACTAAGATGGAGACTGGTGTACAGTATTAATGGTTACTTGTTTGCTGTGACAGAACCAAGCCCTACTTCCTGTCAGACTGAAGCAGAGGCAGCTCTTGAAAGAAGGGTCCCAGCTGAGTTAAAAGCACAGGGTAGGGCTGGGGTGGTGGTACCTGCCTTTAATCCCATCACTCTGAGGCCAACCTGGCCTACAGAGCAAGGTCTAGGACAACGGAGACTACAAAGAAAAGCCCTATTTAAAAACCAAAGATAAATAAAATACAGAATGGGAGATCAGCTTGGTGGGGAAGCCCCATTTTGTAGTTAGAAGGCAGCAGAGTAGTAAGAATGACCACTTGGGACTGTAGAAGACACGGTCAGGTCCACTGTCCCAGCAAAGGCACAAGATGATCCTGTGGCTTCAGATAGTAGGAGTTGGAATGATGAAAGCTGCCTCAGAGCCTTCTGAAGTGAAGCCAAGAGCTGGGGAGGAGAGCACAAGGTTTCCAGTGGGCACCTCAGGGCCAAAGGTGGAAACACATGGCCAGTGGGCATCTTCAAGGGCATCACAAGTCCCTGCTCCCATCCAGTGAGGGCTGGAAAGAACTGGACATGAGAGATTGCAGAACAGAGAAGGATGACAGTTTATAAACATTTGGAATTTTATTTAAAAAAAAAATCACAACCATGAACATTGTTACAATTAGAGGCCCTCTTGGTTCTCCACAATGATACTGAGCATGCTCACAAGGGGTTCCCATTGTTAAGTCTTAAAACAACCATCTTAAAAAGGAAAAAAAAAAAAAAAACAAAACAAAACAAAAAAAAAAAACTCAGCACACTACTATTTAACTTGTTTTAATGTTTCTTCACAAATGGTGAAAATACTAAAGTACAGACAAGGAATAATCATAATGTTGTCGCCAACATTATAAATATGGAATTATAAATTTAAAACATTTTCTGGTTTAAAAAATAAATCTGGTCGTCAATGCAGCTCTGCAGGTCTCTAGTAGGGCCGGTCTCTGCGTTCCTGACGGTGCTCGCCTCTGCAAAGCAAAGGGACCCTTTGGTCAGAATGAGAAAGGACAGAAAACCCTGTAAGAGCCCCCAGGTGTCCAAGGACTCACTGCAGCAGAGGCTGGGAAGGGGCAGTGCTCTCCCACCACATACTTATCCATTTTCCCAGGTCCTCCACGTCCGCCTCTTCTTCCTCCCATCTGTTCCATTAAAGGTCCAGGAGGCCCCCCAGGACCACCTCGTCTTCCTCCACCAAAGCCACCTCGGTCCATGCCACGGCCACCTCGGAAGCCCCCTCGGTCTCCACCTCTGCCACCTCTGAACATTCCTCCAGGACCACCACGGTCCATGAGTCCACCTCTTCCTCCTCGCATGCCACCAGGGCCGCCTCGGCCACGATCACCACCTAAGGCAGGGACAAGAGTGACAGGTGAGTCAGGAGCAGAAGCCAAGACACTGAGGACACACTGTGGTAGATCTGCTAATCCTTCTCCTAGAGCAGACACTATTCAATCACCAGGAAGCTGAAGTGCTCCAGAAAACCTGTACCTACCCGGAGGTGGAAAGGGTGGCGGGAGGAAGCCCTCGGGCTTAGGGGCCTTACACTGGTTGCATTCTGTTCTCCAGGCGAAGTTCTGATTTCCACAGCCCCTGCATAAAGTTGTATCACAACAGAAATCACCAACAGAACTGAGAAAGGTAGAGAGATTCACACCACACTCTGCACAATTATAGGGTTTCAGGCACAAAGCACAAGGATTTGCAGACAACGCCAGGCAGTGATGAACCTCCAGAAGCAACCAGAGTGCTGAGTCCCGCCTCCCTCACCCCCAGTCCTGTCCCACAGCAGGAATAAGTGTCAATCTGCTGGGAGAAATACATACGGATTGGGACACTGCCAGTCTCCAGCTCGGTGCTGGACATTTCCTCCTCCAGAGGGGTTCCCTCTGGAGCCTCGGGGCCCTCTTGGAGGGAAGCCTCCTCTGTCTCCTCCACGGCCTCCCATGCGACCCATGGGTCCCCCAGGACCTCCTGGGCCACCAGGACCTGCAATAACAGTTAATCACCTCTCTGTAGCAACTTTGCTATGGTAAACTCTCCCACAGGCTCACAGTGCTGTCCCCTCACATTACTCTGTGTCACTTCATGTAGTCTCTAACTATGGCATTTTCATATAGTGAAACCTACATTTAGTCAGATGTTCCCCAGAACTTCCACTCTCTCTAACAAGTTAACCCATATAATTAATGCAATACTGGCTTTCAATGGTCTAGTATCAATTTTATACACCCTTTTCTTTGTTAACTATTCAACTAAGCTTCTCAAGGACAAATATTACAAGGAAAAACCAAAACCAAACTAACCCTGTTTAACACAACACCAAAGTAGCTAAAAACAAAAGTGCTTCATACCTCCACGAAGCGGCGGTGGCATCCCTCTGCCCTCACGAGGTGGCATGCCACCCCGCATGCTGTTCAGTGGAGGCTTCTTTCGGGCAAGAGAAACTTTAAGTTTGCTTCCTTGAAAGTCTTTCCCTGGAAAAAGATTACAGAACACCAGTGAGCCTCACATTCCAACTCTTCCCTCTCCAAGCAACTACTTTTCAACAGATTCCACCTTAATGAACTTGGACACATCCTGAAGCATGAAATTTGCCCTCTCATAATCTCTAGGCCTTTTCCTGGTATGACTGGAAATGTATCACAATTGGTAGGGTTTGCTCAACATGGCCAAAGGCTTGGGTTCAATCCCAGCACTGCATAAAACTGGGCATGGCAATGGCAGCCAATTAGCCTAGGGCTATAATCTCAACATCTGGGAAGCAAAGGTAGACTGGAGGATCAAGAAGCTCAAAGAAGGTTATCACTAGCTACATATGGAGTTTGAAAACAGCTTGGACTACATGAGATTCTGTCTTAAAACAAGCAGAAAGAAAATGAAACAAAGAAATGAAAACAAAACACCCACCAACTTCACTGCTGAGGTCAGAACAAAAGATGTTAAATTACATTCTAGAATTCTTCAGGACTGTCAGGTTCAAAATCAGCCTACCCACATAATGAAACCTTTACTCAACAAACATCAAAGGCCTTGGGATAAACTCAGTGGTAGAGGCTCTGCACAGCACACAACTGACATAGCCCATAACACTCAAGGTACACTGGCTAAGATGTTCACATTCTCTGTGTTTCTCTCATGGTGCTATCCTTGACACGTCTCTTTGGAAGAGTTTTCTGCACTGAACTGTCTGCTCAGAGAAGTACTTGCAGCTGGGACATGGGGGCTATGCACTCAAACACATAATAAAGGATAGTCCTGACCCTGGGCCAGTGCCTGTGTCCTTTAACAGAAGGGCACACAGTAAGCAACCCCTGGAGCAAATCTTACTGCTTCAACTCTCAAGTCCCCCACCCCCTTCATCAGGAAAGGGGAAAAGTACATGCCTCCTGTTTCTAGACTCAAAAAAAAAAGGTGTTTTAGCACGATCCCTTCTTTCTTGGAAGGTGGCAATGAAACTGTTCTAAGTTCTTAAGTGTGCCTGAATGAGCAGAATTCAGAGTGATAAAGAGAACATCCTACCATCAAACCATTCCACGGCAGCCTTGGCAGTTGGTGGATCTTCATAGGACACTGTGGCATCACCTTTAGGCTTTCCTGTCTCCTTATCCAGGTAGATATGGATCATGGGTTGTCCAGTTCTCTTGTTCATCTATACATAAAGCAATAATTAAGATGTGACTATAACATAAGCTTAAAGTTTACAATAGTTCCCACATTCCCCCAACTATCAAAAGGCAGAGTGTGGTGGTCCACACCTTTAACCCCAACACTCAAAAAGTACATCTATCCCTAGGCCAATCAAGGCAACACAGTGAAACCCCCAAAAATGGCAGTCTCATTCCACAGAGGGTTTTTTTTTTTTTTGCTTCTTTTTTTCAGAGCCGGGGACCGAACCCAGGGCCCTAGCAAGCGCTCTACCACTGAGCTAAATCCCCAACCCCCATTCCACAGAGTTTAATAAAGGTCAAGTCTTCCTCAGGATGTCAAAACTGTGAGTGACTTAGTTCCTCAGCATCCACAACAAATAGATATTTAGATAAACTTTACACCTCACACATGTTCATTAAAGAATCAAAAGCAAGCAGTGTAGGCCCTATTCCTGGTCTTGGTACCTGTGAGTAGTCTTATGAACCCAAAGAAGCACCGAAGTCAAGCCAGGATATGTAACTCTTCTAAAGAAAGTCACTCCATAGATGCACTTTATTGGAAGAGCCCTTATCTAGCATGAACAGGATCAGAGTTTGATCCCCAACTCTCTAAAAACAGAATAGAAAAACAAACAAAAGACAGAGAACAAAACGTCCCTTCCATACTGAGGCTGTGAATATACTACACAATTCTTGACCTCCTCCAAGAGTTGGAAGGATGGCTTGTTTGTGGTCGGCTTGAACTTAGAAACCACTCTGTCCAACAAGCATGCACATAAACGATGTCCAATCTATACAGGCTTATGTGTGTACCTAATAATACTTGATGCTATAGGGCTCAGAATTAAGTATTTTTTAAAAATGACTCAAATACTCATATCTATAAAAAGAATACTATTGTTAAGCTTGGTGGCAAGCACTTTTATGTTATTGAGCAGCCTTTGAGCACGAAGACTTAAAAACCAAAAAGTTATGTGACTCTGTATGAGCCTTCGGAGACCAAGAGAAGATGTCTGATCCCCTGGAACTTGATTCACCACTGTAGGCCTCCCTGTATATACTGGGAAATGAACCTGGGTCACCAGAAAGAGTATCAAGTGCTTTTCACTACTGAGGCACCTCTTCAGTACTACTCTATTGAAGCAAGCTGGGCACTGTTGTTCACGACTGTAATGCCACTCAGAGGGTCAAGTAGAAGGATCATCACTGGTTCCAGGACTGATTGGGCCACAGGGAGTAAACTATCATCTCAAAAACCCTAAAATTATACATGTATTAATCAATATCATTAAAAAATTATGACAGGAAAGAATATAGCAAACTAGTTGTATGAATAAGGAAATGTTTTAAGCCAGAGAGGGGATCAGATTCCGCAGAACTGCAGTTGTATTGAGACCTTAACTTGGGTCCTTGAGAAGAGCAGCACGTGCTTTATAACTGTTGAGCCATCTATCCAGCCCCATATGAACGAGGACCTGCATTTTAAAATCTCTACTTTTTGTGAATGAGCATTCTAACAACATGTGTCTATATACCGCTTATGTGCTGGATCTCTTGGAACTGAATCCAGGTCCTCTGAAAAGCAACCAATGCCCTTAACCCCTATGCAACCTCTCTGTCCACAAGGAAGCAAACAGACGTGATGGCAAACTCCTGACTTGGCCAGAGCACACCCCAATTGATAGTACAACTCTATGTGCACGAACGCATGAGTCTGCCTCTCTTCCTAAACAACACACACACACACACACAGTGGCTGGGTGATTTGGGACACATTTTTAATCGTAGCACTCAGACGTTAGAGGAAAGGAGAATCTTGAGTTTCAAGAGAGATGGCTCAGCAGTTAAGAGCACTGGCTACTTTTCCAGAGGACCCAAGTTCAATTCCCAGCAACCACATGAAGGCTCATAACCATCTGTAATTGGATCTGATGCCCACTTCTGGCATGCAGGCAGAACATTATACAGACTAAATAAATCTTAAATCCCCCAAAACACCCCCCACCCCTATAACTAAACAAACCAAAACTAGCTAGACATGGTCGCTCAAGCACATAACCCCAGCACTTGGGATGTAGGAGTAGGAAGAGTAAGTTTAGTTCAAGGCCACCGTGGGAAGTAAGTTTAAGGTCCAAGCAGATTACACACAAAGAGGCTAACAAGGGGGCCCAGCAGGTAAAGGCACAGGCTGAAAGTCTGCAACCTGAGTTGGATCTCCAGCAGAGTAGAACTAACTGTTCTGCAAGTTGTCCCTTGACATCTTTTCTTTTTTTTAAAAAGAATTAATGTATGTGAGTACTCTGGAGCTGTCTTCAGACACACCAGAAGAGGGCATCGGATCCTATTACAGATGGCTGTGAGCCACCAGGTAGTTGCTGGGAATTGGAACTTAGGACCTTTGGAAGAGCAGTCAGTGCTCTTAACCACTGAGCCATCCCTCCAGTCCAAGATACACTTTTTCTAAATTAATAACTGAACAAAAATAATCACCCTCCCTCCTCCCCGATTTCCCTGTGTGGCCCTAGTTTGTCCTGGAACATGCTTATAGACTAGGCTGTCCTAAACTTAAGAGATCTACTTGCCTCTGTCTCCTTAGGCATGCACATCACACCCAGCCAATAATCAACATCTTAAATATAAAATACAAACGTAGGAATTTGGGGACCACTTTTCCCCAGAGTGGGTAAGGCAACAGAAAATCATTAACAGTACATGTTAAATGTGTGTGCATGCACAAAGAGCCAGAGAAAAAATCTTACAGAACCCATGGGCATTCTAGCACAGGATCTATGTTCAGTCTGCAGTACTGAGGTCAGACTTTTCAACTGCCTATAGCGCCAGTTTCATGACATCTGACACCCTCTTCTGGCCTCCTTGGGTGCCCACACCCATGTGGTACGGACATAAACTTAAGAGACACATAAACAGAAAGTATAATTTTAAAAGCCAACTGAACACCTTTAAGGCTTTAATATCAGAAAACATTATTTATTCTCAAACTGCATTATAAATTGTTAACCTGTATAGAGGACTGGTCACACCTGCCTCTACATCAATGCATGGATCCCACACCAGGGAAGACCAGACTCTCACAAGTTCCCTCTGACCTCCAGAGCTACTCTGTGCATCACACGCACAGGCCTGCCCACAAAACATGGGAGTTTTAAGATAACTGTAAAGAGAAAAAAGCAGAAGAACCAGACTTCCTGGGAATGAAGACTCAGGTAAACCTTTCAACAAAATGTCACAACAGGCCTGTAAACAGGGAAAAGAAAAACAAGCCAGCAAACAATAGGTGTGTCATCAAACCAAGGAGCAGGTGACCTCTGTAAGCTCCAGGCCAGCTAGAGCTACAGGATGAGGCCCTTTCTCAAAGGAAACTCCTAAAGCTCTGCTTCTCTGCCTTTTTATTCCCTCCCTCCCTCCCTCCCTCCCTCCCTCCCTCCCTCCCTCCCTCAGTGTTGGCATCAAAGGCACACACTAACCCCTCTGGCAAACCTTAGCCCTTATGCTAGGAAATCAATCTATAAAGATGTAAATGTCCCTCTTCTCTACATCACACAACGTGTTTTAGTGTTTTTTGTAATTATTTAAATTAAGTGATAATTTGGGGAAAAAAAGTCTCCAAGATATTAAGCATTCAGGGAATATTAAGAAAAATCACCTTTCCTCTTCATAACAGAAAAAGACAAGTTTATTTCTGAGAGAACAGCAGACTCAGTAACAGAATCACCAGCTGCCTAGCATTCTTCATCTACAAACATCTGGCTAAAGCTGGGTATGGTACACAAGACTGTAAACTGAGCATTTTGGGGTGGGGGATCGGGTAATCCTTTGCTACATGGCCAGATCGCATGAGATCTTGTTTCAAAAAAAAAAAAAACAAAAAAAAAAAAAACAGTAACAACCCAGATAACAAGGGGGCGGGTATTTATCTTGTAGTTCAACGCTCTTATCGAATGCATACCAGGCAGGTGCTCCACCACTAGCTCCTCCCAGCCCTCACACAGGGCTTGAATTAAAGAGTGTTTTAAGGAGTGAACGCAAGATGTCAACGAAACAGTCAAGGAACAATTCTCAGCACAGTCCAAGCATCTCAAATATGTTCCGTGGACCCAATTTCTGTTAGATCACCCAATCACTATCACTCACCTTGACAACCCCACACTGCTTAAAGAAGTCTGCCAGATCATCCAGAGTCACACTGTCATTTAATCCTTGCACATAAACTGCACTGTTGTCAGAGTCTTCATCGGGATCTATAGGAAGGCCTTCCAGAGAAAATGAGATAAAACACAATTACTGCTCTGAATTAACAGTGGCTTCTTTTTTTGGAGCTAGGCTGGCCTCAAACTTCTAATTATTTTTCAACCCCAGACACAGCCCATCAGGCCCAGATAATAATAAAGGCTTCTGGTCCAATCGGCCATTATTATCAAACAGTATTCATCACAATGGCAAGAGAATGAGCCGCACACTATACTGATAATAAGACGAAGTTTTTTGATTACTTTAAAACAATTTAAAGGAAGTCCCAAACTCCCCCCACCCCCAATGGGTCAGTGTACTGGTATCAGTCTGCTGAGCTGCTGGACTCTTGCTTCTATGGCATTCATTCAAAACAGCTCAGTTAAAGTTCAAGAACTTAAAGTTACCTAGATCGAGATCTGGTCCTTCATCCATGGGTCCTGCCAACCAGGAAAGATCATATAAAATATTGTTAGTGCAAGCCTTGCAAGCTACAAACCTTACAAACACACACAGCTATCTACTACACCACCATTTGATGGGGACTCATTAATTCAAAATGACCCGCACTGCTAAAATGGAGCAGTGGCCCTTTAGCGTTTGTGAGTTTGCTAGGGTTTTTTTTCCCTTTGCTCGTTTGTTTCTAAACCATTAACCAAATACACTCTCAATGCTTCATGTGCCGAATTAGTGTTAAATTAAATTCAAAACCTTTCCTCCACATAAACCGAATTAAAGCTGTACTCTCCCCCATATTATAGAAGCAGTTGCTCAATACGTGAAGTTACCCTTTGTTTTGTAACCATAGGTTAACCTTATTACCCCTAAGACAATGCCGGCAGTACCCATTAGTCTCTTTTGTATAGATCATTTTTAAACCACTTATGAAACTAGTAAAAATTATAGTTTTCTAGAAAAACTGACTGTATTTTTTTTAAACACTATCCATGGTAATACTCAAAAACTTACCACCAGGCTTATTGAAGCCACCTCGCTCTCCAGCGCTGCTGGGGGGATAAACGAAGAAATGAAGGCCTTTCCCTTTAAAAGCCAGTACCGCTCTGAGCCTTGGCAGGGCTCGTGGGGAAGAAGGGCACTGGCTAAACACATCTCCAAACAATGCATCTCTCTCATCTTGTCACTATGCCTTTCTTCAGGGCAGCTCGCTCAAATCTCCTTAATATACAACCTTGCTTGTCTGACTGGACACACCAGTGTGGTTGGTCTCTTTCATGTCAGGGGCTGGTATTAATAGTGCAATACTTGGCAAATTAAGGAAGGAAAAAAAAACACAAAAAAACCCTAGATCCCAAACATCCACCCCAATCAGCTGAAACAGCAGGTGAACGTGGTGTAGAAACAAGAAGGCAGAGACAATTGCTGTGATGAACCTTTCCATGTTCATAAAGGTGCACCCTCAACCTCTCCCAGGGAGAGCCAAATGTAGCCTTGTTTCCTCACAAGTCAACAGTATAATAAAGTCAACAATATAATAAAGCAGGAGACAACCACATTAAATGTCTACAACACACATCGGAGGACGCATCCAGCCAATCTTCAGCATAAAGCCATACAGTCCAGGGCCCTAATGGATTCAATAGTTACTGTGAAAGGAGAATTTACAATAAATACCAAGGCTCAGCGGACTGGGGGTGCAACTTTATAGACATACCAGTTACGCCTACGGCAACATACATACTATACATAGAGGAGAGGGAATATATTGTGGCCTTTTTTGAGGGGGGGGGGGGAAGGGGAAAGGCAGTATTTTCTAGGAGTAAATAAAGGTAGCTCCCCAGTAGGAAGACTTGAGGTTCTCTTAACCAGTATTGCACCTTTAATACCTAAATATACATTTCAAGCTGTTGCATGCAGCTTTACTTCCTTTTTAAAAGTACACACCATAAAATGTTCTCTCTCTCTTCAAACACAAAGTTTACACTTTAATGTTACACAATTCTAGAGTATTATACCTCCTCTGGTTCATTACCAAACAACAAGTATGCAGTTACCAAAGTTACAGAAGGATTCCATTTATACAATGAATACATTTTGTTTAAAATATTCTATGTATATTTTTCCTCTCCATATGGACACCGTGTCTAGTCCCACTTTTCATTATGCTGCCGGCTGAGTACTGAGTACGGGTACTTTTTAAGTATTGAAGTGTATACAAGGCTCTCACTTTGTAACCTGTAGCATATAAATGCGACAAAGCATGTTAAAAAGTTTCCACGTTTAACAGCCAATGAAAAATATCAAAATACTGAGGCAATGAAAAAGGGCATGTTAACAACATTGAGCGCCTTACCTGTAGCAGACACTGAAAACCATCACCACACCACAATAAAAAAAAGGGAAAGAGAACTGCCCCGTGTCCTGTCCTCACAGGATCCAACAGACTGCTTCACAGTTCTGTTAAAATCCTATGGGGTAGGCCATGGTCTCTTCTATGGCTCCAGGAGAGACTTCTCATCCACAAAGATGGGCCCCTCTAATAGCAGTCTAACAAAGTCAGTAGAATCATCACTTCTGGAGTATTAAGATGAATAAACTTCAAATTGCTTTTGCAATTGAAAAATACTAAGAATTCTAGGTGATTTGAGACGTGATGATAGTAATTTCAAGTGTCTATGTCTATTTTAAAACATCCATAAAGACGTGAAACCTTTATAATGGAATGATATTTTCCAAATCAGAAGACCAATTTTACATTGTCAAAAGTTATTCATAAAAATTTGCATGTATTTTTATAAAAAGACTTTTTTCCAATAAAGATTTCACTGAAGACTTTATTAAAGTTATGCAGAATAAATAAAACATCTTTCAAAAGTACAGAAATTTACTAATACATGAATAGGTCAACTCTGTTTTGAGGTCTGATCTATAAAAAAGAATTGCTAGTTTTTCTTTAACAGTTAACCAAATTTATATTCACTACAACATTCTGCATAACTTTTTTTTTACTAGTTTATATAGGGACAGAACACACACATTAACTAAATCTGATTATGATAACCACCAACATCATACTTCACCTTCATCAAAGTATAGACACCAGAAAGGGAAGAGGGATGGAGGGAGGGAGGGTAGGGGGTAGGCAGAGGCAGCAGGGTCACGGAACTGATCTAAACAGTTTTCTAAACCAGATTGTGCCATCAATCACAATGGTCAAACCAATTTAGACTTTAAAAAAAAATCTCCAATAGGGAGCGATGCTATATTCACATACATTACTCTGTAAGAAAGTTATTAAGACTGTTCTCTGCTCCAACTTAACTAAGTATCAGGGCACCCTCAGGCCATGGTTTAAGGGTTATGGGGCCAGTCAATCTTCATCATGTTCAACAATTCTGGGTACAAACACTGGAAAACAGCTGCATTCTTTTTCTGCAGTACATACACCAGGTATTTCAAGACAATCGTTCAGGACATTAGTTAAAACCTAGGGTTATTAGAAGGGTTGTGTGTGTTCCATCCCAAATCTATTACCCAAAGAGGCTCTCACCTCTGAAAACCATGAAGGGGACTGAAAGCTCTAGTTTCAAAGCCATTCTTTGTTTACCCCAGCCCAACAACGGTTACTGGCAGGGAAAAAAAGCAAACTGCCATTAAATGACATTTCCATGTTTTAAGAGATAGCTTGACCTCAATAGATTGTCCATGGAAATGTGGAATAATTTCTTATGTCTTTCAGTCCCTTCTTTCCACTGAAAATCCTATGGATGAAACAAAATTAGGTAAAAGGAGAAAAGGTTTGCTCTTACCCCATTCCACCGCGTCCTCCTCCCCGCCCACCTCTGCTCATGCCTCCACGATCAAATCCCCCTCTTCCCCTGCCCCGGTTATCAGGGCCACTCAAGCTCCGGTTCTCTCCTGGTCCGGAAAATCCTCCAGACTCCTGCCCATAAACACCCATGCTACTGGGGTGGTCCTGTCGGAATGAACCTGAGGAAAGAGTCACATCTGTAAGCCACAACCAGCATTCACATTACTGCCTGACGTCTTTCTCTCGGACTCATGGAACTCACTACAAGCAACTACATAAATACCATGCTAAAAGTATTTCTATCAGGGGGGTTGGGGATTTGGCTCAGTGGTAGAGCGCTTGCCTAGCAAGCGCAAGGCCCTGAGTTCGGTCCCCAGCTCCGAAAAAAAGAATAGAAAAAAAAAAAAGAAAAAGTATTTCTATCAGAGGCTCTCTTTAAGAACTAGTGGTTCGGGGTTGGGGATTTAGCTCAGTGGTAGAGTGCTTGCCTAGCAAGCGCAAGGCCCTGGGTTCGGTCCCCAGCTCCGGAAAAAAAAAAAAAAAAAAAAAAAAGAACTAGTGGTTCATCAAGGCTACAACAGCCCTGTATGGTTAGGCTATAAAACTACTTCCAAAGGATTTTTCTTCTGGAAAAAATATATTTGTAAGTTTCTGTGCTTCAGAGGTCTCCAAAAGCAGTTTCTTCCCACTACCTCTCAACACCAAAAGTAGAGGCAGGTTACCTAGGGCCCTGACATACAAAGGGCTGAATTATAACAAGTAGCTATTTGGTCATCCAAACACTGTCCCCACCCCCACCCTTAGAGTCAGGGTCTCACTGCAAACTTTGTGCCATCATGCAATTCAAATTTAAAAGTGCAACAATTGAGGTAGAGATTGAATGGTGAAGGAGACACGTTACTTCCCAAATGCAAGGATGAGCACCGGGGTAGGGTGTGCTCTCCACAGTACTCTGTAAGCAAGACTCGCTCCCTCTGCTTATGAATTTACACAAAATCAAAACCGTTTTTACTTGGCTATCAAAAAACACAATAGCCCTCTATAGTTAGCCACCTTCCCACTTTCTCTTAATGTTTAAAGCAGGTCTTAAGAATGCCAGTCCTACTCACTGCAGAGTGCCCAACCTGCTGATGGAGCCCCTACTTGGGCATTCAGACTACCACGCACCATGTTATAACTTATACTCGCACTCAACTCCAGAAGCAAACAATGCTAACAAGCACTGCCCATTCTCAGAAATTCCAAGCAAAAATCACTCATACTTAAGTGTTCTCTCTTAGCAACTCACTCTGCTGCCCGTAGCTGCTGCTCTGTTGGCTATATTGACTTGGAGCCTGGCTGTAGGATCCAGTCTGAGGGGGGTAACTAGTGGGAGGCTGCTGCCCATAGCTGCTTTGTTGACCATAGCTACTCTGCTGTCCATAGCTGCTCGGCTGCCCGTAGGTGTTCTGCTGAGAGTAACTGCTCTGATCGTAACTAGTTGGCTGTGAAGAGGAGTAGCTGAAAGAAAAAACAAAATTTTTAGGAAGGAGAAAAATCATGACCCCAAATACAAGACATTCATAGGCATCCTAACAACTACTTTCTTTTTACTTTCATTGACAGGATCTCACTAGTATAGCCCAGGCTGACCTTCCACCTGCACACAACTCTTCTGCCTTTGTTTCCTATGTGACAGGTGTGCACCACTGCCTGGCTAAGGCAACACCTTCTGGATTTCTAATAATAAAGCTTTAAATGCAAGAGAGAAAATTAAAATAATCCATATGCACACTGAGTTGTGGTACAGAGCTCCCATTTAAAATGTTTCTTTACAACTATATTTAAGAGAAATACAGTTCGGAAGGGCAGATTATGTACATGTGCACTAATGAAGTGAAAAGACACTGAAAGCGAGGATGAAGAGGAGCCAGGTGAAGCAGTTAGTTCCCAGAATGCCTTCTTTCTTTTTGTAGTTCCTAGGCTCCAACAGAGCCTCACACACTAGGCAAGTGTTCTACTCCAACCATCTAAATAAGCTGAGTGGTGACTGTGACTTTCCGAGGAATGCCTGCCTGGCAATAGTGTGCAAAGACGAGCATAGTAAGTATGCCACTCTGAAAATGCCAAAACTGCTTTGCTTCAGTTTTAACCTTTCAAATAAACATATTCCATCCTTAGAAATCTAGGAATAAAGATAAGACTGGTAAGAGACCTTAGGATGCTGTAATAGGATGGTGTTAGGTCTCTGTGAACCCACCCAGGAGGTAGTCTATGCACCCACACATACTACTAAAAATAGACCTTAAAGACTCTTGGCTGGGTATAGTGGCAAGGCAAGGCTTTATTCCAATACACTGCCTCCTAGGAGGCAGACAGATCTGAGTTCAAGGCCAGCCTGGTCTAGACTAAATTTTAAGACAGTCAGGACTACACAGAATAACCCTGGCTGGGGAAGACTCTCAATGACCTGTAAATATGCTCAACTAAACTAAGTACTTTTCGCACCTCTCCACATCTGTCAAAATTCAGTCTAGGGGGCTGGAGAGATGCCTCAGCAGTAAAGAGCACTGACTCCTCTTCTAGAGGTCCTGAGTTCAATTATCAGTAACCACATGGTGGCCTACAACCTGTATGCTCTCTTCTGGTGTGTCTGAAGACAGCTACAGTGCATTCATATAAATAAAATCTTAAAAAATTGTCTATGTGTACCAATTCATTTTGTCACATCAGCTGTCCCTCCCAACAGGTGGGACCTGCTCTGCTAGGGAACAGTTATAAACCCTGCCACCTCTGCTCCTACTTGTATCCAAGTGTCAACCTATGAAAGGGACACTGTCCTGGCTGGTTTTGACACAAGCTGGAGTTATCAGAGAAAGGAGCCTCCCTTGAGGAAATGCCTCCTGAGATCCACCTGTAAGGCATTTTCTCAACTAGTGATCAAGGGGGGAGGGCTCAGTCCACTGTTCTCTAAGAAAGCAGGCTGAGCAAGTAAGGGGAAGTAATCTAGTAAGCAGCACCCCTCTTATGGCCTCTGCATCAGCTCCTGCCTCCAGGTTCCTGCTGTGTGTGAGTTCCAGTCCTGACTTCCTTGGGTGAAGAACAGAAATGTGAAAGTCTAAGTTGAATGAATCCTTTCCTTTCCAGCTTGCTTCTTGGTCCTGATGTTTTATGCAGGAATAGAAACCCTGACTAAGACAGATACAAACAGGAACTATTTATTATATCTTAGCCAATTAAAACAATTCTTTCAATTCACAGGTCAGAAAACTTGTAGTTTTCCTTAAAGAAACTAAAATTGGACAATATAGCTACAATGATTAGGACAGAAAATGAAGGACAAGGAAACTTCAGCTGGAGTCCTTCAGAAGTACCTTTCCAGCCATGAACAAGACCCCAGATTCCCTCTCCAGCACTACAAACGGCAGCAGGAAGTCTTGTCCTTAACTTTACCCATGGTGCCTGTGTTGAGGGGATAATTGCTACAGTTCTGTGTAGGTGGTGTCAAACATTTGTCTCTCATACTTTTTTTAAAAAAAGATTTAATGGGGGCTGGGGATTTAGCTCAGTGGTAGAGCGCTTACCTAGAAAGCGCAAGGCCCTGGGTTCGGTCCCCAGCTCCGAAAAAAAACCAAAAAAAAAAAAAAAAAAAAAAAAGATTTAATGATATATAAGTATACTGTCCTTGTCTTCAGACACACCAGAAGAGGGCATCAGATCCCATTATAGATGGTTATGAGCCACCATGTGGTTGCTGGGACTTGAGCTCAGGATCTCTGAAAAAACAATCAGTGCTCTTAACTGCTGAGCCATCTCTCCAGCCCCATACTTTCAGTTAACTGACGTTTTGGGGTCATTATTTAGAGAACAGTTATTAGCTAGATCCCAGGCACTGCTATGGAACCCAATGCTGAGGTCTAAATATTAACTACGTTTGTGGTCAAATATGGGCAAGTCAGAAAACAAATCTTACCCAAGGACGCCAATGCTAGCTAGTCAATAACCTGAAAATACCTGTCGCATTATTACTAATTCACTGGCCACAAAAGTGAGACTGACCTGGTAGGAGGATAAGATGGAGGTGCGGTGACTGGCTGCATCGGGTAGCTCCCAGGAACCTGGGGATAACTGTAGTTACTCTGTCCATATCCTAGGCTGGGTTGATTATAACCCCCTGTGCTAGATTGAGGTTGACTAGTCTCAGCAGGCTTGTTACCATCCTGTGGTCTAAAAGGAAAAATAAAACAGTTAAGGTTTAATTTTAATAACCCAGACACCCCCTAGGTAAGAACCCCCCAGTTCTTTGAGCAATAGGAAATGATAAGACCAAGCTTGAAAATAAAGTAAATGAAACCCAGTATCATTCATTAGTATTTGCTGGAAGAAAACACTAAGAGAGTTAACAATGTTTTTGTTTTTAAAATTTGTTCTGTATTAACAGCTACTAAGAGACTTCATAAGCCTGTGTCGCCAATATGAACAAGTACTGGGAGGGGGAGGAAGAAAACACTTTTTTAAAAAAGTGAACTTAACAGGGTTGGGGATTTAACTCAGTGGTAGAGCGCTTGCCTAGTAAGCTCAAGGCCCTGGGTTCAGTCCTCAGCTCCGAAAAAAAGAAAAGAAAAAAGAAAAAAAGAGTGGACTTAGTGCAAATTCAAGTTTAGAGTTATTTTAAGGTCACTAATTTATAGATTTTGATATCTGTGGGTTCACTGACTAGAAACAAACAAGAAGAGACACTTCTTATCTTGGTCTGATGTAAATGAACTTAACCTTGCTATACGACAATCTCCACAAAATGGGCATGGGGATGAGTCCACCCCATGCTCAGACTAACTAGCAAATACCATCATTAAATAATAAAAATAACTCTCAACAACACAGAAATAACTCAGAAGTCCCACTTCCTTGTGGCACAAACAATTTAGTGGAAGGCAGTGGCAGAGCTAAGCTAGGGGGCTACTTAAAGCAAAGCCCCGATCAGCAGGTGGACTACAGCAGATGCAGAAGTACTGTTTCCTCACTGAGATGAAATGGGTTACAAGCAGGTGTCAGCTCAGAAAACTAGGATGGAGGAAAGGGTGACACAAATCAGTGACTTATCAAAACCAATTTATACACGATGGAGATCTGTGGCCTAGATACACACTACTGCAGAAGAGCATCACATGGGACTTTGTATATCTAACAAAATTCTCCAATATTTAACCCAACTAGAGTGGGGCCTTTAGGAATCAGCCAGTTAAATAAAAGTACTATACGGGGTTTTTTGGATATTAGCTACAAGTGGCTCTGACTACTCACTGCACTTTAGAAGTAATTTTGAGAGTGTTTGCCAGAGCTAATTTCTTACCTCTATAGCAGATAAAAAGTCTAGGTTACAAGGTGATCTCTTGTTTATTCCCTATAGTCTTCTTTCAAATCAGAATCTTGTGCTCCTTCAAGACTGTATGCAGAAGCCACCTACATGCATTGTCTAAAGTAAAGACCTGAAACCTTCTGTTAAGTAATATATCTCACTTATCTACTGAGCAGTCAGAGTACTTTATTGGACTCTTAATATTTAGCACATAACTGGCTAACCAGCTATAAATTTATTTGTCTATGACTTTTGGTTATCAAACCACTAATCACTACATATATTGAGGAAATCTTGTCAAATTCTTCAACTGAACCTTCCCAGATATGGAAATATCCTTTACTGACAAAATTGGGACATACAGTACTTCTTGACTCAAGTCTAACCGTTCCACCATGTACTACAACTACCACATATTTCCTAAAGGAAAGCAGTTAACAATTTACAGCGTCACTGAGCCAAAGATTAAGTTCTATTGCTAGTTAAACAATATGGGAAACATGTACTCAAGTTTCCTTGTGTTTAGGAAAGAAAAACAGCTACCTCCTTCCCCCAAAAGTAGTTCTGAAACCTGGCAGATGACACTTTCCATTTCTAGCCCTCAACAGAATACCTGTGTGCTGTGCTCAGGCACTCTGGAAACACTGGGGTAATACCTGTGTGCTGTGCTCAGGCACTCTGGAAACACTGGGGTAACAGTCAATACCTAGTGAACGTGAAGAGCAATTTAAATCACCAAAGCTGAGCAGCAGAGGAACCAACAACTGTGGCCTTACCTTGTGGGTGCAGTGGCTGCTGGCTGCTGGCCATAGGCTGGGTAGGCAGGCTGGGTGCCGTATGCAGACTGAGCTGCATAAGAGGCCTGCGTTGTGGTGACGGTAGCAGTGGTGGTGTCATAAGCCCCAGTGCCATATCCTTGGACAGGCTGGCTGTACGCCTGGGGGGCAGTTGGAGTGGTATAACCTACAACAAAAGAGACCTGGGTAAGATTCTCTGCCCGCCCTGCCAGAGCCATACCTGTGCATTTATCACCAAAACAACTTGGAAACGGTCCAACTCTGAAGCACCACAAAACTGAATTCCTATATTTTTCTTGCAGCAACAAAGTAGCTGCAAAAGTAGCAACAAAAGAGTGTTTAAATTGTTTTTATTACATGTATTTATTTTGTATTACGTGTGTGTACATGGGAGCTCATCATGGCATGTGTGTGGAAGCATAGGACAAGTTGTGGGAGTTGGATTCTGGTCATCAAGTTTGGCAATCAAGTGCCTTTATCTGCTGAGCCATCTCATTGACCCCAAAATATTTAAAATCTAAAGCACCATTTCTGTTTTCAAAATATATTTATGAGAAAAGTGAAGTGTGTTTACTGTTGTTTTGACAGGGGTCTCATGTAGCCAAGGCTGGCCTCAAATCCCTTAGGTAGCAGAAGATAACCTTCAACTTTTGATTCCTGTTTCAAGCCTCCAGCCTTGAGAATACTGGTCACACCATACCTAGTTTATGTGGTGCAGGACCCCATAAATACCAGGCAAGCACTCTACCAACTAAGCTACATTCTCTACCTCAAGAAAGAATAGTCTTAAAAAAAAAAACACAAACAAACAAACAAACAAAAAAAACAAAAACCACTAAAACACATTGCCATGGAGAGCAGGCTTCTTTCTGCCCTGGTGTGAGTAAGAAAGACAGGGATGGTTTTTTAGTGATTATAGACACATTTTTTTCAACTAATTAAAAAATAAAACAGGAAATAAAATGTTCCAGAAAGGGAGGTAAAAGGACAACCCTGGTACTGGACTCTTTGCCTTCTTTACAGTCAACAGGCACAGTAAATAATGCACTAAAAGGCTGAGCCCAGATGCCAGGATTCACATCCAATTCTCACAAAAGTTTAAAGAGGATTTTCTGATTGGGTGCATGCCTGTGATCTCAACATTCTCAGATCACAATTTCCAACAGACTAAACTACAAAGGAGAACCTAGTTAAAAAACAATACACAAAAACAAAAAGATCTCTAGTTTGAGGCCAGCGTGGGTTACAGAGGTCTAGAACAGCTAAGGCTACACAGAGAAACCCTGTCTTATAAAAACCCAAACAAATAAACAACCTCCCCCAACAAAAAAACCCACCCACCCACACTGAAAACCCCCAACATTAACAAAAAACAAAAAAGAGCGTTAATATTTAAAACCTATCTTGAACCAAGACTACTTAATTTAGTTTACACTTAGGACTAGCCAAACTTAAGAGGAAGAGAGACAGAGACGTATCATTAAATTGCCCAGACTTGCTTGCAATGCCTTCCACCTCAAATGTCAGATTTCTGGGATTACAGCCATGTACCACAACCTGCTTCTTTGATGCAGGATCTCACTATGTAGCCCTGGGTGGCCTGGAACGTGCTGTGTAGCTCAGGCTGGCTTTGCACTCACTTGGGATCAGCCTGCCTCTGCCTCCCAAGTACTAGAACTGAAGGCCTTTGCTAGCATACCTAGCTCAACTTTTTGAATCTAAAGTACTTTTTGTAGCACTAACACAATCCTTTCTTCTCAAACACTCAAAGGAGATCCTAAAATTATATACAAAGACCATATTTTCCCATCTAAACTGGTAAAAACCATTAAAAATGTATTTCACAAAAAAGCCTTAACAATTTTGAGTTGACATGCTCATGTTAAGTGAGATTTTTGTTCTGTAGTGTTGAGTGTAGAACCCAGAACCTCACATACATGTTAGGCAAGCATCCTATCATGGAACTACACCTCCAGCCCTATGTATCTGAATCTTTGTTTTAAAGTTCTAAAGGTAACCATTCACATTCAACTACAGTTGAAGTCCAATTTCTCTAAGACTTCTCCCTTCTTCCAAGATTCACAGAAGTTAAACACAAACTAAACTGATGAAGACAGTAACTTGTATCTCTAAACTGCAGTGAGAGAGCCTGTTGTAACAATTTTATAGTAACAGATACTGGGCTAATTAGTAATCTTTTTAATAATCTGAAGCACCCACATAAGCAGCCAAGCAAAATGAACAAAAACCAACAGAACAGTGACAAGAGACCAAGCACATCTATATGATTTCTTCAAAAGAAATGGTGGTAAGAAACACTGTACAAAGAAAGTCTGTTTATAGTGAACATCAGAAATCACTTGATTAAGAACTGTTTGAATTCTGTAATGTGAAATGTAGATACATAGTACCCTTCTTCCGAAGCTTCCTTTAGAATCCGAAAAAAGAACAATGTATTTCTACCCACTCTCTAACACTTCTCCACTAACTTTTATGCATAAAGGCAGCATGTGAAACAGAAAAATGTGCTATCCTGCTTCCCACCTGTTGGCTCCCACTTAAGCCATGAAGGTTAACTTTCAGTCTATAGTTTTAAAGCAGTTAGCAGGAATGACTATGAGAAGTAGCCTCCAATCATCTAGTGTGTACAAACTCCTTATTACCACGCAACAGAGTCTGACTCACCAAAGCCATCTTCTCTTTTTTTGCTGCTATACAGTATTCTGTAATTTCTGGGCTTACCGGACTTGACTTTCTCTTTTTTGGGGGTTGGGGGAGGTGAGGTGGGTAGGTTTGAGACAGTTTTTCTGTGTAGCCTTGGCTGTCCTGGGACTCTCTCTGTAGACCAGGGTGGCCTTAAACTTAAAGAGATGTCTACCTCTGCCTCCCTAGAGCTGGGATTAAAGGCATGTGAACCTAGACCTTTTACTCTGCTTAAAAACTTTCTTACGACCTGACCGCATTAAATGGCTTAGGGATAGTAAACGCTAGATCTAAGCCATTATGTTCTCAAATCTATACTTTTAGTTTCAGCTCTCCCCACACCTGCACTAGGTTAATAAACACTTCCAACCCTACACAGTAGTTAAGATAGACTAGCTAAGTTCTCACAAAATCCGTTGACAATAAGAAAAATATATTTTTTTCCTATAACCAATATAATTCAGAAGTTCAGATAGTTCAAAGATGAAATCTTTACATCTCTAAGACCTTCTTAGATCATACAACATTCCACAGAAAAAAATTACCTTTTTTTTTTTAACATATTATTTATTCTTAGACCAGTTTCTCTTTTTAGTGTCCTGGAATGCTACTTATGTTTAAAACACACTATGGATTAAAAAAAAAAATTCAAAACACTGAAAACAGAAAATGGATTAAAACAATTTGTAATGCTTAAACAGAAAATAAAATGTGCCTGCGTTATACGACAGACAAACATATACATGCAGGGTGGCAAGTCTGTTCCCTTACATAAAACTAATCATGCAATCTAGCTTTCAGGGAGCAGGGAAAATCAGTTGGAGTAATACTAATACCTTTTGGAAGGCAAACTATTAAGGCTTGACAAAAGGACAGTTCATAGTAAAAAGTCTTTCCCAAACTATAAGGACATGATTCTGCAAATGGCACCTGAAGCAGTTTCCTCATTAGCACCTCTGTGTGTGATGTTAGAAAGTTTAGGGTTTAAACAAATGAAAACACCTAAGGGTTAACATTACAGGGTTAGACAAGATGGAAAGCATTTCCCATGCAAGAATGAGCAGGATAGTCAAACCTGTACTGGTCCCTTCTACTGTGGAAAGCACAAAACAAAAAGTAGAGGGTACACTATCAGATGAAGCAAACAGATGTGAAAACCACTTTGATTTTTAAGCAGCTCAGTTTAAGAAGGCTCATTCTTAGCACTACTACAGTCTTTTACATTAGTTCTATTTTGTGTATTAGACAGTGTATAAAAGTTTAGTTTCTTCTTTTAGAATTTATTCCACCCACATTCTATTGGATAGCACTCAAGGAAAATTAACAAGGAAAAAAATACTTCCCAGAATAAAAGATCCCCAGATGTCAACATACAGGCCAGAATATAGACCTAAGAGCATAAACAGCAAGCCTTTCACCAAATCCCCTGACACTATCACCTAGTCTCTTGTCGGCTGGTCTTACCAGTGGGAGGCTGTCCATAAGAAGTTGCATATGCAGTCTGCCCGTAGGTGGCAGTGCTCTGAGCCTGGGTATAGCTGACATCAGTAGGCTGTCCATAGGTTCCATAGCTTTGTTGCCCATATGCCTGCTCCAAAGAAATTCATGCAATAGCTTCATAAGAGAACCTTGTATTTTAGCCAAGTAATGACCTAATTTATCAGTTCATAAACTGGAGAATCAAAGTAGAAAATACTGCTTTCTGGTATAAAAAAGAAATTACAAAAGCAACAGCATAAAAACAAGACAAATTATCATTCTTATTAACCATGTAATTGACAGCACAGAGGGATAATCCAAGATTCAGCCAGCATCTTGCTGGATATGAAAACTAGATTTTCAGCATGATATAAAAATAAAACTATTGGGGTTGGGGATTTAGCTCAGCGGAAGAGCGCTTGCCTAGCAAGCGCAAGGCCCTGGGTTCAGTCCCCAGCTCGGGGGGGGGGGGGGGGGGTTGTTCAAGAACTATAAAAATAAAACTATTAATTCTATTTCAAGAAAATAAATCAGAATAGTTCATGTTCTCTTTATGTTTGTCAATATAGCAAGATTATGGTTTCTAAACTCAGACATCAATACACTTAAAAATCAGATAAGGAATGAGCTGTTCTTTCAGATATTAACCTGTTCACATTGTAGATTTGAAAGAGCAATTAAAAGTAAAATCTGCCAGAAGCATGACTTCCTGCCTATCCCAGAATGTTTCCATGCAGTTAGTATCTACTCTTTAGCATGGATCATTCCAGAATTAAAAGGTAATTCTTTTTTTCCCCTTTCTTTTTGAGGCTTACTGTGTAGTCCTAGTCTACACCTTGCTTTGTAAACCAGGCTGGCCTCAAATTCAGAGACCCACCCACCTAAGCCCCTGGTGTTGGGATTAAAGGTATGCACCACCACTAGGTCCAGCTGAGGTAATTAATTCTTGGTAATATAGGCAACTACCTTCTAGATTCTAGAGTCTGTCGTCCTTGGCTTTTTCAGGAGGTGTTGGTGGGTGGAGCCAGCCTATCACATTATTCTACCAATTCCTAGTCAATTCCTGCCCCCCCTCAAATATTTCTGCAGTGCTGGCACACATTCACCACCATACCCCAGCTCCAGGTTTTTAAGTGTTTACTTATTTTGACTGGTGGAGGGATGCACACATACCATGGTATATGTGTACAGGTCAGAGGACGACAAGACAATTTTCAGGAGCTATCTGTGTGGGACTTGGGGATCAAACCTAGGTTGTTAGGCTGGGTGGCGAGCACTTTTTCAAAGAACCAACTCCAGCCCCTGGCCTGGGTTTTAAACTTAGACTGACATACTAACAAGAGCTGAGGAACAGTAATATTCAAAGCTAACTCCACTAGTTAATGTGCAACCACTAGCAAGTTATACAATAGCCTCACAGTACATCTGCTCATCTGCAATGATTCTAAGATGGTCTTTATTTAAAAATTACACAATGGGGCTGGAAGAGATGGCTCAGCGGTTAAGAGCACCCGATTACTCTTCCAGAGGTCCTGAGTTCAATTCCCAGCAACCATATGGTGGCTCACAACCATCTGTAAAGAGATCCGATGCCCTCTTCTGGTGTATCTGAGACAGCTACAGTATACTTATATATATTAAATGAATAAATCTTAAAAAAAAGTTAGTTACCATTAAAAAAAAATAAAAATTACAACAATGATTAAGCATAATAAAATATGTACAAAGAGCAAAACTGCAATAAGATACTTACTTTGAGCCTACGAATTTTAAAAAAGCCCATTTTCAGCTTTAAAATGGTTACACTACAACCCTCATTGTCAAAGATTAAAAATTTTGAGTTTTGGGGATGGGGATTTAGCTCAGTGGTAGAGCGCTTACCTAGGAAGCGCAAGGCCCTGGGTTCAGTCCCCAGCTCCGAAAAAAAAGAACCAAAAAAAAAAAAAAAAAAAAAATTGAGTTTTAAAAGCTTAGATAATACTATCACTATTTACTTGTATAAAATTAAAAAAGAAAAAGACCTCTTAACCACTGTTTTAGTGGCCAACTGAAACATCTCCACTGAAGACATAACTAGCATCCCTGTCTTTGGATTACCTGGGTGGTCTGTGCATATCCTTGAGTTGGCTGGGCGGTGTAAGCACTGTAGCTGCAAAAAGAATTAAATACAAGAATTGACTACAGAACATTGACTGTATTACTATATATCCTTTACAATTACAAAAGGCCTCATACTCTAAAACCAAATTATTGTTGCAGAAGGCTGACTTACCCCTGCTGGGCTGCAGCTTGGCTATAGGTACTATAATCTAGAAGAAAGGAGAAAAAAATTATTAGCCCAGACAAGAAAGGGGAAAAGAGACAGCTGGAATTCAAACAACAACAACAACAACAACAACAACGTTTAGAGTGGACCTATATGCAGACACTTCCCAGTTAGCACATCTCATCTGTCAACAACAACAAACCGATTAAATTAAGTCAGTTGACTCTACACAGTCTGAAGATGCTAGTTACTGAGGTCAAGACAGTTGAGTTGGCAGGGATACCTTCCAGATAGCCTACAACCATAAACCCATGTCAACTACCAGGTATCAATTCAAAGACACAATCATTGTCTTAAGTCTAATAGAAACCAAGACCACAAAATGGTATCAACCTTTTTGTTGGATCTAAAGAGCCACAGAAAGTATTAACATTTCTTTCTGCTTTTTGAGACGGGCTTTCTCTGCCTAGTCCCAGCTGTAGACCATGGTGGCGTTGAGCTCAGGGATTCAGTCTCTGCTTCTCTGCTGCCCGCCTGCCTGCCCGCCTGCCCGACCCACAGATTAAAAGTCACCATCACACCTGGCATTTTTCACACCTGGTGAAACTCTGAGATTCACCTGCTTCTGCCTCCCTAGTGAAGTAATTACAAGACCAAGTTACAATGTCCAGCATCTGTCAGCCTATCACTTTAGAAAGACCAACCACAATTCCCTAGAACTGCAACAAGTGAAACAGAATAGCAGAAAACAGGACAGTCATTAAATCTAAAAAGCTGTCAAGAGCTGTTATCTTCCTACTATCACAAAAAGAGAGAAACCGCAGGGAAACCAAGGTTAAGGATGGGAGTGTACAAGCTACGGCAGGACTATGTGCTCATTCCCCTGGACTATAACCTGATATGTGTGGATGCCTTTGGTTCCACCTCCAGCCCACTATCCCAAAACTGGTTTAGAGAAAACAGCACTTTTTTATAGGCCTAGGGGAAAAATTGGTGTTCGCAGCAGCAGCAGCAACAACAACAACAACAACAAAATCACAATGTTTTTCTTTGTAAATAAGTCTACCCATCACTTTCTTTCTCATATGAAACCTATACTATATGGGGTTGGGGATTTAGCTCAATGGTAGAGTACTTGCCTAGCAAGCGCAAGGCCCTGGGTCCGATCCTCAGCTGGGGGGGGGAGGGGGGAGGGAGACAAAATAACGAAACCTATACTATATCAAAAAGAACTAGCCTTGTGAGGTGTCATATCCCTTTCATCCCTGCACTCAAGCAGAGGCAGGCGGATCTCTGAATTTGAGGTCAGCCTGGTCTACAGTGAATTCCAGGGCAGCCAGGGCTATGAAAGACCCCATCTCAAAAACAAATAAAAAAAAAGAACTAAATCTGATCTATGGAGGCATCAAGTAACGAAAATAAATGCCTAAGTTTTCAAAACACCAGTGAATTAAAGCTACATAAGTTTTGGGCATTTTTTTTTAAAAGCAGAGGAATCTTTTAAAAATTAATTCTACCTAATTAGTCCCTCTCTCAAGAATACATTTCTTGTTTAGTGTTCATTAAGACAGAACAAAAGGGTCCTTCTCTTTTCCAATCAGAAAGTCGTCTCTCACCCAAAAGTTAACAGCAGATATCTTCCTTCATGGAGGGGTCTTGCTCACTCCATGCAAATCCAAAGCTTCACAATCCCCTGGCCTGGCAACAGTGCTTTTCTGAACTCATCTCTCTCCCTCACCTCCCACTTTGGTTTTCCTGAGACAGTGTTTCTGCGTGTTGCACTGGCTGTTCTAGAACTCACTCTGTAGATCAGGTTGGCATTGAAACGGAGATTTACCCGCCTTTGCCCCACAAGTGTTAGGACTAAAGGCCTCTACCACCACCATCACCTGGCCTGAATTTATATCTTAAAATTGACTGTCTTTCCTTCCTCTATGCCCTTAAATTCAGAGCAGTATTACCAATATTATAGTAAGCCGTCCAAAAGATACCTACAATAAAAACATAATCTTAACAAAATCCTGAAGCATTTCCAATAATGCTACATGTTCTTTGGGGGTGATGGGAAGTTCTGAGACAGGATCTAACTACTTAGCTGGATGACCTTAATTAACTATATAGACCAGCCTAGCCTCAAACTTTCTACAGAGCCCATATGGTTCTTACAACCTAAGTGCTGAAATTATAGGTGTGTACCTCCATGCCTACTTGCTACCTTCCTTTTTTGTCTGCTTTTTTTTTTTTTTTTTTGGAGACAGGGTCTCACTATGTAGCTCTGGCTGGCCTCAAACTCTGCCCTCCCCAATCTAGGATTAAACTATGACTGGCTACTTGCCACATTCTTTATATTTAAAAAAAAAAAAAAGGAAAAAGAAAAGAAACACCTGTAAATCACTTCCTTCCATGTAGCATTTGTAAAAATATACCAACATTTAATCCAAATACTACAACCTACATTTTGTTGAGGTTTCTGTGTAAAGATGACTTTTTGAATCATTGGCATTAAGTTCCATGTTTACAAAGACTTACACAAGAGCAGTTATGTAAAACTGGCAATGCTGCTACAGAACAGCTAACCACCTCAGATGAGGGTGCAACCAAAGATCTGGTGGGCTAAGGAAAAGGCAACCACTGCCCCCACCCCAATACAGCACATAAGCCTGCCTCAAACATGACACTGAGGCAACGGTCAGATCACTAGACAATTGAAAAAAATAAAAAGAAGTCCTTAAATGACCAAACATGTAAAGACTTAAAAAGGCAGACTGAGGGGCTATGATGTAGGGTAGGGGCCATCCTAGAATGCCAGTAATGTTTTACTATTTGTTTTGACAGTTATTTAAATACTGTAATTCTGCTTTACTGGACAACCTCTGTAGTTACTATTCTACAAGATACAGGTGAGGGGAAACCATTATTCCTCTAAAGCAATGACTTGCTTCAGGGCCTTCATTAGCCAAACTGAAAAAATTTGAAGGTTTGGGCTACTTAATACATTAAAAAGCTAGCAAGGGTAACTTTGTTGGGACCAAAAAATGTTGCTCTAAGAACTGAAGGGCTCAAGAAAATAATTTTATTTTTTCTGAGACAGGATTGCTCTGTGTAGCCCTGGTTGTTCTCGAACTCAAGAGACCAACCTCTGCCTTCCCAGCCCTGGCACCAAAGGTGTGCGTCACCACTGCCTAAAGTCAATTAAACCTTTTAAAAGGTCTAAAACTAAACTATGTTTTTTCATAGTTTAGACTACCAAAGACTACCAAATCTTAAATAAAGTTCCTTCAACAGGGCCAGGACTGTGGGTGTAGAACAGCACGCTTTTAAACTCGAATTTGGTTCACGGTGCTTATCTGCACTTGCTGATAACAAAGATGACTAAAAAGTGGCAATGATCTATGAAGCAGAAAACCTGCCATTGTTTTCTTGGGCTTTAGAGGCTAAAAGGTCCACGAAAGCATTTTTTCACTAAGATACAGTAGGCTGTAGTAGAATCTCCTATCGTCTCTTGGGGACACTTTGAGTAGCCTGGTACCAAAAGCCACCTGTTTACTAACTACATCGTTTGCTTCGTCAAATTGTGATGCTGGATGCTTTCCTAAGCCAAATGAAGGACCCCAGAGCTTTTCTTGTCTTCCCCCTCGCTTTCTCCTACTGCCTCCAAGGCCACATTTTCAGACCACAGATCCCCCCAGAAGCGAAAACAAACAACCAAAACCCGCCTCCGTGCCAGTTAACTGTGTGCCGAACTGCAGGTGAAGGCTAGGCTACACTTATTCCCTCGTTAAGGACCACAACATCCATCACATCCTCCAGTTCCCGCCGTGGACTTTCCAAGTCCGCTATGGGTCTCTTTTCCCTGCCCTCAATAGGACCAAGAAATAAATCAGCCTGCTAGCTTAATGAGCAGGCCTGTAGAAACGTGGGGGCCGAGGCTTTTCTGTTACTCCTGGAGCAAAGATGCTAGAAATTTCTTTCTGGAAAGATTCTCCTCTCCGGATCCAGACGGACCTTGTTATACAACCAATCCCCCACGCCGTTCGCTGAGAAAGGGACACTGGGAAGCTACTGCTTTTTGGGTAAGGAAGGAGGTGGAGTTAACACATAAAACCGAAGCCTCCGAGTCGGGAGGACGAAGATTTGGGGGCGCCAACTAGATCTAAAAGACCCAGCAAGCCAGCGCTGGGCTTGAGCTGGGAGCCCTCCAGGGGGCAGCTTGGTAGCGCCGGGCCCGGACAGGCCTGGAGGATAATGGGGCTCCTCATAAGCCGGCGCCCCTCAGCTTACACGTTCGCGACGTTTTTTTGTTTGCTTTTTATCTGAGTTTCTACACAATAAACACTTGCCCCTAGGCTAGCGATAGGAGGAGAGGTGACACGGAAACCGGCCACGGCTTCTCGAGCCGCCATCAGACACCTCGCTTCACGCGCCTTAGGGGTGATGAGGTCCAGGCCCAGCCGCGGTCCCCTTTGGGCCTCAGAGACCGTAGGCCCCGCCCACGTGGCGAGAGACCGGGCGCACCAGCACCGACAACCGCCACACAAAAGAGGCCAAGACGGGCTCCGCACGCCCCAGCTACCGCGAGGCCCTCGCGCGCAACGCGGGCACCGGAAGGTTCCAGAACCAGTCCGCCTAGTGGGGGGGAGGGGAAGGGAACGCGGACCCCCCGAGCTCGTCGGGCCACGGCGGGAACTCCAACCCCTATCGGCAACTCCACTGAGTCATTCCTGCCACCCCCAGAGACAAGCGCCCCCCAGTTTGAGCGTCCCAGCTGTGGCCGGCGCGACCGCGATCCCACTCCACTTACCCGTGGACGCCATTTTCTCTCCTTCCTCCTCGTTCTCTCAACGTCCGTCTCCCTCTCGCGTTCCCCCTAGGCGCCGCACTGCGCAGGCGCGAAACCCGCAACCTCGGACGCTACCATAGGGCCAGGCCACGGGGGTGGGCGAAGAGAAACGAGCCGGCGATATCCGGCTCTTTGCTCCCGAAACCGTTGACCCAATCCTCTCCAAAGAGCCGGACGTGACGCGTGGTCTAAAAAAGGCACCTCAGGGGTCAGCGCGCTAGTGAGCGAGTGTTCCCAACAAACCCGAGGGATCCTCTGCACGAGGCTTGGTGGCTTGGAATGGTTAGGCCCGCTGGCTCTAGGGACCGTCTCTGAAGAGTCTGCCCTGGAGGGAGACGGAGGCTGGCGGGAGGGCTGGGGGAAGGGATCCCGGCCTGGCACAACTGCTGACTAATCGGCAGGCGGGATCACGCGCCTGTGTGTGCGCGCAGCGGGCTCGGGGCACCTAGGTCTCGGCCTAGTGCGGGCGGCCAGGCTACCGGGCGGGCCCCCCACCTCGGTTTTCCAGGGTGGGTGGGGGTGGGGAGGACGAGCTCCCCAGGACCTTGGACGCGTGGCCTGAGCGGGCGGGGGAGGGGAATGAGGTCCGTCTGCTTGGGAGGGAGGCCGGGAATGCCGCGCCCGACCCCAGTAACGGTCGGAGTCCAGAAGCCCTATAATCATCCATCCTTCAACTCATACCCTTGTCTTAACAGAAAACTCAGGCCCAAGAAATTGAGTACTTCCCCTAGAGTTACAAAGCTGAATCCGACCCAGACCCCGGGACTCCCCTCTCTGTGCTCCACCCGGAAGCTTCTCCACTGTCCTTGATTTCCCATTCTGTCCTCCTGGCTTCCCAGTAAGGTAGGCAGGGTGTGACGATGCATAGCTCTGAGAGGTCTCTGACCAGGGTTCCAGAAGGACACTGAGGCCGATTGTTGGCGAGCGGGTTTCTTTTTTTTTTTTTTTTTTTTTTTAATCTTAAGAGTCACTGACACGGTGGACAAACACAGACAAACATTAGCATGGCATGGCGGGCGAGGACTCTGAAGAAACCAGGGTCCATGTGGGAGAAGTAGGCGTGTCACGCCTTTCTGAGGATGGGCGTGGTTTCACCGCTGAAGCTTATGGCTGGCGGCAGGAATGGAAGGGAGCGGGGAGCCGGATGTGTAGCCGCCAGTTTCCCATTTGATGTAAAATCACCTCCTTCAGGTGAGAGATCCAGGCACCCGCGTCTGTTAGCTAACGACTCACAGTGTCTTAATAGGGGCCCGTCAGAATCTGAATGGGGAAAGGTTTGTATTGTGTTCTAGGAGGAGTAGCTGGATTCATTTGATTCTTAACAAGTACCATTTTATTAATTGAAGATATGGTTGGAGGAGTGTTACCGGCTTGCCTATGATGTATGAGACCCTAGTTTCCATTCCTATCGCCAAGAAAGAGAAGAGACTGGTCCAGAGGACTCGAGGCCCAGTTCTGTATGTCCATGGACCTGTCCCTTAGTGCCCAGGGATGGAATGGTTGTGAGAAGGTGCAAGAGGAAGCTTCATTTTAGGTGACCCTGCCTCCAGGTAAGGGTGAAATTTGCCTGCTTTTCCTAACTTCAACCCAGTACCACAGGTGAATGGTGGAGTTCACCCCAGCAGGACCTGGGGCTATGCTAATAGGTCTTTCATCGAGCCTTGAGTAGGCAGGAGTTCTAGGGAGTCTGGAGACAAGCCATTTGAGTATGGGGAAAGCCAAACTTTGCCTATTAGGATAAACTTCACAATGTGGGAAGGGGACATTCGCAATTCCGAGTGAGTAGGAGATGGCCTACTGAGGGATGTAGGAAAGACCAATGCGGGCAGAGGGGATTTTCACAGTTGGCAAATGTGAGGGGAAAAGCCTTCGCAAGGAAGCTAAGCCCAGAATCAGCTCAGTAGGAGGCTCAGAGGACTGCCCCGGGGTGGTACCGGGCCTGGAGGAAGGGCTGTGTGCGAGGAGAGACGGGGAGAGAAGCTTTGCTGTAAGGGTAGGGAATAGCCATGGGGTCAGAGCTTCGACCAGCTGCGCCTCCTTTACTCATAAATTATCTATGCCTCCCTAAGTAATGAAATGGTGCTTTGGGTTTGTTTAAGAAGAGCTGGGGGCCGAACCAGGAGCGAAGGTGCAGATTTGTGACCCAGCACTGAAAGCCTAGTTAGAGATGGGAGCCTCTCACATCCCAGTCTGGAGTTCTGTGAAGAGATTTGTTTAAAACAACAACAAAACTTTAAAAAGGAGAAAATTGTGTCAGAACCAGCATTTGACAGACTAGGAAACTTGCCCAAGGACATACAGCAGAAAGCTGCCGTAGACACTGGAATATCCTTTGCAAAATGAGGCTAGGACCAAGGGTAGGGAGCAAATGGTGTGGCAGCTGTAAATCACCTTGTGACGCTTGCAATGTGGGCCTCCTGTGGCTCCACCTCCAACCCCCGTTGCTTGTCCCGTTAGCGCCTCAGCCCCTCCCTACTCAAGGCCACCTGAGGCCATCAGGACTCCCTAAGGCTGGGAACTCTGGAAAGGAGGCTGGAGCTGAGGGGCTACAGCTGGTCTTGACTTTGCCATTCCCAGGGGGAATATACCCATCTTTTAGGCAGTGAATGACCCCAATTCAGCTTGTCTGGTCCTGTATCTTCCATTAAGACTTAAGGCCCATCAGACTCTGTTTTGCTTTTTTTGAACCTGGGTCTCATGTCACCCAGGCTGGGTTTTTTAACTTAAGAGCTCCTAAATTTTTCTTTTATTCTTTTTACAGTACTGGGAAACAAATCCAGCTGCCTATGTATGGCTAGGTAAGCACATCACCACTGATCCGCATCTCTAATGACCTTGAACTCCAGTTCCCTTGTCTCCTCCTTCTGGGTGCAGGGATCACTGGTGTGCACGACCACCCTGGCCCCATCAGGACATTAATTAGGAATGGCCCAGGCCCTTCTCAGACATGTGGGCAGGTAGGATAGAAAGGTGGCTAATAAGAACACAGGTTGGGACTTGAGCCACTACAGCCAAGCTATTGGACCTGCCTCTGCTGGTTCAGTTTCTGCCTCTATAAAATGGGGTCATTGGGAGCTGGAGAGATGACTCAGCAGTTAAGAACACCGCTCTTCCCGAGGTCCTGAGTTCACTTCCTAGCAACCACATGGTGGCTCTCAGCCATCTGTAATAGGATTCAATGCCCTCTTCTGATGTGTCTGAAGACAGCTATAGTGTACTCATATAAATAAAATAAATAAATCAAAAACAAAAAAACTGGGTCATGGGTAAAGTAATTGAGAGGGAGTCAGATAAAAGCAGCAAAAATAATTTGCTACTGTTTTTGTTTATTGCTAGCATCCAGCCTCAGGACCACCTTTGACCACCATCAACAAAGCTATGCATGCCTGGGACCCCCCTGCCTCACTGTCCCGGGCACTACCCCTCGCTTCCTCGGTCCTGATGCTGCTGCTGAGCTGCCTGTGGTTGCTGGGGGCTGGCCCCAGCCTCAGGTTGGCTCCAGAGCTGCTAACGGAACCCTGGCAGGGTGAGCACTGGCTGCATGAACCTTGAAGGAAGCTAGAGACTTACTCTAGGACCCGAAACCAGTTAGTGGCATTAGTGTGGCCCTTACGGTGCCTATACAGGGGTAGGACAGAGTGTCCCAGGCGGGAAAGGTTAGTGTTCAGACATGCCCAGCTCATCCTCCGTGGGTGGAGACAGAGGGCCGAGGATCCTGTAAGGCACGGAGGTGAGAGGGAAGCTGTGGGTAGGGGTCCTGTAGCATCCCGTTCTGACCGCTCTCCCTGGAAGTAAGGTTTTCAGCCACACACACACTTCCTACACACTTGCCTCCGGTTTACATTTTAGGAACCCAAATGCTCAGGGAGGTGTAGAGATTTTTTTCTAAGGTCATGCAGCTCTGTGGGAGTGGGTGGTTCTCGCAGGCAGTTTTTATTAGAACTAGTGTTATTAACCGGATGTAAAAGAGATTTGGTAAATGTGACAGGCAGCTTCACTGTGCCTGGGACATAGCGACACGCAAGAGTTGGTTGCTGTATGTCGGTTGGCTTTAATGTAACCAGAGAGTAGCTGTGCTGTGGAGAACACTTTGGTGTTTTCTACCAGTGATTAGGTAGTGACATTTGACATCCTAGCTCCTGGGTAGGAAGGCTGCCATACCAGGTGACCCTAGTAAAGGGCAATCCATCCCTCTGACCTGACCCTCTTGTTCCCAGTGCACCGGCTGCTGACCCATGCTCTGGGCCACACTGCACTGCCTGGCCTGCTCCTGAGCCTGCTGCTCCTGCCCACTCTGGGCTGGTGGCAGGAGTGTCATCTGGGCACTCTGCGCTTCCTGCACAACTCCGCCGTGCTTGCCCTGGCTACTGGGCTGCTGGCTGTGCTGCTGGCAGGCCTTGGCCTGTCCAGTGCAGCTGGAGGCTGTGGATATATGCCTGTCCATCTAGCCATGCTGGCAGGGCAGAGTTACTACCCAGGATGGCCTCAGAGGACCCTGCCACCATGGCTGCTACCATGGCTGCTGCTGGCCCTGACCCTGCTGCTCAGCTCTGAGCCACCCTTCCTGCAGCTCCTTTGTGGCCTTCTTGCTGGCCTAGCCTGTATCCTTTGCCTGAGCCCAGGGACCACATGAACCTGTAGCTGGTCCTCTTGGGTGCCTTGGAAAGAGGCACCAGGTATTCATTCTAAGCAGTGCTATCTTTTGAGCAATGCTGTGGGCTGGGGGACAGGGCTCTTGGCCAAGTGAAGGTAGGTGTCCTTTATAATCAAAGGGCCCTATGAGATGCTTGGGAGAGCCGAAGGGATTCTAGAAGTCAGTAGCCTGGGTCCTGTGTGGAGGTGGCATCAAAGCTAAGGTGAGCAGGCGAGGTATAGGGCATAACTGAAAGGAAGGCTCAGCGTGGGAGCCAGCCTGGGGCTCTCTGGAACAGAGTGCCAACTTAGGCCCATGGTGCAGGTTCTTAAACATAAGCTTTGCTCCCAAGATATGGGAAAATAGCTACCCAGAGAACAGGCTGAACCATACAGCCATTCAGGCAATCACGGGGTCATTTCAGAATGTAGACACCAGTCACTCAAGTCTGCTGACAGTAGCATCTGTCTTCAGGCACAGAGGATCTGGGAACAGGCTTCTGAGGTGGACAACTAGTTTCAGGCAGTGCATTTTGTTCTCTGCTTCAGCTGTTGACGTGAGTGAAAATGTGATCCTGAGAGATGTAGCAAGGCAAGACACACGGGGATACCTGCACATTCCCTTTCCTCCTTCATTTTGTTTCTCCTTGACTAGCCGCCCTGCCCTGGGCAGGCAGATGCCGCTGGGGCCTTCCGGTGGCTGGAGCTCTCAGAGCGGAGACTGCAGGTGTTACAGGAAGGTGTCCTTTGCAGGACTCTGGCCGGGTGCTGGCCACTGAAACTCCTTCCCACCCCAGGCAGTCTGGGTGAGCTGCCTGTCACTTATCCTGCTGGAGTAAGGTGAGGGTAGTGCCAGGGGCTCAGCCTTGGATAGTGAAGTTGTGACAGTGGCTGGCAGTCCAGGCCATCCACCTTTGTCCCTACAGGCCTGCCACCCCTAGACCTCCTTACCTGGCTTCCTCAAGCTCCTGGCCTCACACTGATGGCTTTGCTCAGCTTCCACCAGGCCTGGGGCCTGGACAGCTGACCTGGAAGAACTCGGAGAGGGACTTGGACTGGGCTGGGCCCAGCTTTGCTTCAGCAACACCGATGTGGGCAGCCCTAGATGAGCAAATGCTACAGGAAGGGATCCAGGCCTCACTTCTTGATGTGTCAGTCCAGGGTTCCCAGAACACTCTGTGGTCACCAAAGCCCTCTGTGTCTTCTCTAAGGTAAGGCATAGTGGGCAGGGGGTGTGGCCTCCTGATGTGGGAACCATGCCACTCTTGACATTTCTTCCTTGTCCCCACCTCACAGGCTTCAGCAGCTACAGCATATGGGATTCCCCACTGAGCAGGCTGCGGTGGCCTTGGCAGCTACAGGGCGTGTAGAGGGGGCAGTGTCCCTGCTGGTGGAAGGGCTAGTGGATACCGAGGCCCTAGTGACTGAGGAGAGGAGTGGTCCAGCCCACTGCAAGGACACTGGGGTCTCATAGTCTAAGAAGAGAGTAGACCTGGCCTGAGTCCTTACCTGGTCTCCTGAGGGCTTGGTGGGGTCTTGAAAGCATCCTGGGGCAGGAGCAGGCCCCACCATGTTCCCCTGGTACTTTGTAAGAATAAAAGCTGGTGTGCTTTTCAACCTGCGTGTCAGTTATCATGTCTGGCTCCTCTGTGTTGGCATCAGGGAAGATGAAGGAGTGAGCAAGCAGTGACTTCATGGCTGATGCAGGAGGATGACTCCTGGTGTCCAGGACCACAGGGCTCCTGCCCTCATATCCTTGGCCTGGGTAGACCCTTTTGACTGCCCTGGGCAGCACATAGAGACCAAGCGGAGTGGAGTCAAGCAGGGATGTTTATTGTCCCATACATAGCAATCCATGGCATCCGCAGCAGACACTTGGAAGAGGAGTCCCTTCTACACATCCCATTCCCTCATGGGACATGGGAGCAGCGGGGGCCTGGGGTAGAACTGATGTAAGAAGCACCAACCATTCCGTTAGCAATTAAGCAGCCTGACTCAGGCGGAAACTCAGCACCAGAAAACGAGGGGCACACTGGACTCCCAAGGTTCTACAGGAGGGGACCTGAGGCTTCTGCCCCAATCCTTGCATGTCTGCAGGGCCAGGCAGTCCTTGGTCCCAACTGTAGGCAGCTGAGAGGACTGGAAGCCTCGTACCTCCATCTACCCCCTTCAGAGCCTCTTCACCCCATTTCACAGAGGGAACGAAGCCAGGTGCAAATGAGGCCTGACTTTGAGGCCCAGTCCCTGTTTAGTCTGTCATGTACAGGCTGCCATCACTGAGATCTGCCTACCCCTAAGACCAACATGGCACAGGGGTCCCTGAGGATAGTGATAAATAGGAACTGGCAGTCCCTGGCGGCAGCTGGTCAAGTCCAGGCTGGGGGAGGAAGCCTGGTGTTGAACCCCGAAGAGCCACCACCACCACCCTCTCAGCTCCTCTCGTTGCGTCTCCTGGGGGTGATGATCTGGTAGTTGGTTGGGTGTCCTCCCCTCTTGCCTCGAAGGAGGCTGGGGGTACCTGTGCCATCAGGGCCTGCCCCGGATCCCAAGTCTGGTTCTGCCGGAGGGAATAAGGAGAGAGGCTATGTCAGGGGGACATTCACATGGGGAACCCACTCTCTGCCCTGGGAGGTACCCTGGCACCCTAGAGATGGAACTGTAGGAAATACGGGTATCTAAAGGCTGGCTAGTACCTGCCCACAACCTCTTAGCCCCTAGCCCATTGAGAGTGCTTGGCTGCCTGATGTCTGATTTGATTAATTGGGATGGGTAGACTCACCACATAACACTCCCTGGGGTTTTTTTGTTGTTGGTTTTGTTTGTCAAGACAGGGTTTCTCTGTGCGACAGAACCTGGCTCCCCTGCATTTGATTTGTGGACCAGGCAGGCCTTAATTTCACAGAGATCCACCTGCCTCTGCTTCCGAGTGCTGGGATCCATGCGTCTGGCAGTGATCATTTTTTTGAGGTTTATTTGGAGTGAAGATGAATTCTGGATCATCCGAATGAAATAACTAAGCCAGCTGAGTTATTTTCCTCTTCCCTTGGGTTAAAGCACCATTTTGGAGGAAAGGGCTTAGTAGAGTCAGGCTTTGGCTCTGAGTAGCCTCAGAGGAACTGGACTCCGTCAGGGCCCCAGTTATCTGATTTCTAAAATTAAGGACATTTCAGACAGACTCTGAGGACCTAGGCAGCGCCAACAGAGATTGAAGTGGGTTCCTAAGGGAGTTGTGAGATCTGCCCTGACCTGTGCCCAAGCTGAACCCCAAGCGTAAACACAGTGTACTTGCCTCCTGAGAAAACTAATAACCTTCGAACCCAAGAAGCTCTTTTGTCCAGGAAGCCTATGAGTATCTGTTAGTACCCCATAAAGCCTGGGAGGTCAGGGTAAGCTATTTTCCCAGTAGGGGAGAGCCCCAGGATGGGTACTTGGCCAAACACCTCTCTGTTCCTAGGATGGGGACCACTTCTTACTGAAGGTGCTGCTTAGGGCCACTAATGGGGGCCTTGTACCTTTTCCGGGGGTTATCAAGTACGGCCAGGTAAGGATGGGGTTATGGTTGCTCTCCCCAGTTCTCTCCCTCTGTGCTCTCTGGCTGCCCCTCCTACTGCTGCACTGATACAGAGAGAACGGGGCACCAGAAAAAGTGCTGAGAATTTGAGATTTGGTTCTGGTCCCAGTGGTCCCTTAGGCCCCTGGGGGGCAAATGGGGGATGGAGGATGGGTGGCTAAGAGACTCAGGGTAGAGCTCTGCTCTGTCTCCCCTCCTAAGGCAGAGACAGGCTGGTGAGGTAGAAGGAGGTCTGGCAGATGTTTCTAGACTTGAGCGAAGCCACGTGGCTGGTGGGTGGGAATTAGAAACAGTCTGTAGGCACTTTTTTTTTTTTTTTTTTTTTGACAAAGTTTTGTTGAGTAGCCCAGATTGGCCTCAAACTTGCTATCCTGTCTCAGTCCCCCAGGGCTGGGCTCATAAACTTGTAGCCACCATTCCTGACTTGGACAACATTCACTCCAACCTCCAGGTCTTATTAGACTTCCTGTCAGGGTTGTCACTCTCCATATAGCAAAGCCAGGTATTTCCTATGACCCCACACAGGGTCCCCTCTTCTAAGAGGTCTCCAACGTCCTCAGGCACTCCCGAAGTCTCTACACTGACTGACGGATGGACAGACAGTTCCCTAGTGCCCGTGCGAGCCACGCTCAGATGGTGCTTCCCAGTTTGTTTTTTTTTTTTTTTGTTTTTTTTTTGGTTCTTTTTTTCGGAGCTGGGGACCGAACCCAGGGCCTTGCGCTTCCTAGGTAAGCGCTCTACCACTGAGCCAAATCCCCAGCCCCGGTGCTTCCCAGTTTTGATGAACAAAGGGTTGGTTTCGACCCTGCCTGTTTTCTGAAATCGAGGACATTTTCAGAGAGAATACTTAGGGCCTCAGACTTTAGATTAATAAGAGGGGATGGTGGCCATACTGTGGAAGCCTCTGGGCTGTCAGACAGGGGCTGGAGGGGGCAAATGTGGAACAGCCCACTCAGGGAATGGTTAGCCCCATCTCCCCACACAAGCTATGGGCTCCCTAGCCTCACTCCGGAAGCCAGGAGTGCAACTTCCTTTCAGGCTGCCTGTACCTGCCTTCTAGAACATTCCCTGTCCAGCTCCACCTCTTGGAAACCTTGAGGAAAACAACCCTGCAGACTTCTCAGCCTCTGTTCTTCCTCTGCTTGTTCACTCACCACGATGCTTGCCCTTCTGGTCTTCACTGAGGCGTTACCTCCAGGAAGCCCTCCTGAACTGTTTCCTCATGAACTGTCTCCTTCCCTCATGGTGATGACTGAACCCAGGGACTTGTACAAGTGAGGTAAATGCTCTACCATGCGGCCATGTCCCCGGCAGGGCAGAAGCATCATTAAATGCAGGGCTGTCACTTATCCCTTCTTAGCTTTCACTGCCAGTGCCATCCCCCTACCCCAGCTCTAAGCTGCACGAGGGCACGGCTATACCCGTTGGCTCTGTTGGAGCCTGTGCAGGTAGGTGACGGTCAGAGCAGGGAAGCCAGCTCATGTGCCAGGCTCCGTGTCCTTGAGTGGGAGGCTGCAAAGTGTCTTCTGGTTCACACCAAGCACCGTGGACATCTTCATGCCCAAGCCTGTCCCAGGCCCATCACGGGAGGGTTTGCCCCTGCCTGCCCGCCCTGCCGTTACCTGGCCAGATGATGGCTTCCAGCAGTGTGACCCGTCTGGCCAGGAGCTCCAGCTGAGCCTGCTGCTGTAGGAAGCTCTGTAAGCTAGGAGCCTGATGGAGGTCAAGAAGACAGACAGTGCGAGTCTGGTCTCTAAGGGCTGGGCTGGGCGCCAAGCGGGGAGAAGGCAGCCAGATGCTGACAGGCTTCAGGGCAGGAGTCTGGCCCAGTGTGCACTGGACCTCAGTGTCCCCTCATGAGAGAGGGAGAAAGGCTTGCCTAGCTCCTCAGGTAGCCAGGAGGATGGGAACCTGGAGGGTGGGTGACGGGCTAAGGGCTGGGCGCTCCTGAGCCCTGACAGGGAACTTAGGACACACCAGGACCACAGTGGCAACTGCAGGAGGGATACCTGGGGCCAGGAAAGCAGGCCCTGTAGGAGTCTCAATGGGAAGCTGGTCAGAACTGGCGAGTGCTCTATTATCCAGACTCCTCTGGGTCCTGAGTCTGCCTCTGTCACCCCCAGTTCCCTGCACTTTTGGAATCTAGCTGCATAACCTATTTTCCTGTAGGTCTGGAGACTGTCTCCATTGCCCATGACCTCTGTAGAGTTGAAGCCCGAGTGGAGTCTACATCCATCATCCTATGGGTTTGGGCTCTAATTGTATGACCCCTGACCCCAGTATAGCTAGAGTCTGGCTGTTACCCACAATCCCTTGCTGATTAGGTATTTGGTTTCTTTTCCTTTTCTTTTTCTTCTCTCTCTCTCTCTCTCTCTCTCTCTCTTCCTGTTGTTGTGTTTTGTTTTTCGAGACAGGGTTTCTCTGTGTAGCCCTGGCTGTCCTGGGACTCACTCTGTAGACCAGGCTGGCCTTGAGCTCACAGAGATCCACCTGCCTCTGCCTCCTGCGTGCTGGGATCAAAGGTGTGGGCCACCGTGCCCAGCTTAGGAGTCTGTTTTCATTGCCCATAATTTCTTGCAAATCTCATGTTGTCTCCAAGCTCTGTAAGTGACTACATCACCCACAATGCCTAGAGAGAGGCACAGGGATGAGTCCGGTGGAGAGCGGATCAATCATTCAGGGTTGGGTAGTCTCTGTAGCCTATGCTTCTTCAGCCTCAGAACTGGACTCAGGTGAGTTCCATCCCATGAAGGTTTGGGGGAGGCTGGTAAGCAGGGGCTGGGCTGGCTGGCCGTCTGTCTGTCTCTACTCACCATAGAGCCCAATCATTGTTTCCAAGATTAAAACCCTCTCAGCTAAAATCTTCAAAGCCTCGCGTAGTTGGTGCAACCCCTCCCCCTGTGGAGGAAAGAGACAGATGCAGCCGTGACGGGGGGCAGGGAGGGGACCCTGCAAAGCCTGCCAGTGGCCCATGCCCCACCCAGGACAAGCACCTGTACCACCTACCACAGCCCAGCACCCATGGACAGCTAGCCAAACAAGACCGAGGGGGACAGGATCGGGGCAAGGCAGGAGGAAGCGACCCCTGAACACTCTCTCAGAAAGTGCCAACTGATCCTAGTGTGCAAATTGTGCCACTCTGGAGGGCACCGATCTGCTTTCTCCACAGAAAGCCATATTGTTCTCAAGGTCCCGTGGCACCAAGTTTGACCTCTCACCCCCATCCACAGCCTCTGCTCAGTGCCTGTGACATCCTTGGGCCATCTGTACTCTGGGTGCGCTCTCTCTCTCTCTCTCTCTCTCTCTCTCTCTCTCTCTCTCTCTCTCTCTCTCTCTCCATTTTAAATTCTTTACATCTTTCTCTTGCTTCATTTTCTTCAAGTTGACTTTTTGTTTTAACCGGTCCTGTCAGCCTCACCCTAGCACTCTGACTCTGTCAGTGAAAGTAAGCGAGTTGCGAGTGATTCTGTTCATGCTAAAATGAGTATTAAGTGAAAATCAAAATGTTTGAATGGCATTGTTGCTTAAACTGAGGCTAATCTAAGGCTTGAGCCCAGTCCCTTCCTTCATTCAGGAAACCATTCGCCTCTCTGCCAAGACCATACCAGTCTCACATTCTGACCCACCGTGGTGAGCACCCTCAGCCCACCCCTCTCAGCACTGAAGGCGCCAGTGTGTTCCCGGGACTGTGGGTTCTCCAAGCTCCTTCCTTCAGACCTCCCAGGCCTAGGGTTCTCCACTGTCCCCAAGGGGAGGCTCATTTAGAGACCTCTCTTGGACTTCCTCCCAGTTTGTCCTTTCCTTCCCCAGCACAAGGTCCACGGTCTTACCTAACACATGCCCCCTCCCTAAACAACTTCCAACAGATATCAGGATGTTTGCGACAGCTATCTCACACCTGACAGCATCTAGAAGTCTCTTGGGGCTTAGCGTAGGGCAAGTGAAGGGTCACAAACACACATCTCCTTGTGTGTGTGTGTATGTGTGTGTGTGTGTGTGTATGTGTGTGCATGTGTATGTGTATGTGTGTGTTTGTGTATATGTGTGTGTGTTTGTGTGCGTGTGTATGTGTATGTATGTGTGTGTTTGTGAGTGTGTGTGTATGTGTGTTTGTGAGTGTGTGTATGTGTGTATGTATGTGTGTGTTTGTGTGTATGTGTGTGTATGTGTGTGTTTGTGTGTGTGTTTGTGTATGTGTGTGCGTGTGTGTGTATGTATGTGTGTGTGTATGTGTATGTGTGTGTGTTTGTGTGTGTATGTGTATGTATGTGTGTGTTTGTGTGTATGTGTGTGTATGTGTGTATGTATGTGTGTGTGTTTGTGTGCGTGTGTATGTGTATGTATGTGTGTGTTTGTGAGTGTGTGTGTATGTGTGTTTGTGAGTGTGTGTATGTGTGTATGTATGTGTGTGTGTTTGTGAGTGTGTGTATGTGTGTATGTATGTGTGTGTTTGTGTGTGTATGTATGTGTGTGTTTGTGTATGTGTGTGCGTGTGTTTGTGTATGTGCTGTGTGTGCGTGTGTGCGTGTGTGTTTGTGTGTGTGTATGTGTGTGCATGTGTATGTGTGTGTTTGTGTGTGTGCATGTGTGTGTAGAGGCCTGATCGTGCCAAAGTGTGCACATTGAGACATTGAGATCACAGGCTAACTTGTGGCCGCTTGTGTGTGGCCATCAGAGAACGGATCGAATGGATTGGATTCTTCTTCGTCATATGGGCGCTACAGCTTGAACTCACTCTCGTGTCAAGTGCCTTCCCCGCCGAGCCGCCCTCCAGGCCTCCCCACTGAAGTTTGCTTTCCGTTTTGCTTTTTGAGACAGGGTCTTAAGGTGCATCCAACACGTACAGTTTCATGTTCAGCTAGGCCGGCTGGCTATGGAGCTCCGCCTATCTCTAGTCCACAGTGCTAGCTAGGGTCACAGGCATATGTGCCACGCCTGACTTCTGGGTAGGAGCCGGGATCAGAACTCAGATCCTCTTGTTTGTATAGCAAGTGCTCTTACCCACTGAGCCATCCGCCCCACCTCCTCACGTGTATGCATATGTGGTGTGTGTATAGGCTTGTATACGGAGGCTCACGTGTGTATGCATACACACATGTACATGGACTGGAGGCTGGAAGGTGACATCTGAATTTTTCTCCTCCTTATTTATCGAGGCCTCAATTGAACCCAGAGTTTGCTCTGGTAATCCTGTTTCTGCCCTCCTAGCTTTGGAATTAGGGATGGTCTGCCCTGCCCACCCAGGATTTATGTGGATCCTGGAATCTAAACTCTGGTCCTCACTTCTGCTCTCTCTCCAGCTCCTCCCCCCCTTTTTTTCCTTTGAGATATAACATGACCCAGGTTAGCCTCAACCGCACAACAGTTCTGCCTCAGACTCCCATGTGCTGGAATTCCAGACATGAGCCCCTGTACTTGGCTTGCCCTCCAGCACTGAAGCAGTGGCTCTCCACAACGACATCTAAGCGATCGAGAGGTCTCCCAACGGATCAACTGAGTGTGTTCACTTCCTGGGGCTATTCCTTATGCTCCAGCTGTTCTATTAATATCATAAATAAAGATGGAGCTATTCTCGATCCACTGAACTTCCATTGCAGCCTGGGGTACTGGAGTCACTACAGGTCACATGCCAAAGTCACCCTTCTTCAGGTGTCATGGGAACAGGTTATGAAAATGGATGATCCTGGGGCTGGGGACACGGCTCAGTGGGAAGAGCACTTGGTTAGCGAGAATGAGGGGCCTGAATGCAGAGCTTCAGAATTCCCGTAAAAAGTCACCCAAGCTCCGGGGTTGGTGGCACACACCTTTACTCTCAGAACTTGGACGGCAGAGACAGGTGGATTATGATCTTGAGGCCAGCCTGGTCTACAGAGAAAGTTTTAGGACAGCCAGGGCTACACAGAGAAACCCTCTTGAAAAACAAACAAACAAGTAAACAAACACAAAAACAAAGAGAAAAGGAATACCGGGTGCCGGTAACCCCAGCAACCGGGCAGGTGTAGAGAAAGGTGGTTTGCTGGCTGCTAGCCTGGCTGCAAAATGTGAGCTCCCAGATCCAATCCCAGGGAGCAGGGCAGAGAAGGTTACACATGCACACACAAACACACTCATGTACACACGTGGGCATCAGATGGAGGGAGGGAGGGAGGGAGAGAGGGGGAGAGAGAGGGAGAGAGGGGGAGAGAGAGAGAGAGAGAGAGAGAGAGAGAGAGAGAGAGAGAGTGTTTACAGGCTGGAGAAACGGCTCAATGGCTGAAAGCACTTGCACTTCCAAAGGACCCAAGTTTGGGTCCTAGCACCCACTTCGGAGAGCTCACAATCACCTGTAACTAACTCCAGGTCTAGGGAATCTGTCACCCTCTCCTGGCTTCTTTAGATACCAACACACTTGTGATATACACTTTTACACACATGCACATAAATAAAAATAAATCTTAAAACATTTTAAAAGGTCGATTTTTTTTTTTTTAAAACACCATGAAGCCATTCCCAGCATGGACGATGGGCCAATGAGGTAAATCAAAGGGGATCTGGTCCCAGCAAGTGCTACTCAGAATGTTTATCTCCTTGGGAAGAAGCAGGTAGACAGATCTAGGACCACCAGTGAGAGGGGCAGGAAGCACATTCTAGGCTATGATGCAAGAACTGTGACAAACTGCAGTGTAGGAACCTTGCTCAGATCTTGGCTAAGTTTTTTTAAGAGTTTTTTTAATTTAATGTATATCTACATGTACACCTACAAGACAAAAGAGGGCCCAAGATTTCACTATAGATGGTTGTGAGCCACCATGTGGTTGCTGGGATTTGAACTCAGGACCTCTGGAAGAACAACCAGTGCTCTTCACCTCTAAGCCATCTCTCCGGCCCTTCGCTGAGATTTTTATTTATTCTTTTGTGTATAAATATTGCATCTGGGCTTGCACGAATGTTTGTGCACCATGTGTGAGCTGTGCCCACTGAGGCCAGAAGTCCTCTTGGCACTAGACTTACAGATCGAGGTGGGCTGTCACATGAGTAATAGAGGAGTCAAACTCAGGTCCTCAGTGAGGCCCCCAACCACTGAGCCGTCCGTCTCCCTGTTTGTGTTCCATGGGTGTTGTACTGGAGATAAAGCCTCAAACATACCAGCTTCTCTACCACTGAGATTTATCCCAGCCCCCTCCCTTTTACTGTGAGAATATTATATATTCTCTGACGAGATCTCACTAACTTGTCCAGGCTGGCCTTGAACTTGCGATCCTATTGTCTCAGTCTCCTGAGCAGCTGGGATTACAGGTTTTTATACCAGTCCCAGCTCTGCCTCCCTCCCTTCACAGCCAAGGCAGCGCCCAAGGTCCCCAGACTCCACTGACCACTGTCGGCCTTGCTGCCTGTCAGTGCTCCCACTTAAAGGCCCATGGCCTCCGGAGTTCTTTTCTGTTTCCAATCCATTCTCCAAGTTGGCGTTCAGAAACATACTTTGCAAACAAAACCCTGACCATACCACTCCTTGTATTCTTTAATTTTTTTTAAAAAAAATCTTAATTTTTGAGATCCTTCAGTATCTCACTCTGAAGCCCAGGTTTGCTTTGAACTCGGAGCAATCCTTCTGCCTCAGGTATCTGAATGCTGGGATTGCAGTGTGAGCCACCATTCCGGGTTTGGAGTTTAGCAATACTTAACGACGCTCCGTGTCCACCGTCGTTAGAATCCCTTAGGCAGCCTCCTCATTTCTGAGAGCCTCTATCCTCTCTCACATCTTGCCTGCCACCCCATGTACTTGCTACTCTGAATATATCCCAGTCCCTTTTATAAGCTGCCCCCACATCTCTGATTACCCCGTGACTGGTTAGGTCCCTTTCGTCACCAGTGCACTATTTATATAGACAACCCCACCACAGCCAAGTCCCCTTTGTCCTGTGGCTGCTCACCATGGTGTTTTACCCGATTTCATGGTGACTCCTCCTGGGGCCTGTGTCTGCAGAGTGCCTCTCTACACTGCCCAACCCTGAGCCTGGTATACCGAGCGATGCTTAGAGAACGGTAATGGATTCTCTAGCCTCTCTGGGAACTTAGGTGTCTTAGCCTGTTTCACTTCGGGTCTCATTTTTGGTGCCACCAGTTTGCTCCGCAGAGCTAGTCCTCAGTTTCCCTAACTAAATAAAGGATGAAGGCCCGCTTCCCTCTTAATTAGGTAAAGTAACTCAGGCCAGTCACTCAGCTCCTGCAGTACATGACTGTGACCACCTGGTGACACTGCTGAGCTACAGCTAAACTTGGTAAGCGGCTCTGAAAGCTACACTACCTTCAGGGGGCGCTGGTGGGTGAAGTGTGTCCGCGGGATGTTTCTTTCCATTGTACCAGGATCCCTACCTACCTCTAACAGAGCAGGTCCCTCAGCCCGGAAGCCACATGCATCTCCTGCCCAGCGAGCCCTCTCCCAGGCAGCAAGCAGGAGTAGAAGTGCAGGTGATGAAAGAAAAAGGTGGGCAGGTAGGGGTCCTGCTACCTCATGGGGGCCCCTCCCATAGCTAGTCCTGGGTTCAAGGTCTGACCTGGGGCGGCCCCAGGGTCCCCATGCAAGGGTAGGAGCTGCACATCGCCTGGCTCTGTAGTGACCTGGTTTTTCCCATACTTTCTGGGATGGGTGAAAACCAGTCTTCTCATCCTGGATCTCTGGGAGAGTGAGGGGCCCGGAGGAGGCAGAGAGCTGCTCATATGGGTCTCCCTGCTCATAGCCGGGTCCACACTGACACTATCAAAGGCCAGGAACCACAAGGAGTGGATGGGTGAGGATGGAGGGTTGGGAAGCAAGCATCTGGGAGAGGTAGCAGGGCCCCTAGAAGTCATGGGGTACACAGAGGTGGACTCGTGCAGGATGAGGACTACCACGGCTGTATCCATCACTGACTCCATGACCACAAATGGACAAGACAAGGTTGGAGGCTAATGCTGGCCACATCCTCACCAGTGGTGCTAAGGAATAGCAGGAGGGAAGGTATAACGCCAGCTTCCACAGAACACCCAGGTTGCCTTTGCTGTGGTGATGTTTATGATGACCCTACCAGTTTGCCAAATGCTTCCCATGTTTGCAATGGTTGCCAAGTGCAGGCACCTGAGACTTCAGGGCATGGTGTGTTCTAGGCTTCCTTATCTGTCTTTAGGCAGAGTAGATTCCTAGGCCCCAAATCTGTTCCTTAGTTACTTCTATAGATCTTGAAGGTTCCCGGTGAGGTCCTTGAAATCTTGAGATTTCTGCATATGTGGTCTGCAGATCTCTCTTCCCATTTACTCAGTGTCTGCTCTGCTTGTGACAGTTTCTGGGCCTCCCTTTCTATTGTCCAGCATCCTTCGTATGGTAGTGATCACTTTATCTCGGTTTCTATGGTTCTCTTGGCTTATGACAGTTTCTAGGCCTCCCTAGTGGATCACTTAAGGTAGGTCATGCTACCTAGTACAGATCTTTTGAACATAGCAAAGTTAGGTCTCCTGGCCTCATTAACCACGTAATGGTTTCAAGGTTTCCCTTCCCAAGCTTCACATTCTCTGTGTGTCTATTGGTTTCTAGGTCCCCAGCCCTTTATGCCATGGGTCCTTTGTGCATCCCTTTTTGTTGCTTGACTGAGGTCCCTTTTCTGGTTTTTTTTTTTTTCTTTTCTTTTTTTTCAGAGCTAGGGACCGAACCCAGGGCCTTGCGCTTGCTAGGCAAGCACTCTACCACTGAGCTAAATCCCCAACCCCCCCTTTTCTGTTTTAGGTGGATGGTTTCTTCACATTTCTCCTCCTTCTGTGGTCAACAGGACAAAGCCCAAACCTTTGACAGGAGGGACCATGGAAGTGGAGAAGGGGTCTGGCCTGGGTCACCTAAACTGCCCAACAGCCAACAGGCAAGGCTACAGAGGGTGAGTGGGTGAAGACAGAGGCGGAGACAGAGACAGAGCATGGGTGGGGTCTGCTGGAGGGGGAGTGTTGGGAGGGTGTGGGAGCAGGGCTCTGGTAAGTATGTGAGGAGGACACCCTTGATCCCAGGGTCTACTGGTGAGAGAACCCTTAACTGAGCACCCATGGCAGAGGGAGGCAGGGGGAGGGCAAGGGAATCAGGAAGAAGCAAAGCAGGGGGAGGGGAGGCAGGGAGGCAGGGCAGGGGGAGGCAGGGGAGGGCAGAGGGAGGCAGCGGGAGGCAGGGCGGCAGGAGGGGAGGCAGGTGCAGGGTGTAGCTTACCCAGTGACTCTTCTCACCAGGGTCTCCTTTGGGGCCAGGTTCTCCCTGAAAGAAGTCAGAGACAGAAGTAAGGAAGGGAAAGGAAGGGAAGGGAAGGGAAGGGAAGGGAAGGGAAGGGAAGGGGAGGGGAGGGGAGGGGAGGGGAAGGGAAGGGAAGGGGAGGGGAGGGGAGGGGAGGGGAAGGGGAGGGGAGGGGAGGGGAGGGGAAGGGAAGGGGAGGGGAGGGGAGGGGAAGGGGAGGGGAAGGGAAGAGAGGGAAGAGAGATGAAGATGTAGGAGAGGGCTGGCGTAAGGAAGAAAGACTAACGAAAACCTGGGTGTGTGTGCTGGTGCAGAGCCATTGCCTAGCACCCATGAGACACTGGGTTCAGTCCTTGGGGAGGGCAGTGTGCAAGGAGCCCAGGGAGGAGACAACACACTGGTAGGGTTAAGCACAGATTTCAAGAACTTCCTATCACATAGCACCGAGAGTTTGGAAATACCCAATGCTTTCTCGTGAAATTGCACAAAGCCAGGCTTTTACAGAAAGAACACAGGTCAGGGCTATGGAGTTTTCTTTGGACCAAGAACAAAACCCAAATGGACTTTCTGTAATAAAGGTAACTTTCTGAAAGAGTGGGGTGACCCATCTGTAATCTGGCTGTCCTGGGGCCCCCTGCACTGCTCAAGAAAATAACAGAGTGGGCTCCTCAGACTGTGCCCCCCTCATCCAATAAAGCTTCTGAGGAAAGGCTGTGTGAAGACAATAAACAAGAAACAAGGTGCGCACTTAAGAGAAAGATCAGTCAACAGAAACAGACCCACAGCTAACGCGGTGTTGTAAGTAGGAGACCAGGCATTTAAAACAGCCAAGACCGGGGCGGAGAGACAGCTCAGTGCTTAAGAGCACTGGATGCTCCCACAGGGAACCCATGTTCAATTCCCAGCACCCATATGGTAGATCACAGCCATCTGTAACTCCAGTTCCAGGGGAACTGACACCCTCTTTCCACCTCTGCAGGCAGCAGGCATGCATGTAATGTGCAGACATACATGTAGGTAAAATACTCATGTACGTAAAAAGAAATCTTAAAGAAATTAATAAAGTATCTATGACAGATATTCTGGACCATGGAGATGGCTCGGCAAATCCGGGCAAGCCTGAGGGTCTTAGGGGATCCCGGAACCCACAGTGGGAGGAGAGAGCTGAACTCTGTCCTGTGTTTCATGCATGCTCCCAACATCAGATACACGCGCAATAATAATAAATAAAGCAAAAACCTGAGGCTCTTCAGTGTGTGACTTGCGTCCATCAGGAATGGACACACTGAGCAGGAGAAAGGACCATAAAACACACTCCTTAACAAACATCAAGATGGGGCTGGGGATTTAGCTCAGTGGTAGAGCGCTTACCTAGGAAGCGCAAGGCCCTGGGTTCGGTCCCCAGCTCCGGAAAAAAGAACAAAAAAAAAAAAAAAAAAACCAAAAAAAAAAAAAAACCAAAAACAAACATCAAGACAAAACATACAAGGCATGATCTCAGACAATCTTGTAGAACTAGGAAAGAAATCAAATACCTAAAAAACTAACCTGGCAAAGTCTAAGCCATCAGGAGATGAAATACACTTGCCTGAGTACACAGGACAAAGAAGGAACCACAAGGGAAACGCAAAACTATTTTGAATTAAGTGGAAATAGAACCTGTCAAAATTTGTGCAATACAGCAAAGGGAGCGCTCAGGGGAAACTGTAGGCGTTAGAGGAGACACCAGAATAATTAACCAATGACTGAAGCTCCGGCCATGAAACATCAGAACAGACGGAGCCTACAGTAAGCAAGAGAGAGGAAAAAGTCACAGTGGTACAAGTGACTGCACATGGGCTCACACCTCTAGTGCACACACACACACACACATGCACGCTCTCTGCACACTTGGGAGGTAGAGGCAGGAGATCAAGGTCATCCTAGACCACAAAGTGGGGCTACATAGCAAGCTCTGTCTCAACAAACAAATAAGCACACAGCGTGATTGGAAAGCAGTGAAGCAGAAAAGGGAAAATCGAGAAAACCAACAAGAAGCTACTCCTTTTTTTTTTTTTTTTTAAATCAACTGTGCTTTTAAAAGATCAATAAAAAAGGCCCTGGGTTCGGTCCCCAGCTCCGAAAAAAAAGAAAAAAGAAAAAAAAATCAATAAAAATCACTGTGTTTTTCATCAAGCCAAGATAAAAGAATAACGATTAAAATTATTAATATCAGAAATGAAAATTAGGTGTCTCAAGGATCATAAACATTATGAACAACTCATGCCCATACATTCTCTCTCTCTCTTCCTCTCTCTGTCCCCCTCCCTTCCTTCCTCCCTCCCTCCCCCTCCCTCTCTCCCCTTTGGTTTGAGACAAGGTTTCTCTGTGTGACCCTGGCTGTCCTGGAACTCACTCTGTAGACCAGGCTGGCCTAGAACTCACAGAGATCCACCTGCCTCTGCCTCCCAAGCGCTGGGATCAAAGGCTGTGCCGCCACTGCCCGAATGAAGTGGACCAACTTCTGAAGACATAGGATGACAAAACTAAACAGAAAGATGGTCTGAGGGCTGGGGTATGGCTCAGTGGCTCAGGGCCTCAGCGCTTGTCCAGTACACAGGAGGCCCTGTGTTCAAATCCCAGCACCTCAGAAAGAAAACACAAAACAGGGCTGGAGAAATGGCTCAGTGGTTAAGAGCAACTGACTGCTCTTCCAGAGGTCCTGAGTTCAATTCTCAGCAACCACATGGTGGCTCACAACCATCTGTAATGGGATCTGATGCCCTCTTCTGGTGTGTCTGAAGACAGCTACAGTGTACAGTGTATATATATATAATAAATAAATCTTTAAAAAAAAAGAAAAAAGAAAACACAAAACAAAGCAACAGCAGCAACAACAACAAAATCAGGAGTCCTAAATCACAGCTGGGCACCGGTGGAACCAATCCAAAAAACAAAACACAAAAAAACAAACCAAAACCCCATCACCACTAACAACAAAACACCTTCCCAATGAAATAGTACTGCACACCTATTAGAATGGCCAAAATATCCAAGTGGAGGTGAGGACGAGGGGAGATAAAACTCTCACTCATGCTGTGAGGAGTTTGTGTGCTTTGAGTGAGAATGGCCCCCATAGGGACACTAGTTAGGGGAACTGTTTGGGAAAGACTGGGAGGTGTGGCCATTTTGCAGTAGATGTGGTCTTGTTGGAGGAGGTATGTCACTGAGGTGGGCTTTGAGGCTTTAAAAGCTCATAGCAGGCCTAGTGTCTCTCTCTGTCTGCTGCCTATGGATCAGGATGAAAAGCTCTTAGCTATCGCTCCAGCACCATGCCTGCCTACTGCTATGTTCCCTGCCATGATGACAATGGATTAACTCTGTGAACTGTAAGCAAGTCCTCAGTTAAACGCTTTCTCTATTAAATTGTCTTGGTCATGGTGTCTCCTCACAGCAATAGAACAAGACAGAAGGCAATATGGTACAGCTACTGTGCAAGACACTTCGGTAGCTTTTCTGATCTTTTCAGCAAGCTCTTGTGTATCCCATGCTGGTGTCGAAATCCCTGTGAAACTGGGAATGACTTTGAACTTCTGATCCTCCTGCCTCCACTTCCTGAGTGCAGGGATTATAGGTGTGCTATATGCCTAATGTATGTATCTCCCGTGAGTTGTTCCTCTGCTGCCTGTGAAGGGTGAAGAAGCTCCCACAAAATTCCCCCATGTACATAGTTACTATGCCTATTTACAAGTGATCAGCAGACATGATGGGTAAAAATAAAACTGTATGTGCTGGAGAGATGGCTCAGTGGGTAAGAGCGCTGACTGCTCTTCCAGAGGTCCTGAGTTCAAATCCCAGCAACCACATGGTGGCTCACAACCATCTGTAATGAGATCTGGTGCCCTCTTCTGGTGTGTCTGAAGACAGCAACAGTGTACTCATGTACATGAAAGAAATAAATAAATCTAAAAAAAAAAAGGCTTAGTCTTTGTATATGACTTGCTGTGTATAGAGGAGTCCATCTGCCTCTAGATTTTTTTTTCTTTTTTCTTTTTTTCGGAGCTGGGGACCGAACCTAGGCAAGCGCTCTACCACTGAGCTAAATCCCCAACCCCTCTAGATTTTTTATAATACTAATGTGAAGGCTCTTTACCAGTTGCTTCTGTATGGCTTGAGAACCAATACTAAGGGCGGGACCATGCCTGGAATGACAGCACTGTTGAATGCTGACAGTTCTTTAAAAGTCACTGTATTTTTATTTACTTGTTCTGCTTTTGATGCAGGCTCACACCCCATATCCCAGGCTGGATCCCATTTTGACTTACTCAGGCTGACCTAAATGTGAAGCAATTCTCCATCCTCCACCTCCCAAGTCCTGGGGTTACAGGAATGAGGCACTGTGCCAGTTTAGACGTTATTAATTTTGCCCCTTAAAAGGGAAGCATTCCAAGCAGTGGGTTCACACCTTTAGTCCCAGAACTCCACAGGCAGAGGCAGATGGATCTCTGTGAGTTGAAGGCCAGCCCGGTCTACAGGTGAGTTCCAGGACAGCCAGGGCTGTCAAAATAACAAAACAAAGAAGAACAAACAAAAGGCCTAGGCCTGATGTCACACGTGTATGGTCCCTGACACTGAAGGGGTTGAAGCAGGAGGGTCTTGAACATGGGCAACTTGAGTCTGAGCACCTCAGTCAGATCCTGTCTCAGAGAGGGGGTGGGACGGACTGAGAGCCTCGATGCTCCTCCAGAGGACCCAAGCTCAGTTCTAATGCCCATGTTTGATGGCTCATGACTGACTGTAAGTCCATCTCCAGGACATATGACATCCTCTTCTGGCTTCCAAGCCCCCCTCCCCCACATACACATGGTATACAGTCACACACACATGTACAAAACAAATAAAATTAAATCTTAATAAAAAAAAGATGGCTAGGGCTGTAGCTCACTGGTAAGAGTCTTTGTTTAGCATGTACAAGGCTCTGAATTTAATCCCCAGTAACCAGGAAAAAAAATCATGATTTTAAATTATCAGTGCATAGTCAATATGGAGCACAGGGTCGGTCTCTCTCTCTCTCTCTCTCTCTCTCTCTCTCTCTCTCTCTCTCTCTCTCTCTCTCAACAAGTATTTCTCTGTGCAACCCTGGCTATGTTGGAACTCACTCTGTAGACCACGCTGGCCTCAAACTTAGTGCTCAAAATGCCTCTGCCTTTCAAATTCTGGGATTAAAGGCATGCTCAAACTCAGTTCAAACCACAGTTGCAGAATGTACAATATTTAAATTTGTATCTTTTTTTTTTTTAGAGTCAACTGACTTGAGAGTGATGGTGATGGTGATGGTGAGATGGTGGTGGTGGTGGTGGTGGTGGTGGTGGTGGTGGTGGTGGTGATGGTGATAATGGTGGTGGTGGTGGTAGTGGTGATGATAGTGATGATGGTGATGGTGGTGGTGGTGGTGATGATAGTGATGGTGGTGATGGTGGTAGTGGTGATGATAGTGATGGTGGTGATGGTGACGGTGGTAGTGGTGGTGGTGATGGTGGTGGTGGTGATGGTGGTGGTGGTGATGGTGGTGATGGTGACGGTGGTAGTGGTGGTGGTGGTGGTGGTGGTGGTGATGGTGGTGATGGTGGTGATGGTGGTGGTGGTGGTAATGGTGATGGTGGTGGTGATGATGGTGGTGATGATGGTGATGGTGATGATGGTGGTGGTGGTGGTGGTAATGGTGATGGTGGTGGTGATGATGGTGATAATGGTGGTGGTGGTGATGATGATAGTGATGGTGGTGATGGTGGTAGTGGTGATGATAGTGATGGTGGTGATGGTGACGGTGGTAGTGGTGGTGGTGATGGTGGTGATGGTGACGGTGGTAGTGGTGATGGTGGTGGTGATGATGGTGATAATGGTGGTGGTGGTGGTGGTGGTGGTAGTGATGGTGGTGATGGTGGTGGTGGTGGTGATGATGGTGATGGTGATGGTGGTGGTGGTGGTGGTAATGGTGATGGTGGTGGTGATGATGGTGATAATGGTTGTGGTGGTGGTGATGGTGATGATGGTGGTGGTGATGGTGATGATGGTGGTGGTGGTGGTGGTGATGGTGATGATGGTGGTGGTGGTGATGGTGATGATGGTGGTGGTGGTGATGATAGTGATGGTGGTGATGGTGGTAGTGGTGATGATAGTGATGGTGGTGATGGTGACGGTGGTAGTGGTGGTGGTGATGGTGGTGGTGGTGATGGTGGTGATGGTGGTGGTGGTGATGATGGTGATGGTGATGGTGGTGGTGGTGGTGGTAATGGTGATGGTGGTGGTGATGATGGTGATAATGGTGGTGGTGGTGGTGATGGTGATGATGGTGGTGGTGATGGTGATGATGGTGGTGGTGGTGATGGTGGCACTGGCCTAAGGACGAAGTTTAATGATAGATCACTTGCTAACACAAGCTGTTCAATGCCCTGGGCTCAGTTCTCAGCACTCTCAAAAAAGTGCTGAGGGGCTCATAACAGAAGTAGAAGTAGAACGCAGAGCAATGATAACACAGGAGGATGTAAACGAACAACATGCAACGTGCGGCATGCACTCACAGCTGGCACAGCACGGGAAGCGTTCCATCAACTCATGTAAACTGTGAGGAGGGAGGGACAACGTTGTCCTTAGCAACCGTGAATAAAACCACATAAATGGGGATTTCTAAAAAGCTGTTAGTGGGTGCTTGGACCCCAGAGTACTCAGAGGCAGAGCGTGACAAACCACCAAAGGCAAGAGAGGGCACTGGAAAAGACTGGATAAACAGACACCAGGGGCAGACGGCTGGCTCAGACGGAATCCTGCTGATGCTTGTGCAGACAGATGAAAATATCAATGAACTCTGAAAAGGGCAGGACCCGTGTTACGGGCGAGAGGTGCAGTGTAAATACACCGACACCAACACCCACAGACAGCAGCGTCATAACGCCACTGTGGCTCCTTCGTTGGCGAGCAGTGCAGACCTCAGAGTGGGTATTCTGGAGATAAAATATTAATTCCACAGAGGCCAAGGCAACACTGAAGTCCTAAACGAGTATCTGCGCAGGAACAAAGACTCGAAACACACGGAGCCAACGCTGGCTGCGTTAGAGAGAGAAACGGGCAATTCTACACTCAGAGATGGAGAACGAGAAAGGAAAATGCGGCATCAAAGAGACAGAGAGAAATGGGTACAGAGCCACAAGCAGACAGACTGACGGAAAGGGAGGGACAATGGCTCTCAGCAATGGGGAGCGACAACAGAAGGGAGCTGCCCTGAGTCACACATGAAGGGTCGGGTGTTCCGGGTTCAGGAGCCTGGGCTGCTGGGGTCTTGGAGCGGTGGGTATTGGGGGGCGGGCTGCATCACTTACCGGAAACCCCATCAAACCCTGGGGGCCAGGTTCCCCAGGCAGTCCCTGTATCAGAGGAGGGGAAAGAATTGTGTTAGCTGGTGAGAGTGATCATTGAACATCCCTGGACCGCCTGGAACTCCCATGTGAGGTGATCTATACTCACTCTCTCTCCCTTTTCTCCCGGGGGGCCAGACGTTCCTTTGGGTCCAGAGGGGCCTGGCGTTCCCTGAACAATAAGACAGAGCCTCAGCCTTGGGCTGCAGTAGGTAGGACAGGGGTTGGGGACCGAGGAAGCGGTGAGGGAGCCTCAATGTGGGCCAGGCATCACCAATGCCCAGCACACAGCATGCAGGTCAGACTGTTAGAAATCTCTGGAGTCAGACGTCCTGACCCTGTGTGCTGGCTGCAGGCTGAAGAATCCCCCCTCCCCCCGACCCCTTTACTTGGCCTCGGGGATAATAATACTTCTTGTTGGGTGAACCGAGTTAAGAAGATTTATGGAGAGTACTTTGCATATCAAAGTACAGACTCAACGCATGGATGAGCAGACGGGTGAATGGAGTTACGCATGGGTGGAAGAACTTGGATAATGACTTACCATGTGTCCAGGACTCCCAGGGGCACCCGTGGGGCCAGGAAGTCCAGGAGGGCCTGAATAAAACAGGACCAGAAGGCTAAGAAGTTCCCCGTCGACTGTCTAATAGCCTAGTGTCCCCACGGTTGCCTCCTACCATCCCCCTCCCTTATCTCAGGCCTGGGCTCGACTTACCCATGGGCCCTGGGGGGCCTGGAGGACCCGGAGGCCCAGTGGGTCCTTGGGGCCAGTGGCTTCCCATTTCGGTGAAGGTATTAGACAGCAGCGGATCTCCTGGGAGGGGACAGATAGTGAGTGTGTCGAGCTGGGGAGTGGGGCAGTTGGTTATCACCTGCCACCTCTGCCGAGCTGCCTCTGATAGTCCTGCAGGACAGCGCCACACAGACAAGGCCACCAGCACAGGTACAGAGAGGAGGAAGAGCTGCGTTCTAACTCTGCCACTGTCTAGCTGATTATGTCCAGAATGGCTCTCTCCTTTGCCGACCCTGTTCTGCCACCTGCTGAGAGGGCTAACAGTGAAAGCTGCCTTTTACCAACTGTCTTCTCTGCACTGGGGATTGTGGGGCCCGAGAGGCTGGCACTGTTGCCATCCTGCACAATAGAAACAAGGACAAAAGGCTCGGAGCAAAAATAAAATAAAGAACGGCGCTGGAATGAATGATGTAATGAGGGAATGAAGGAACAGGACCCAGGTATTCAGCGAACATCAGAATCAGATGGGTTAAAACGGCCACTCTAGCAGCATATGGGTAGGTTGGGCCAGGCTGTCTGGGATCCACTCTGGTGCTTAGCTGGGGGAAGGAACTGGAGCCTCCCTCAGCAACAGGGCCAGGGCTGCGGCCTTGGGAGCTCTGAGCTCAGTCTTGAGGTTAAGCCTTGAGCTTCCCAGCACTCTGAGGGCTGGGTGGCAGCCAGCCCTGAGGCTCAAGGAGGGCCTAATGCCAGGTGGTTCTGAGCGTGTGGGTCTGAAGCAGCTCCCCCCACTCCCCAGTGTGTGGGTGCGGCACATGACCTCCCTCTCCAGCCTCAGGGTCCTTTCTCTGTGAACAGAGGGTAGCCGCACCTGCTGAACAGCTGGGTGACAACCGGGAAAACTGGGCGCACACCCGACACCCGACAGATGGCTTCATTCACCCCACCTCAAACCACTGGGACTCTAGGGGGACTTACCATGCAGGGAGACCTGGGCACTGGGGGGCCCGACAGGGGCTGGAGGTCCTGGGGGCCCAGGTGGACCTGGAGGGCCCGGAGGGCCCATCTTTCCAGGGGTGCCCGCAGCTCCTGTCTGGCCAGGGCGTCCTGGGGGTCCCTGTGGGCCTGCAGTAAGAACAGGGACTGGTAGGTGTGTGGGAGGAAGGGAGGGACAAGGAGGTCTGGGCAATGGGTACAAAGGCCCTGAAGTGCACAGGCCTGTCCTCTTGGCCATTGGTGACAGGGAAGAATAACACAGCATCGTGCCCTTCATCTCTACCAAGCTGTTCTGGCTACCTTCTATAGGGCTCCCAGACCTCTCAGCTCCTCCACAGAACCCCGGTCAGAGGGGTTAGGCACTGATATTTCTTGCCCATCCAGCAGCTATCCACCCCCATCTTGGAGGCAGACTGGTTTCACCCCACCCAGTGACTAGCTCAGGGTCTGCTGAGAGGAGTACATGAGGCAAGTGGACCGAGATGTTTTCATAGCCCAGGCACCACTGAAGGGTTGGTGAGCAGAGAGGCCAGGCGTGTGGCACGGGCCTGACTACCTTAACGATGCCAATTTGGGGAAGGCATCCTCTGAGATCCTAGGCAGGAGGGATCCCTACAGGAGCTGGAGAGAGCCAGCTTGAGAAGGGGTGCATGCCTTTAATCCTACCACTTAGGAAGCTGAGAACTTCTCATCCCTAGGAGTTCAAGGCCAGCCTGCTCTACATAGCAAGTTCCAGGCCAGCCAAGGCTACATCTTGAACAAACAAAATAGCAATACAACACAGAAAAGAAGTTTAGCAGGCGGCCCTGTGGTCACTTACCTGGTGGGCCTCTAATCCTTATGGGGTCCTGCCTGTCAGTGTCTCCCTTGGGGCCAGTGGGCCCAGGAAGCTCCCAAGAATCAACTCTGTCTGCAGAGTAAGAAACATGAACATGGTCTCTGTGGGTTACATTTGATCCCCGCCCTGTCCTGGTCCCTCAGCCCCTACTATCCTGAGGTAGCTGTGCACCCCCTCACATTCCCACTAGCTCCTAGCAAACCCTGAGTGAGGGGTTACTCAGGGGTCAGCATCCCTGCTGAGCTTAGGAGGGAAGATCCCTCCCTGAACTTGGACTGCTGGATTCCCAGGTGCCTCCAATTGTGTCCACTAGACAGCTGGGAAGACCGAGGCCTCCGCTGAGGGGTCAGGTGGGGCATTTCTTCTAACTAAAGTAACACATGGAAGTCTGTACCCCACTATACCCCTTACCCTGCAGGCCTCCATCTCCAGGGCTGCCCCGGGCAGCTGGGGAGCCCCAGAGCAGGGCAGAGTCCTCGGGGGTAGCTGGGACTGAGGACACTGTCTGCTCTGTCACACTCAGCACAGCCACCTGTGGAGGAAGAGGAAGACAGAGATGGGGCAGATGCCAGGGGCTCACTAAGGATACTCCAGCCAGGAGGTTTTAGCCTTGGGGGTCCAGCAACCCAAGGAGTCAGCAGAATCCCGCTGAGTGGAGACCTGAGCTTACAGGGGCCCAGAATGTCATCAGAAGTGACTTTTTCAGGGCTGGGGATTTAGCTCAGTGGTAGAGCGCTTACCTAGGAAGCGCAAGGCCCTGGGTTCGGTCCCCAGCTCCGAAAAAAAAAAAACCAAAAAAAAAAAAGAAATGACTTTTTCAAGACAGACGATTCATAATATGCACTGCGGGTCCGTCACTCATCCCACACTGCTGCTGTCACCCAAGTTGAGCTCTGTGATCATGGGATTTGCTGGCCACAATTGTATGCTGCTGCTGTCGGTAAAATTCTGCGGGGGGTGGGCACACTGGGAGAAGCTCTGTGTGTGTGTGTGTGTATTGTGCTTGTGAGTGTGTCTGTGTGTCTATGTGTGTGTGTATGTATGTGAGTGTGTGTGTCTATGTGATGTGTGTCTGTGCATCTATGTGTGAGTGTATCTGTATGTCAGAGTGTGTGAGTGTGTGTGTCAGAATGTGTGTGTCAGAGTGTGTGTGTCAAAGTGTATGTGCCTATGTGTGTCAGAGTATGTGTGTGTCTATGTGTGTCAGAGTGTGAGTGTGTCTGTGTCAGAGTGTGTGTGTGTATGTCAGAGTATGTGAGTGTATGTATACTTATGTGTATATGTGTGTATATGTATGTCTGTGTGTTTGTGTCTATGTATGTGAGTATGTATGTCTATGTGTGTGTGTCTATGTATGTGAGTGTATGTGTCTATGTCATTGTCTGTGCATCTATGTGTGAGTGTATCTATGTGCCAGAGTATGTGAGTGTGTGTGTCAGTGTGTATGTCAGAGTGTGTGTCAGTGTGTGTGTCTATGTGTGTCAGAGTGTGTATGTCTATGTGTGTCAGTGTGTGTGTGTGTCTGTGTCAGTGTGTCAAAGTATGTGAGTATGTGTATACTTATGTGTGTGTGTGTGTGTGTGTGTGTGTACATGCTGAAGATTGGACACACTGCCTCCTGCATCCCAGTTAAGTGCTATGCCACTGAGATTTTGCGGGGGAAACTGGGAGGATCTGATACCTACATCCACACGGGGCCAAGGATGAGAAAGATTCTGCAAGTACTCAGAGCTCCTGACCAAGGGTCAGGAAAAGGAAATATGGCCACTGGTGGTGGTCTGTCCCCACAGCAGACGGTTTGTAATTATGTAACCACTCCCTCGGGATCTGGCTTCCAGATTTCCCTATGACAGTTAACACTTTACTAAACTTCCTCACATCTGATCAGGACAAGTTCCCAGAGGAGGGAATAGCAGAGCAAAGAGACAGTGTATATCCACGAGTGCTCAGAAAACCTGGAGGGAAAAAGATGAAAAGAGAATACCTTAGGGGTCTTTAGAGACGGGCCAGCAGGCGAAAGCTTCTACAGGCAAGACTAACAACCTGAGTTCAATTCCCGGAACCCACACAGTAAAAGAGGAGAACACCCCAAATTGTCTTTTAACCTCCACACATACACTATGCGCTCACATGTCACCAACCACAAATAAATAAACATAATCTCTCAAAAAAGGTGACAGCTCATGGCTGTAATCCCAGTTACTCAAGAGGTGGAGACAGGAGGATCTAGGGTTCAAGATCAGCTGGGACCACACAGAATACACCATTTAAAAAGAAAAGGGAAGAGAAAGGATGGTTTTATAGTTCAGTTGGTGAAGCGTTTGTCTAGCATGCAGGGAGCCCTGGGCTCGATCCTAGCAGCACAGAAACCAGGCTCAGTAGTGTGCACTGTAATCCTCGTGAGAAGCAGGTGCAGGCAGTCAACCCAGCTAAGCAGCCTTTTTGAAACCAGCCTGGGATACACGAGACCCTCTCAAAAAACAGAGGGGGCAGGGAGATGACTCAGTGGGCAGGTCCGGCCACTGGACTTGATGATTCGAGCTTGATTCCTCAGACCCATGCGTTGGATGGGGAGAAACCCTCCTCATACAACAAACAAAGGCTTTAAAAATACAGGTGGGTCTCTGAGTTAGGGACAGACTGGTCTATACAGTGAGTTTCAGGCCAGCCTGGGCTACACGGTGTCAGTTTCCTCTCTGAGGCACAGGTAGTCTCTGTAATTGGTTTTCTGGATCTACATTCAGAATCATGCTTATTGTCATATTTTCTAGGTTTAAAAACCTTTTTTACCTTGAGATAACTTGAGATGTGTAATGGGCATTTTCGTTTTCAAAGTGGAAGATGGTATGGAGGGGCAGGATAAAGGACAAAAGGCAGGGCTGGAGAGATGGCTCAGCGGTTAAGACCTCTTCCAGAGGTCCTGAGTTCAAATCCCAGCAACCACATGGTGGCTCCCAACCGTCTGTGATGGGATCTGATGCCCCCTTCTGGTGTGTCTGAAGACAGCCACAGTGTGCTTCTATATAATAAATAAATACATCTTTGGGAGGAGGCAGGCAGGGTCTGTCACTGATGAGTCACTGAGACTGAACCTCATGGGGGGAGGCTTTATGGCGTCCTGGAGGGATGGTGTACCAGGCTGTGGGAATGTGGATCAGCTTCATGGGGAAGACGCCTGAGGAACAGAGGGCAGGGAGGGGCTGGGCCATGGTGCTGGAGAGCAGTGTGTCTAACCCATGAGTTGCCCTGAGGAAGTTCAGAAGAGGGGCATGGAGGGGGGTTACAGGAAGGAGTGGGGAGGCTCAGGGCAGGGGGGCGGCTGCTCACCTACCTTGGCCTCCAGCGCCCTCAGCCTCTCTGTCAGCTCAGACACTTTGCTGCAGTTGAGACAACCTGCAGGCAGGGAGAAGGCTGGGTTAAGGCCAGGGGTCCTAGGTCCTCTGAGAGTCCGCAGCCCTGGGGTACCTTATAACCTTAACCTATGGGGGGCAGTGTGGGGCAGAGGTGCAGAGTCTGCAGCCCCAGACGGACAACACCCCCTCAGGGTTCCCTTCTCCCAGCACAGGCTCTGGGGTCCTGGTCCTGACAATCTCAGCATCCAAATGATCCTGATCCCAGAAGCTACAGGCAGAAAATCCTGCTGTTTCCTATTGGGTAAGGGTCTGGCTTGAGCCTACCATCTCTGGGACCAACAGACCGAAGTTCAGATGCTACAGGCCTCTCAGGTCACATTGGCTGTATCACAGAGCCACACTCCAGTGTCTCTGCCATTTATGGAACCTGTACAGACTGGCTGCTCTGGTCCTCACTTGCTACACATATGTTACACAAATGCCACACAGGAGGCTCCTGAGTTTGTGACAAGGTATAGTGAGCACCCAACACATTCCTCTACTCAGGTCAGATGACCCAGGCTCAGTGCTGCCCAGTCCTGGTTATGGCATCATGGGCAGGGACAGGCTCCACTTGACCCTTGGTTTCCTGCTGTTGAAGAAGCTCAACAAGGTCTTCTGGGAGTTATGGGCAGCTATGAGGTTGGAAAGCATCCAGCCTTAGGCACCCCCCCCCCCCAGAAAAGGAAAGAGCACAGAGAGGACATTGGGAAACTGGACCTGTAACTACCAAAGTCCAGTGGTCTTGGGGTGGCTGGCCCAATTCAGACTCCCCTCCAGGTACTTCCTCTGCCTCCAGGCTGTCTGTCTGGGGGGCGGGGACGGGGATGAGGTAAAGTAGCATTACAGTGCCCCTCTACGGCTGGACCCAGCTGGCTTTCAGGGGCAATTACCACACTGCCCTGGGTCTACCCTCCATCTCCTTCGGCCTCCCCAAGAGGCTCCGCAGGACGCACCTGAGAAGGCTGTGGGCCTCACTGTCATCCGCCGCATGCTGCTGCCTGACCACGTGGGCTCCAGGAAGCCAGGGGAGCCTGCAACGGAGGGATCGTGGGCTAAGATTCTGCTGACCTGGGCTAACCTCACCTCCTTTGTGCTGCTGTTGCCCAGCATGGACTTCTGCTCCCCTTAATACAGAGAGAGGCTGGAAGGTGGAGCGATTTCCCTGGGTCACACAGCAACAAGGGGGCAGGGACGGGGCCGTCTGCTTGATGGGCTTCCGTAAAGCTGATGGCCTCCCCAACGGCCCCAGCTAGTGACACAGCTGAGGGTTTAGAGCTAACAGACACGCTCAGCTCTCAGCTCCTGATCCGTGTAATCTGTCCTCTCGGGACCTGCCTATTGTCCCATTGGTAAAACAGCAGAGGGGCTGGGGATTTAGCTCAGTGGTAGAGCGCTCACCTAGGAAGCTTGAGGCCCTGGGTTCGGTCCCCAGCTCCGGAAAAAAAAACAAACAGCAGAGCAAGCTCTCTGTTCTTGTTTGGCAAGGCCAGGAGAGGGTGACATGTGCAGAGGGACACTGTGCATACACACTGGGCTCAGGTACACAGCAGGTGCTCAATAATGACACCGTGCTGGTTGCCGTGCTCGGCAAGCCCCCCTTGCTAAGAAAAGGCCCAAGTGACTTTACATTATTATTATTATTTTTTTTTTTTTTTGGTTCTTTTTCTTCGGAGCTGGGGACCGAACCCAGGGCCTTGTGCTTCCTAGGTGAGCGCTCTACCACTGAGCTAAATCCCCAGCCCGTGACTTTACATTATTAAATGAAAGCCAGAGGGAGGCTGGCTGCCTGTTCCAGGAGCCTACCCACTCCACACCCAGCCTGCCCGGTCTGGTTTCATGGGCCTGGTTTTCCACACAGCTGGAGGGACTGGCTGGCCAAGCCGAGGGTGGAGGGCGCAGCTGGAGGGGCTCTCCAGCCGACAGTGGTGACTGCCCTCCTCAGCCCCCTGTGCCTGCCTTTTAAGGCCATGAAGTGACATCCAAGGGGGGGACAAGACCCAAATAAGGCAGCAGCCTGGCTGCCTGGACATGGGCTGTGGGCTGAGGCAGAGTAAGAGGCGCCGGCAATCCAAACCAGACGGGTCTCTCTGGCCAGCCCCCAGCAGGGAGGCTGCCTGGCCTGCTCCGGGTCCCAATGTGCACATGGAGTTTGCTCAGGCCGGGCGACTTACCTAAGAGTTCCAGAGGCCTGCAACTTGCTCAGGTACAGGATATAGGAATGGGGGTTTGCAGCCCTGAACAGGGACAAAGATGGGGGGTGCCTATGGAGGGGAGATTCCACTGTGAAGCAGGCCTTGTGCCCAGTGGGTTCCATGGTCTAGCAGAGCTCTACAAGAGGTTAGCACACTGCAGCTAACTTGTGTTCAGTGAGCACACACACACACACACACACACACACACACACACAGAGAGAGAGAGAGAGAGAGAGAGAGAGAGAGAGAGAGAGAGAGATATTTTGCACATCCCAAGCATTCCCCACATATAGTCTTGTTTTGTTTTTGCCACTGTGGACAGGGACTATACAGTTCTAACAGACGGGGAGACAGTGCCCTCCCCTGGTCCCAGGAACAGCCATGTGGATCAGCGAATAGAACCCTCCCTGCTTCCCTCCTGGGGAAACCAAGGCAGAGGCCTCCACCTCCCAAATGTCATGATTACAGGTGTGTACCACCATGTCTAGCTTTATTCTTATTCATGTCTATTCTTTATTTTAGAGAAGGCTCTCCCTGTGTAGCCCAGGCTGGCCTCAGACTTTTAATCCTCCTGCCTCAGCCTCCTTAGCATTAGGATTAGCAGTGCATGCCACCATAGCTAGCTAGCTTCTTTATCCTTTTTCCCCCACAGCACTTTCTGTGTGTGCCTACTGTCGAAGATGTACTGATTAGAGCAGTTCCTAGATGACTGGCACTTATCTGTCCCTTGACTTCAGCCCTACCAGGACAAGGACCATGACCACCTTGTACTTGCCAAGAAAAGTCCTTTAGGCACCTTGATATAACGTTAGTTGTGAGCTCACTCACTCACAGGCTAAAACACTCCCAGGAAGCACACTAGCCGGCCAAACCATGCAGGTGACAGGCACAGCTGCCCTGAGGTTGAGGACACAGATGTGCTCATGCATGGCACACAGGTTGTCCCTGAGTTACTGACCAGGGAACTTGTGGGTGGAGATCACTTTCCAAAGAATTTGGTTTGCGACAAAATTAGCCAAGAGCCCTAAAGACCTAGGGAAAAAATGGCCAGTGGGAGCTGGGGAGGGCTCACTTAGCAAAGCGCTTTCTATGCAAGCATGGGGATCTGAGTTCAATCCTTAGCATGCGTGTAAGCACTGGCTGTGATGTACATGCCTATAATCCCAGTGCTGGGGAGTGGAGATCCGAGGGAGGACCTCTGAAGCTTACTGGGAGGCCAGTCTAACTGATCGCTGAGCTCAGTGGGGGACCCTGTCTCAAAAGAAAAGGAGAGTGAGGGAGACACCGAATAGCAAACTCCCGCCTCCATAAGTACACACTTGTGCTTGCCTACACATGTGTACACACACATATCCACACACGTGTTACACATACCCATGCATATATACACACACGCACACACCTGAACATACACATATGCATACATATTGCACACATGCATATACACACACGTGTACATATGCATACTGCATGCATGTATGCACACATATGTGTACATACACACACTGCATACGAGTATGTATACACATGTGTACATACATACACATATCTGGAGCAGCAGTTCAGACAGAATAGCTCAACGTGATTGTGAATTTCAATTAGGAAAGAAAGTTTAGTTGGAGAGGGTGGTGCACTCCTGCCATTCCAGCATTTGGGAGGCTGAGGCTAGCCTGGTCTGCATAGAGATGCCTTGTCTCAAAAATGTTTAAGTGGGGACGGAGAGAAGGCTCAGTTGTTGGAAGCGCCCACTATTCTCTCAGAGGACTCCAATTTGGTTCCCAGCATCCATATTGTTTGACTCACAACCCCCTATAACTCCAGCTACATTGGATACTTGCATTAATATATGCTTGGGGGGCTGGGGATTTAGCTCAGTGGTAGAGCGCTTACCTAGGAAGCGCAAGGCCTTGGGTTCGGTCCCCAGCTCCGAAAAAAAGAACCCCAAAAAAATATATATGCTTGGGGGGGGAGAGAGTGAGTCAGAGTCAGACAGACAGACAGACAGACAGACACACACACACACACACACACAGAGATATTATAAAATTTGATTTTGAAGTATCTTTAGGAGCTGGAGAGATGACCCAGTGGCTAAGAACACTTGTTCCCCATCCCCACCACTCCAGACAGGATCTCTCTGTGTAGTGCAGGCTATCCTAGAACTCTCTCAGTAGCCCAGGCTGGCCTGGAATTCTCAGAGATCTGCCTGCCCTGCCCCGTATGCGTGGGTTTAAGCTGTGCACCATGGCCGCCTGGCTTAAGAGCACTTGCTCTTACAGAGGCCCTAGGTTCGCTTCCCAGCATCCACATGATGGCTCACAACTGCCTGAAACTCCGCTTCCAGGGGATCTGATGTACACACACACACAGAGGCAGGCAAAACACTCATGAAAGTAAGGGAATCTAAAAGAAAAAATGAAAGTGTAGGGCTAGGGCGTGGTCGGCTCAGTGTTAGACTGGTGGCAAGGCACAGGCAAGGCCCTGGGTCCCGCCCCTGGCAGCAAAGCAAAGAAAAAAGAAAAGGCAAGTTTAAGGAAACAATAAAACTCAAAAAGGACAAAAAAAAAAAAATTGAGCTTACATTCAGGGCTCACAGAAATCAACCAAATCTACCAGGGTCTGATAAATGAACAAAACCACGTTCAGGGACGTGCCCTGCTGTGAGGGTCCCTTAGTGTACACAGCTTACTTAGGACAGATGCTGTGGGTATGGATGACCTGCTACAGTTAGGATAATTGCTGTTTGGCTACAGACCCTAAAGCAGGCTCGCAGTTGAGGCCTCCCTGCCCTGAGAGTCTTCTCTAACCCCATATTCTATCCCAGGAGAACCCTGAACCACGGATCCCTGACTCTGGGGCACCTCCACTACCTAGGAGGTCCCCGACTATCTACTTGTGAATGTCGCCAGCCCTAATTCCTACAGCTACAGTTCCTATGTCACCTCCTCTGGAAGTCCTCTAGACAGCCCAGGTGTCCCACTGGGGCCGAAGTCCCACTGAAGTGCTCATGGCTCAGGGTGCCGGCCCCTTTAAAGCTGGTGGTGCGCTCTGTGGTCTCTAGTTCTGTGTCCCAGGTCCCAGTCCTGTACCAAGTGACCTTCCACATGCCAGGGCACAGAAGAAGAACCGAGACCCAGAGAGGAGGGTTCTGTCTAGTTCAGACAGCAGACAAATGGCCTGGGTTCTGAGCCTGCCCCGAACTGGGAAGAAGGATGGAAGACGTTTGGGGGTCTCTGGACTCCCTCAACCCTGTGACTTTTCCTGCCAAAAAGCGGAGCCAGGGGAGGGTTCACATCCAACCGTCCAGGCCCACCTGGGTCGGTGGCCACACAGATCGCATGGCCACAGCCTTCCTGGCTGGGTCATGTCTCCTGTGTGAATTTACTTTGCAAATGTAAATATTTGCCGATGACCAGCCAGTGGCTTAAGCCGGGGCTCAGGGTCAGAGCTGGGGCTCTCAGCTCTAAGAACCCTCCAGCCCGACCAGGAGACCTCTGAGGAGGCTGTCTATGTGCCTGGCCTGTTCAGGGTGGGCAAGTTTCATTCAGTTTTTACACTCTCGCTTTATGCCAGGCCCATTCTGGGCACTGGAGCTGAAGGAGTTGCACTGGCAGAGTGGAGCCAGCTTAGTCTGTCGACCCTAGGAGTACCAAGGCAGCCACAGGGAGCCAGGATAGCCACTGTCGAGGCCACAGAGTTGGGGGTGGGGAAGGCCAGTGTGAGCTCGGGGTATAGGGTGTGTGCATCGTGAAGCAGGGTGCTGTGGGAATGCAGGAGGGTGGTACCCTGGTGGGGTAGCAGGAAGATGGGGTTGGCTGGGTCTTCTGCACAGGAACGGGAGTGATGGGCGGTGGCCACGGGTGGGATGGCACAATACTTAGCCCTCAGGACTCAGCCTACAAAGGAAAGCACAGGTTTAGTTCTGTACCTGGCACTTGGCTGGCACAACACAGGCATGTGTGGGATGTGCCCAACCCCAGAAAGTGGAGAAGCCCTGGAAGTGAAGAGCCCTGAAAGGGCGTGGCCATAACCTGTCTCGCTCCTGCTCCAAGGCTTTGGGCTGTGATATCTAAGTAAACGTCTCTGGTTCCCTACCACAGAGAACAAGGGTTGCGGGGTGGGGGGAGGGGTTTCCCAGGTAGGGAAGGGACATCCACATTGAAGACAGTGAACCAATGAAGGGAAGCAAAGGCCATACGTTCTCCAGGGAAGCCATGAACAAAGCAGGGTGAGCCCCAGCGTCTCCAATTTTCCATCTGGGGGTGCTCACAGCACCCCACCTGTCGGAGCATGTCTCCAGCTATGCTGCTCAAACCCCACTTCGGGGCCAGCTTTCCCCTGTCTGAGCCTCACTGTGAGGACCAAGAGGACAGTGGTGGCTCCCCTACCCCTTGCCACTGTCGTTGCAGGAGGGGCTGAGGCAGGATGCCACCGGAGAGAACCTGGCTACAATACTTACAAGCCCACGCCCTCTGAGGGCCTTAGCTTTGTCATCTGGACTACGGGACTAGTGCACAGTAGGGCTGCAGGGAGTCCTTTGGCAGATGGAGTGAGGAGGCATGGGGGCCTATTACAACAGCTCCACCCTCTCTCTGCACAGGTCCAGGCGCTGGCCCAAGGGATGTGACAGCTACACTCTTCCTCCCTTCCAGCCAGTGGCCCTGGGCCAGCTCTGTGCCTGCCCTGCCTGTAGAGTAGGTTTTGACCTTGGCTCTTTCTCATCCATTGTTTCCTCAAGTAGGTGGCCAGGTAGTACCGGGGCTCCTCCCAAAGCCTAGAAGGACCAAAGCTCTTGCATGATGTGTGACCCCCGGCTGCTCCCTTCCCCTCTCCGAGCCTCACAGTCTCGTCTGTAATATGGGGCCTTCACTGGTAGTCATGAACAGTGACTGACTCACTCACTACCACGGCGTGAACATCCCCCTTCCATCTGTACAGAAACCAGCCCAGCCCGCCAGCTGAGCGTCTGACCGAGGAACCGGGTCCAGCATGGAACCCCCAGCACATGTGAGAGACTTATCTGGAGTATGTAAAAGACTCCAGATATGTTTTGAGTCTGGAATGGTACTGCTTGCCTTCCTCTGCAGCTGCTTCAGTCCCTGCTGCTGCTGGTGATGCAGTTCTGGGGCCCAGGGTCACGTCACAGCCATGGGGCGGCTGTAAGAGCAGCCAGCACCAGGGGAAGCAGCTGGGAGAATGTGGCCTCGATCCAGCAGTGGGGGGAAGGGCAGAGGCCAGGATGGGCTGGAAATGTTCCCGTGCCTCTCAACCCCCATCCCAGAACACTTTTCCAGAATATTTGGGCTGGACATCTACACTCCTTAGCTCCAGTCTGGAGGTGGGAACAGCCCTCCTGTTCCATCTACCGCCGTGCAGCCTGGCACACCACCTAATTCCAGTCCAGAGAAGGGGACTCCATTCTGACATTCAACAATCTCATGGGTGGGGGCCCTGAGCTTCAGATGGACCCAGAGTGCACCTGACGGCCTGGTGCCCTTTACTAAAGACTCACACATACCCTGGTTTTGTTTTGTTTTGTTTTTGTTTTGTATAGCTCTGGCTGTTCTGGAATTCACTATGCAGACCAGGCTGGCCTTGAACCCACACAAATCTGCCTCTGCCTCCTAAATACTGGTATTAAAAGGGCACCACCATGCCCTGCCCTGCTACCTGACACCTACACACGTGTGAGTACACACACACACACACACACACACACACACTTTGTGGATAGGCACACTGTCTTCCTCTGTGGCTGCTCCGGTCCCTGCTGCTGGTGGTGACGCGACTCTGGGGCCCAGGGTCACGTCCCAGCCATCCATGGGACCCTACAGGCCAGGGTTCTAGCATATGCCTGAGGAGTTCTGAGCGGGGGTTTCACAGCTAGTGGGTGGTGAAGCTGGCCTGGCCAGGAAGCTCTGGGTACCCTGTCCCCAGGCTTCGACCTGAAGGCCCCCACAGAGGTAGTGATAGACCTTGAGATCGGCTGGCACACAGCCTCCAGCAGCTGCCCACACATGCCACTCACCAAGGCTCCAGGGACACAGTAGCCATTGTCTGATAAGGCCTCACCTGAGCTCCCACACCCGGGGATTCGCCCACAGTACCCCTGTGGTCTCCTTGGCAGCTGCTTCTAGCAGCCAGCTTTCCTTTTTACCCTTGGGGCACCTCCTCCCTTCCCTTCTACTGGTGCGGAGGGCACCTGTCCAGGCTTCTAGCCTCCCACACTGGCTGCATGGCTCCCTCTGCAGGGTGTTTGATCTGGGGCATGGCTACTCCATTCCCCTCCAGCTCCATGGAGAACCCTGTCTCAGAACTGGGAAATCCTCTCCTATCTTGTTTTTCCATCAGTTTGGGCCCAGTGCTGTCTTCAGATCCATGTTAGCGATGGAACCCAGAGTGTTGTATACGCCTGGGGAATACTCTATGGACGAACGCTGCCCCATTTGCAATACTGTGGGCCTTTAGCTCTGCCCTCAGCTTCTCCAGTTGGCAGGAGGCAGGGCTTCACTCAGCTCCTCGCTCCCCTGACGTAGAGCCCCACTTACATGCCCCCCGTTTCTGGAATCAGGACATAACCATGTGCTGTGGGGCCTTCTCTAAAGCCAGGTTCTCAGGCTGATTCTGGACCACTTTATCCACGGTAGGGCCATGCACATGACCCTCTCACCTCTGTGGGCTCAGCCAGGCTGTGAAGAAGCCCAGAAGGCCCAGAGAGAGCTGTGGGCTCCGATAAGGAGCCACCTCAAATTAACATGTAGGTGGGGAATGTGTGAAAGGGTACTCCTGGATGGGACATGGATATGTGAACCCCAAAGACTCAAGACAACAGAACCAGACACACAGGGTTTGAGTTCCAAGTCTGTCATTTGCCTATTGACCTGTTGAGTTAGTCTCTTCTGCTATGGGGTGTGGAGCACCGTCCCCCTTTCCTGGCAGGCTCATGTAGCTCTTGGCCTCCAGGTGGCATGGGCTAGCCTATCCTGTGGGGACATCTGATGGATTCCTCCAGTGCAGAGCCCGAGTGTTCAACATCCCCACAGGCCGAGATGCTGAAACTTTGGTCCTCAGGGTAGCACCGTCGGTGTGCCCTTTAAGAGGCGGGGCCTATGGCTGGGGATGCAGCTGAGTTCCTAGAGTATTTGCCCAACACGCAAGAAGCACCTGGCATGGTGGCACACATCTGTAACCCCGGCACTGAGAGATGTAGGGAAGAGGGACACAAGTTATCCTTGGCTACGTAAAAAGTTCATGACTAACCTGGGCTACAAGAAATCGTTTTGTTTTGCCTTTTAATGGAGGTGAGGCCTGATAGGGGACTCCTAGGCCACTGAGAATGTGCACTCGCAGTGGCACAGGCACCCGCCCCCAAGCCCCCTCCCCCTCTATATTAGCTATGTGATGCCCTCCTGCCATGATGTGCCTCGCCCTCAGGTCTGAAGCCCAGAGACCAGATTGTGAACCAGAATAAACCCTTTTGCTCCGTAAATGAGTTGCCTGAAGTACCCTGTCACGGTGATGGAAAGCTGGCTAGCCCAAGTCAGAAAAGACAGCTTGGGGTGGCATGACTTAAAAGGAGGCGGCACGACAGCCATGAGAATTTCCTGGGCCCCAAAGAGGTAGCAGTCACCGTAAACAGAGAAGGCATCGCAGGAGTGGGAGACACTTCACAATCTGCCCCAGGTCCTACCTTCCTCACAGGTCACCCCCGAGTGTCCTGGGCAGCACCTCCATTCTCGAGCAGTCACTGTCTTGTACATCACTTTGTACATGGGTCGCACCACGGTTCTGTAGCTGAAAGAAAGGCCAGGTAGCCTGGCTCAGACAGGGTCTGCCACTACCTTTCCCGGTGCAGGAAAGGTGCCACCCCTGAGACAAAGCCAGCGCTTCCTGGACCCTCTTCCCCCTCCGTTCTTGGATACCGCTCTCTAATTAACCATCATGGCCTCCAGGGTCTGGATTTCCACTGCTGGCTGGGCTAGCCTGCCCTACCTGTGCTGCTCACTGCTCTGGTAAGAGCCCTCCATGCAGAGAGGACTTGAAGTTTCCTCCCTACACAATGCTGCCTTTGTCTCCCAGCCTTCCCGGGGAACCCCCCCCCCCCGTGCTGTGCCCCAACCTGGAGAGCCAGTGTTCCTTCCCCATCACAGTCCCACTCACCTGTTCCCAGGGCAGCCCACGGGCCACGGGCAGCTCTGCAGCACTCGCTGGAGGTAGGTGCCATTCTGCACATGACAGGAGACGGTCCGGGTCACCACGTAGGAGCACCAGTTCCTGAGACAAACCCACAAAAGGGAAGCTCAAGGCGCAGGCCGGGATGCCAACAGGATGGGGGAGGGGACCAGGTAATTCTTCGGAGCCCTCAGTCTCCAGGCAGAGACCACTGGTCTTTAAGTGAAGGCTTTACAGAGCCTGCGGCTCACGGGTGAACTCGATGGCCCTAGATGGGGTGGTCACGCTGGGGGCTCCCAGGAGGCCTCAGAGAATGAGCTGCAGGAGCAGGGTGGGGCAGGGTGGAATTGCTGGGGTTCTCCCTCGTCTGCGTCTGGTCTCCAACCTTGAGCTACGGCTCCACCAGCTGAACCGGTTGAAGCGTACCTTTCCAAAGGTATAAAGCCTTCGCTAACTTCTTAGGAGAGACGTTTTCAGCCAGAGATCGAGAGACGAGCTGTGGAATCCACTGGAGCTGAGTCTGAGACGTGACTGGCAGCTACCCACGGAGACCACTGTGGCCTCCCTCGGTCTTCCCCACGTGTGAAGTGGCCGGGCAAGCTCTGGTGCAGCAAGTGTCCCAAGCGGGCTGCCATGGGTGTCTGAGAAGGGCAGCGCTCTGCCCCAATGGTGGCAGTTTGACAGGAGTCATTCATCCTAGGATCACGCTCACCTATCCACGCATGCGCCAAAGCAGAGTGCTTGTGCGTCTCTCTCTACTTTATTTCAGTTGTCGTTTATTTAGGACAGAATCTCTTTAAGTAACCCAGGCTGGTCCCAGTGATCCTCCTGCCTCTGCTTCCTAACTCTGGGATCACAGGCATCCACCATTCCGCAAGCTCTCACCCCTTTCTGGGCGCTTGTTCCGTGGCTTCTGGCTGTGTGTGACAGCCAGTTCTCAGGTTAGCCTGTGGAGGTCTAGCCTTCTGTCATGATCTTATAGCTGCCCAGGCTAGTCCCGGGTTTGTAGCCCTCTCAGCACTGGGACGACACTCACCTTTCCCTGGGTCAGAAAGTGCCCCTGCCAAGCCTTGCTGCTCTTTTCCATTAAGCTTCCCCTTCCCCTGACTGTTCCTCATCTTGACTGGTTCTACCAAGGCCCAGAGAGATGAGGGAACTTCCTTAGCTTCACACACTGAGGCTTTCTCTTCCTGGGGGGTGGGGTAGAGGTAGGGCAGCTGGGTGGGAGTGGGGGGCTGCTGGACTGGTGCAGGGAGGGGACAGGGACATTCCAGGTGTTCAGTAGCCCTCAGCCCAGCCTGAGGTCAGGAGCCCAGGGTAATTTCCTGGGGCACAGGAAGGAGGAGATGGTGTCAGGTGGCCTTTCTCAGCCTGGGCTGTCTTCCCCAGCAGGGGCTCTTTGTGGCCTAAACCCAAGGTCAGCAGGTTCCCAGGCGGGACCTTCACAGAGCCATGGACCATGTCTCAACCAACACTGATGCCTCTGGGACAGGGTCAAGGGTCAGGCCTGGATATCCTCATTCTTGGGCTCAACTCTGTGCCCCAGCCTGGTGACATGATGCTTCTCTTCCTGGGGCCTCAGTTTCCCCTATAAAATGGAGGGACATCTGTCTGGCTTAGTAGAGAACCATTTAAATATCCTTAGCATGTAGTAAGTGCCCAATGTGTGCAATCTGGCATCCAGACAGGTTGGTCATCTGTGCTTACGCTATCTCACAGAGGGGGACAAGGGACAGGAACAAACCAGCTGCCTAATCTGCATGATAAGGGAGTAGGGGATGGGGGTGTTTAACCACTGCAGGTCCCAAGGGAGTGAGGGGAACCAAAGAAGGACCACAGCTAGCTCCATTCATGGTGGTCCCTAGCCAATCGGATGCTTGCACCTCAGTTCCTGTTCTCTGGAAGCTGAGTCTCAGGAGACTCTCCCCTCAGAAGACCACGAAAGAATGGCAAACAGCTCAGCTATAAATGTAAATGCCTGAGGACGGAAGTTGAATCCCCAGAACCTGCATAAGGGTGCAAGAGAAAACCAGTTCCCCAAAGTTATCCTCTGATCTCCACACTAATATGACCCACGCACACGGACACACACACACACACACACACACACAGAATGAGGAGGGGGGAGAGAGAGAATGAGGAGAGGGGGAGAGAGAGAGAATATGAGAAGAGGGAGAGAGAGAGATAGAGAGAGAGAGAGAGAGTGAGAGGGAGAGAGAGAGATATGTTTTTTGAGACAGGGTCTTTTTATGTGGTTTTAGCTGTCCTGGAATAGGCTGGCCTAAAACTTGCAGAGATCAACCAGCCTCTGTCTCCGGTGTGCCAGGATTAAAGGTATGAATCACCAAACACAGACACATACAATAATTTTAGAGATTAAAAAAAAAGATGCCCAACAGTGGTGGCACACATTTTAATGCCAGCACCTCAAGTGACAGAGACAGGTAAATTTCTGAGTTTGAGGCCAGCCTGGTCTACAGGGTGAGCCCCATGGATACACAGAAAAACTCTGTGCCCAAAAGAAATAAAACAAACAGAGATAAGTAAAGCAGTCCCCACCGTGTAGAGACTCAGATCCCTAGAGTGGCCTGGAGACTGTTGGGCTGTGTTCTGAAGTAGGAACGTAAGCACCTCCCTCCAAGTGTGTAAAACGTAACGTCCAGTTCAGGGGTACAGGCTCCCAACATTCGGCTGTCCAGGGCTCCTGAGTGAAGGAAAGGGGAGAACTCTGGGTAGAGGTCAGAAGCCAGAGGCTCAGGGACCCCTGAGGACTGGATGAGCATCGTCCATGGTGTGTGAAGTGCACATGCACACAAAGAAGCTCACACATACAGCCGGGGGGAGGGGTATCTGTGCTCACACACAGGTGAAAGCACTTTCGAGGGCATGCACACCTACAAACGCTTGGAAATGTGTGGGCAAGGACACGCACACACCAAAAAGCACACAGACTTGTATACAAAGATCAAGGCCCACACAAGAGAACATGTAAAAAAGCCTGCCCTCCATGCAATTGTATCACATACACATGCACGCACGCTCACACACACACACACACACACATGCACACACATGCACACACATACACACATGCACACACATGCATGCACACACATGCACACGCACATACACAGAACAGACAGAGGTCATGTCATGTGCATGTTCCCACACAAACACACAGTGCCTCGAAGTCTACATGTGCGCTCATACATGAACTGGCAGAGACAGGTCCAGCAGGGCTCACATGCATTAGGGTCTGTGCACACTCATCCGTGATTCAAATGCATGAGAACACCCTCCACCCCCAGCTCTGGACCAGGCTAGGAGCAGTGTGTGCTTTTCCTTGGAGAAAGACGTTTTTTTCTTCCTTAATTAAAGGTCTCATGCTGTTCTTAGTTATTTCCTACATGGTGAACTCGGCCTTAATCCCAAGGAAGGACATTTGGAGACAGTAGCTGGCCAGATATTTTATAGAGGAAGGGACACGCAAACCAGGTGGAATTCAAGGTCAGCAGGTTGCCTACCTGGTGGCCAAGCTGACAGGCCACAGTATAAGACTAAGACCCACCCTTGCCCACTTTCACAAATATCGCATTTAATTTATGTATGTGCACATGTGTGTATATCTGTATTTGCATGTGCATTTGTGTATATTCAGATGTATTTATATGTATGCATGCGTGTATATGCCTTTGTGTGTGTACATATTACATCCATGTGTACACACACACACACACACACACACACACTCATGTACATGCCTAAATATGTGTATGGAGATCTCAGAGGTCAACTTGTGGAAGTCAGTTTGGCCTTTCAAATGTGGGTCCTGGGATCGAACTCAGTTCATCAGGCTTGGTGGCAAGCCCCTTTACCTGCTGAGCCATCTCAACGGTCTGTGCAAGAAGCTTCCTTTTGCAAAGCACCTATCGTGTGTGATCACACTGCTTGGCATGGAATTCAGTCTACACCGGCTTCGGCTTCGCGGGTTGTCTCCAAGCACGGCTGCCTCTGTCTTTCCTGCTGCTCACACCTCTTGAGGACTCACACAGCTATGCTGCCCTTTCTCCCACTTTGATCTTTAGAATCTATTTACAGAGCTCCACCCCCTCACTCTGGTAATTCCCATCTTAACCTCAAGGTCCACACAGTAAAGCAGCTCTGAGCCATATTCTCTCCCGTGAGTGCTGGGGAAGAGGAGATAAGCAAGGACCCAGTCCGTACAGAAGTCAACCCGGGCCTGCTCAGGGGTGTTTACTAAACGACTGCCGGCCTGAACACTGTGGGCTGGGCGGAGAAGTCAAGATCCCAGGCTTTCAGAGAGACACGGTCTCTGAGGACTAACTTCCCTGCGGGGAGGTCAGTGATCAGGTAGCTGAGAGTCAGGTGAAGCTGAGCTGGGAGGGGGAGGTCGGGCCTGGGCAGGGTAGAGGAGACAACACAACCCTCCCTGGCCCCCACCTCTGCCCACTTTGCACCCCCCAGAGCCTCCAGGGGACACTGAGAGGGGAAAAAACAGGCCAGACCAGCTCAGTCTGGCACCAGCTACCCTCTCTAGTGGACCTCCACTCCGCCCTCTGCTCCCCGCGGCGAGGGGCCCAGGGGACTTTGTCTCCACAGGGCCCAAGGCTGCGATCCGGAACAGTGATAGGACTAATTGCAGGAGGCAGCCAAGCGGGCCAGGGGCCAAGGGCCGTTATGAAAAAGAGAGCAAAGAACTGAGGCTGCGGTGGGCGTGGGGTGGTGTGAGCCAGAACCCGAAACCCGAACCGCACCAGGATGCGGCTCCAGTCCTGGGCCAGTTTCCCGGGACATGAACTTGACCGGCTCTGACCTTGTTGTGCCCATCTGCACATGGGGAGAGCAGAATGGCCTCCGTGCAAAGTGCTCAGCAAGCCCTCCTCCTACAGTCCATTCTTCCTCGTATGGGGTGCCACAGCCAGCCATGGCAGACGGCAGCCCAGCTGGAGGGCGCCAGAGTCTTCCCTAGGGGCCAGGGACACCAGCACCGTATCTTCCCCAAGGTTCCCGTGAGCTTTACCGAGAGGGGAAGTGAGATGAGGCACCTGCCTGGAGTTAGCCACCTGGGCATAGAGCTGGGATTTGTGAATGCTGGGACCATTCAAAGAAACAGGACTGAAGCTGGGAGGGATGTCACGGGCCGGAAGCAGTCCTACCACAGGATGCCAACTGGCAGCAGCCAAGCGCTCCAAGGTGGCTCTGCACAGCCCCTGGGCACCCTAGTCGTAGGGGCTCAAAATCTCACCACATTCCTGGGGTTGGGGGTGGCCCCTTGGATGCATTCCCAGGCCTCCCCCTCCTCAGGCACAAAGCCTCTTTTCTGTCTTCAGTCCCTCAGCTGCCAAGGGGTGCCCGGGGCGCCTGGCTGGGAGTGGAGGGAGGGCTGATGGGGTGCAACATCCCCATGCTGTCTCCAAGATGCTGGGTCAGGGCCATGAGGGGAGGTTCTGACAGCCAAGGACCGCAGATAACTCCAGTTTTAGGTCCCTACCCTACTTAGAGGTGGTAACAGTGGGGCTCCGCGTGCGTGTGTCGTGTGTTACTCTCCACTCTCAGACCTTCAGACACAGGAGAAGCAAAAGAGGAGACTGAGGCTCATAGCCACGACTGTCTGTGTCTATAAAATGGGTATGACTGGGCTGCTGGAAGGACTTGGTGGCACAGACTGCCGGGACAGCATTCTATAAAGGGGGGGACCCACTCCCGTGAAGCCCAGACACCTGCCCACAGGCAAAGTTCCCACACAGGAAGCCGGAGGATGCGGTGGCCTTGAGCAAGCTGGAGGAGCATATTTGACCCATCACCCCAAGTCTGACCCTGGGAAGCCCAAAGTTCTAATCTCTCTTATGTAGGGCTTACTCTATGAAGTGGGGCAGGTGATCCCCTACTCTGAGCCTTTGTTTCTTTCTCTACAAAACAAGAGAGCGTACGAGAGCAAGCCTTGGATGGCATCGGGGAAGGTTCTAGAAGCAATGGATGCGGGGGAAGTGCCAACCCACACAGCTGTGCTTGGCACACTGTAGGGGTGCTGTGGCATCTGCCACACGGCTGTCCCCATCTCAGACAGCTAACTGCTCCTCTGGCCTCTGCTGCCTCAGCCACTTCAACCCCTGGGCCTGCTCTATCCCCCAGTCACCTGCTTTTGCTAGCTCCAAGGGGGGTTGCTGGCCTCTGACCACTGAGAAAGGGAAACTTCTAAAAAGAAGTGAGGCCGCAGGGGGGTGGGGCCCTCACGCGCCTTTGAATGGGCTGAAAGGCCTAAGAGGCCTAAGTAGTCCACATTGTCTGTCCTGGAGACAGGGGCAGGGGCTACAGGCAGAGCAGGGGCCAGGGTAGGTTCAAACTCTGCCATCAAGACCAGAAAGGGAGAGCGGAATCCTAGTTCTTCCACGAATACCCACCACGAACCATCATTAGTCTCAGTTTGCCCCTCTCTTGAATGGGGACAAGTCTTCCATCCTGAACGGCACTGTCTAGAAAAGGTCCCCCAGGACCCGATCCTGGGAAACATTCCACAAAGGCCGGCAGAGAGTCATAGGCTGTTGGAAGGTCCATCCAAATGCCAGGTCCCAGGGGGCCTCTGACACTGACCCACTGTGTAGACTCCACCCGAGTCCTTCCTCCGAGCGAAATAAATAGCCGGGACATTAAAAAAAAAAAAAGACAGTAACAGGGGGAAAGGGAGGGGATTCCTGAAGGGCCGGCTAAGGGGTGACCCTGGCATTTTACATGTACATGAAGGGGAGGGGGCTTGGGCCAGACCCGCAGTAGTCCTGGGGGGCTCTGTTACATTGCCATGGGTCCACCTTCTGGGGCCTCAGGGATCTCGGGAGTAGGGAGGTTGTCTGTTCTTTCACACACAGAGGTAGGTGAGCCGGCTCTCCGGAGCACGGCGTGCCAAGTCCCTGCTCCCACTGGTTATGGTATAGAAATGAGAGAGATGGAGCCCCTGCTCCAGTCTCGGACTGCCACCGATGTCCCTGCTCCAGTCCCAGGACTGCACGCAGCTGGGGTCCAGTTCCCAGTCCCAGTCCCGGGGTTGCACCGAGCTGGGGTCGGGTCTCTGTCCCTGTCCCGAGGTTGCACGGAGCTAGGGTCCACTTTCCTCACCCCAGTGCCGGGATTGCACAGAGCTAGGGGAGACTTACCTGCGACCCGAGAACCGGGCGCCCGGGACGTTCCACGCGGCGCCGCCTCCCGGGAGCAGGAGCCCGAGGCAGAGCAGCGTCCAGGCCCGCGGGCCGCCCATGCTGTCGTCCCCGCCGCAGCCGCGGGCGCGCAGAGCCGGTTCCGGGCGGAGCAGGGCGGGGGCGCTCGGCTTCGCCCGCCCCTCGCCCCCCGCCCCCGCCAACCCGGAAGCCGTCCGCGCCCCCGCCAGGACGCCCTCCAGGTGCCCACCTGAGCCGCAGACTGGGAAACTGAGGCCCTGGCCGCACTCGCCCCCTCGCCCCCCCCAACGCTGCCAGGACCCGAACCCACCACTCGTGAGCGATCGCCTCTGGACGTATATCCTCTTGACATCTTTGCAGAACCAGGTTCCCGAAACACACGGAATCCTCCCAACGACCCAACACAGGCTTCCTGCGCGAGCTGTGACATTGTCCCAGGCATGCCACCCCATACATCCTGCACTGGCTGAAACTTTCATCACTCCATGCCCATGTTACAGAGGAGAAACCCGAGGCCCAGGTACTCCCTGGGCGTCCCCTAAGTGCAGTGACCAAGCACCCTTATACCTGTTTTACAGAGAGATACTAAGCCCAGAGCACCCTGGACCCACAATCCTCTCATCTCAGCATTGGGGCCTCTTCAGCACAGTGTAGACAGCATTTTGGAATGGGCCTCGGTTTCCCATTCCCTAAGGTAACGATTAGCTGAGAGCCGAGGGCCTGGGTAGGACTCAAGCAGGTTCCCCCAGGCATAGCAGGTGTGTGTCTGTGCAGATATGCTAGGCTATTTGTGTGCATGGATAATATCGTGTGTATGCATGGCGCTGTATACACGTATGTGCTGGAGCTGTATGTATGTGATGTGTTTGTGAGCACGGGCAGTATTTGCTTATGTATGCCATATTTGAATGAACAACGGATGTGTGTGTCGGGCATGTGTATGCATGTATGTCTGGGTATATGTGAGATGCTTGTATGCGTGCATATCATGTTTGTGTGCACATGTGCATGTTACGATGTATGTGTGTATACGTAGTATGATTTATTGTTTTTTTATTTTTTAGCTGAGCTCTCTCTATATAGTCCTGGCTTGTTCTGGAACTCATTACAGTGTGTGTGTGTGTGTGTGTGTGTGTGTGTGTGTGTGTGTGTGTATGCGAGCGCATGCACACACACACACACACACAGCTAGCTTTCACCTCACAGATGTCTATCTGTCTGCCTCTGCCTCCTGAGTGCTGGGTTCGATACTGTGCCCAGCTCTAGTAAGCATTTTTTTCTTTTCTTTTTTTCCAGAGCTGGGGACGGAACCCAGGGCCTTGCGCTTGCTAGGCAAGCGCTCGCTCTACCACTGAGCTAAATCCCCAACCCCCTAATAAGCATTTTTGATAGCAGTGAGTGCTACCCAAGAGCAGAGTCATCATCCAGGGAGGTCACAGAAGAGTGTCTACTCCTCACCCCAGGAGTGAGCAGCAGGTCAGAGAATCTCTGCCCAGCCCACATGTACAAGGGGCCACACTCATGTGGTTGCTTGTCCATCTCTGGGAGGAAACAAGATGAGTCTGATTCCTGGGGATTGCTTCTCCTGAACCCATGGGGAGCTTCTCCTGGACCTGTGGGTAGCTTCTCCTAGACCCATGGGGAGCTTCTCCTGGACCCGTGGGTAGGCACAGGTCCTGGCTAGAGTCAAGACCAGGGAATAACCAGAGTCCTTTGTAGAGACAGACAGACACCCATCCCTGTCTCCAAGAGGCCAGGTAGTAGGGGCCGTTCAAACCCTGTCTCACATGCTTGTTTATGCAGGTCCTTCCTGCACCTGACCTTCAGTTTCTTGTTTGGTTCTTGTAGGTCTTTGGACAGGCTTATGATGTCTCAGATGTACATGACCCTGCAAATCTCCCAACTCCCTCAAGGGCATGGCCATGAACCTAGCTTGGCCCCGTAGGAGTGCCTGCCTCTCTTCACCGAGATCATTGGTGCTTGGTGTGCGCTGTCTTTTGGTAGTCCCTTGACTCCCTGGCTATGCCTTGGAGGGTTTTGTCTCATTTTGTACAGAATGGGAGTTGAACCTATGACCTTGCCTATGCCCCCCAAACGTAGCCCTGTCTTCGCCCTAGGCAGATCAGCAACTTGATTCTGCCCCTACATGATCATCCTACTGATGGACCCAGGTCTGAAGCCCCAGCCAAGTGGCCAAGATCAAACCCCATGATCCCAGGGCACTGCAGAGAGCATGCTGTGGTGCATGCAATCAGTCAGGAGGAAGGCCGCCAGGAGGCCCAGCATCCTGTTAACAGTACATCTGAGACACTGTAAATTAGGACGCCCAGGTTCCTTAACGGATCACCAAGTGCACAGAAGCTCCCTGCAGCTCTAGATGGCCGCTTTCCCTGAAGGAGACACAGTAAATCTATTATCAATATTTCCCCTCAGGGAAGGGCCTGACTTATTGAGGCTAGACACCCATAGTCTGGAATATTGATTAATAACACAACCAGGCTGTTCTGTGCCCGCTGAGAGCCATGGGACCCAGACAGGGCCCTTCCCCTCTCTGAGAAGGTGAGACAGCCTTTGTTTCCCTGAGGTGGTCTTAGGGGCCAGAAGCTGACATGATGGTGAACAGTGGGCTCTCACTCCAGAGGTTCAGAAAGGCAGGATGTGTCTCCAGGAATGGGCTTTTGGTTTACTGGAGGTTTCTGTGTCTGCTGAGCTGGAAGAGAGTGGTCGCTGGCTTGAGAGAGTCTTAGTTAGGGCTTGTCCCTGTGACTGAAGCTTTCCTCCAGGAGCCTGGTCTCCTTGCTTGCTCACACCAGACCCTAACTGCCAGCATTGATAGCAGCTCTTCTATCTCCCAGCCCTCCAGGCTGACCACAGGCTGGGCTCTGCCACCCAGGAGGCAGCGGCATGCCCCCAGGTGTGGGCTGTGGGGCTCAGGGCTGCTGGACCATGGTGGACAGGCCCTGTGCTCCCAATCTAATAGTACACTCTCCTCCAGCCAAGTCCCACAGGAGGGTTCTTTGGGGTGAGGGAACTTGGCACAAACTTGGGCTTCCATCTGGAGGCTGAAGAGAACAGAGCACATGTAGACAGTCGGGGAGCTGGATCCACACACTGAGGGACAGCGGCGGGAGACATGCACACAGGAACCCCTAAGAGCTGACCATGGGGTGTGGGGAACAGCTATCTACCCAGCCTTGTCCAAACAGGAAATGCTGTTGTCCCAAACAAACCTGGGCCATGACCTCTTTCCCCTGGGAAGTCCATCTGGGCCTTGGCTCGGGAATGCCCCCCTCCCTGCTGTGTCCCATGAGACAGCCTTCTAGCTCCGGATGCTTGAAGTGCCTGTCCCCAGAACCAGGGCAGGACTAAGCCCTGGCTGATTCGATCCATGCCCATAGTCCCAGGCATTCGTTCAGGCCCCCATAGCTGCCATCAAAGGCTACTCAGATAGAGGCAGTGCCTTCTAGACCCTTCCAGCCTGCGGAATGTGCCAGGTAGTACCTTTGGTCAGGGAGGGCTGGCTGTGCCCTGGGGCTGGGCAGACGAGGCCTCTAAGCTGGCCGGGTAGGAGAATTCCAAGCCCACAGGCTGCGGGTGCCCTGCCGTTATTGACCTCCGTGAGCTAGCTGCTCTTACCCAGTCGAGGCTGGCAGGCAGGGGAAGGAAACTGTCGGGAAATCATAAATTAGAACTGAGGAGGCTTCCTGCCCTTCTCTGAACTCCTCCAGAGAAGCAGCCTGGGCCTTCCGAGGGTGATAAAGTAAAATATCACAAGAAATTCTTGTGCGATGGGGCACCAAAATGGGGCAGGGCTCTGAGCCATCTGGCCTCAGTTTCTCCATCTGTAAGATGGGGGTAACCAGAGGACTTGGAGTTTCTTGTGACTGATTTTTTTTTAAACTATGAAGGGCTGGATTTAGGAGAGGTCTTCCTAACAATGTCATTTCCTTCTTCCCCCCTGTGTCTAGCAGAAAGTGACAGGGAGACCGAGAGGAGGAGGAAGAGGAGGAAGAAGAAGGGGAGGAGGAGGAAGAGAGTGTAACACTCACACTTGGGAGGTGGAGGCAGGAAGACCAGGGGTTCAAGATTAGCCTGGGCTACATGAGACCCCCGTCATGCTGGGGGAACAAAAAAAAAAAAAAAGAAAAGAAAAGGAAGAAAACCACAGATCAGAGATGGCAATGAAACAGCCAGAAATATGCAGAAGCAGGAAGCAGGAAACAGGAAAAGAGACAGACACATGTAAAGAGGGGTGATTTAAAGAGAAGACCCCTGGTTGTTGGTGTCAGCTCACATGGAAGCCTGGGGGACAGGGCTGGGGTGTTCACTCGTCTGTGTGCACTGTGTAGCTTTGACCTCCTGTGACCTCTCCCAAGCTCCTCAGGTAAGAGTCTGCCGCCCTGGCAGTGGCTCTGGTTGCCTGGGGCTGGTCTGTGTCATCTCAAGGGACCACTTAGGTGGACGAGCCACAAGAGACATGGGATGAACAGCTGAATGGCGGTGCCCAGGCCTGTGCTACAGGAACCCTCCCCCTCCTCTTCAGCTGGCGGGGCTGGGTCCAAGTCCCCTCTCCAGTGTCCTCTGGTCTGGTGTGGTCGACCTGCACCCAGTGGACAAGGCCTTGGTCTCCATGACCTCTCACCTTGTCCTTGACCTTCCAGTTCCTGGGACCCCTCCAAAGCAGAGGACCCATGTGAGGAGAACCTAGCTCTCCCTTGGGAAGGATTCTTTCCTGTCTCCACACACGGGAGCCCCTAAATGTCTCCCAGTCCCCAGCCTACTGTGAGCTCTCCAGTTGACAGAGGGGCACCTCATCCTTCTCCCCACCTGCAGTGCTCACCCTCCCACCTTAGCTCAGCACATCATTCTCTGGAGTTGTTCCACCCCTGCAAGGCCAGGCATCCACTGACCATCTGTCCCCAGAGGTGACACTGCCTGTGAGAGCCACATGCATGTCTGTCTACTTCCCCTGATGGGTCACAAACAAGCAGAGATTCTGGTCCCCCTCAGTAATCTTTCTAAAAGTTCTAAGAGTTCTGCTGCAGAGGAAAAACAATGGCTTTATTGTATAGTTTGCAGTCAGACCACAGAGGCTGCCTTCGGGATGGGTGGTGCTGGCACAGGCCTTTAGTCCCAGACCTGTGCTGCAGCCCTCTCCTCTCCAGGACGCAGGACTGGCTCTGAGCCCTCTCTCCAGTGTCCTCTGGTCTGGTGTAGTCTACCTGCATCTTGTGGACAAGGCCCTAAGACTCTGTGACCTCTTACCTTGTCTCTGACATTCCGGTTCTTGGGATCCCTCTAAAGGGATAGGAAGAGGCAGGTGGATCTTTGAGGGTTCCAGAGCAATCAGGGTTACAGAAGAGATGCTGTTATAAAAAAAAAAAAAAAAAGCGGGGTTGGGGATTTAGCTCAGTGGTAGAGCACTTGCCTAGCAAGCAAGCGCAAGGTCCTGGGTTCGGTCCCCAGCTCCGAAAAAAAAGAAAAGAAAAAAAAAAGCCTTTCCTTCACATGTAAAGAGCTCCTATCAATCAATAATATTTGACTGATGATGTAATAGACACATGGACCAAAGTTGTGAACAGATGGTGATTTCAGAATGAAGAGGAATTCAAATTTATGGAGGAGAAGAATAATAGAACAAAAGTGGGGAGGCATAGAAGTGACAGAAAAAGCAGGCTGCACAGCGGGATCCCGTCTCCAACGACAAACAGAAATGGAAACCACATCCTACAGAATCGTGCAAAGCTGATGCCAGGGACTTATTGATTGATTTATTTAAAAAAATGTGATGGTAAGGATCTGGGGACACATCACCATGAGTGATCTTTGTAGAGCCTATCAGTGCATACTAAAGATGTTACCTGTACACCCTTGACCCAGCCATTGCACAGAGAGAAGTTTCTCACAGCCGGACTTGCAAAGGACACGAGGAACTGGTATAGCAACAGAGGTTTGGGAACACCCCAAATGCCCATCCCAAGAGGCTGGCAACTGGGGCCCTTTCGGGGAAAACTATCACCATGGAAAAGATCAAGGAGTATCTTTTGGTGTCACACTCCTGTAATGCCAGCTGCGTTGGAGGCAGAGGCGGAAAGATCCTAAATTCAGCACTTAACTTAGCGAGACTCCATCTCAAACAAATGGTAAAACGGGCGAGCCGGCATAGGTCTTTGCTTCCAGAACCTGAAAAGTAGAAACAGGAGGGTAGTTTTGAGTTTAAAATCTGACGGGATTACTTAAGACCCTGGCTCAGCCAGCCAGCCTTTGGTTGGGCCTTGCGAGCAGGCAGAAGGCCCAGGTCCTACCCTAGCACCACAACAAAAGAAGAGGTGAGCGGGAAGTGATGGAGGTAGCTATTACTGAAGAGCACGTCCGACCACCACACATACAGGAGGGTTGACCTGCGCATGTGCAGAGGGGGAATTCAGTCACGAGGGGATTACTGCCGAGTGCAGAAGACGCAGGGGTACAGACAGGAAACATCCCACCCTGGAGGCAGGCCTGGGAAGGTCTGCCTGATAATCTATTGGGAAGGGGAGCTTGGTTGAAGGACTGGAAATTATGCAACGGCTCTAGCGCTCTGTTGTAGAGCCTCCGGGGTGTAAAGTGCAAGGCTACAGAACGTCAAGCACGTGATTAGCCATGGTTCTGGATAGGGCATTGGTCTTGTGATCAAAGGGCCAAAATCGGGATTGGGAATTTAGCTCAGTGGTAGAGCGCTTGCCTAGCATGCACAAGGCCCTGGGTTCAGTCCCCAGCTCTGGAAAAAAAAAAAAAAAAAAGGCAAAGGGCCAAAATCTCCCTCTCCTGTGAGGGCGTCAGGGCACTAACACAGTGGACGGGGTGCTGGTGGGGCTGGCTTAGACAATTCCATGCTGACAGGTGTCAGCCAGCATCACTCCTGCCTCAGCAAGGCAGAGCAAGCCCCCTACCTGCAAATCACCCCTGCTGCGTTTCTGTCTCTTAGCACACTTTCTACAGATAAAATGATGTTGCTGTCAAATGCTGACAGCAGCCTCGAGCATCCGACCTAACTTCGTGGAGTGACTGATCTGCTCACAGGAAGCTACTCAACAACGTGGTACTCAGATGCTCCTGAATCAAATGTTCAGGACTTGGGAAGGTGGAGGCCCATGACTGTGAGTGTGAGATCAGGTGCATGGTGAGACCTGGTCCCCAAACACCAATGGCAGAGGGCACAGCTGGGAGAGAGCAGGGGCAAAGTCCTGCTTCCACCCAATACTAAAAAGGAAAGTACAGGACTCCCTGAGTGTGTGTGTGTGTGTGTGTGTGTGTGTGTGTGTGCGTGTATGTAGTGTACGTGTGTGTGTTTGTGTGTGTAGTGTGTGTGTAGTGTATGTGTAGTGTATAGTGTTACGTGTGTGTGTAGTATGTGTGTAGTATATAGTGTACGTGTGTGTGTAGTGTATGTGTAGTGTATAGTGTACGTGTGTGTGTAGTGTGTGTGTGTGTGTGTGAGTATAGATACAGATGTAGATACAGATAGATATAGCTGATCAAAGTGTTTAGATATGGAGCTATTTTCCTTGATAAATTTTAAAATAAAAATAAATTATTAGTGCCTGCCCACAGTTGCCTGTGTGCCACAGTGCACGTGTGGAGGTCAGAGTCAGTCCTTGCCCTCCATCTTGTGAGGTAGGTCGCTCTGTTTCTGTCCTGCCATGCATTCCAAGTCAGCTGGCCCTGAAGCTCCCAGCTGTGCTCCTGTCTCCCCTCAGCTCACCATTGCATCTAACCTGTTCTGTGTTTTAGCTATTACATTTTTGCCCTTGTGATGCAGTCCTGTGCTGGCACGAGCATCACAAGCATGTGTGTGTGTGTGTATGTGTGTGTGCATGTGTGTTTGTGTGTGTGTGTGTGTGTGTGTGTGTGAGAGAGAGAGAGAGAGAGAGAGAGAGAGAGAGAGAGAGAGAGATCTCACTTTTGTGGACTTTGGTGGCCAGTGACAGGAGCCTGTGAGGCCCCTGGGACAGATGGGGCAGGCAGGGCATGGCCTTCCCCAGGTCCCCAGCAGGCCTGACCTAGGGCTCCCAGCACTCAGGACTCATCTGAGTAGAGGCTACTTGGAAACAGGGAGGAGAGGGGGACAGTGGATGAAAGAAAGGGTGTTTGCCCAAGAGCATGGCCAGGTCTTCTCTCCTATCCCAAGTCTACTGGATGAATGGAGTTGGTTCCTTCTCCTGGATCCAAGGAGGGAGGAAAAGGAAAAGAGAAGGTAGAGGTCAGAGGAGGAGGGGATGAGACAGACCAGATGGGGTATGGAGACAGAGACAGAGACAGAGACAGAGAGACAAACATGAAGGACACATGGAGAGAGAAGACTGAGCATCAAGACCAGAGGAGGACATAACGGTGGGGACCGGAGAGCCAAAGTAAGGCAGTCGGCCTTCCACAGCACAGACTGGAGCCTTTGACCACAGCCCTGGGAGGGGGGATTTGGTGCTGGAGAGGGAGGCCAGGGAGTAGCGGGCCATGGGCTAGCTGATAGGAGCTGGGCCAGGCTCAGACACTGACTGGGCAGGTAGCCAGGCCAGTCTCAGCCTGGATTTAGCCCAAGCCCCTGCACTGTGCCCCTCCCTGCACCTCTCCCCATCAGCAATGGCTGGTTAGTTACCTGAGCTGCTTATAGCCAGTACTGGTGGAATGTTCCTAGGCACAGCTGACCTGACTTGGACTACTCTAGCAAGAAAGGTGGCTTGTGACTCAGGGGGAACCCAGCATAGATGACAGCCTAGGATCCTCTTGGTTAAAGAGAAGGGTTTTGTTTTACCTGTGTTTTCTTTGCTGTGTGGCCTGTGACAACGTCAATGTGCTTTCCCTATCTGAGACTCCATGGTCTTACTTGTTTACAAGGAGCATTTAGATAAGGCACATAGATCTCCTCTAGGGGCCAAGGTGCTTAGGAAATACTACCCACACGGAGCTCAAAGTGTGTTACACGTAGTGTATAGAGTGAGAAACTGGGACATAAAAAGGTAGCCCTTGGGTTGGGGATTTAACTCAGTGGTAGAGCACTGCCTAGCAAGTGCAAGGCCCTGGGTTCTGTCCCCAGCTCTGAAAAAAAAAAGAAAAAGAAAAGGTAGCCCTTGTGTGTGGGGTTGGGGAGAACACTGAGCAGGACTCTGAGGTTCCTAACCGCTGTTTCCTAAAGTGCATCTCTTGGCCAGTCAATATTTCCTAGCCAAAGCAAGGAAAACATGTAGCCTAGGCTGGTCTAAAATTCACTATCCTCTTGCCTCAACCCCCAGAGCACTGGAACCAGAGACACAAACCATCACTCTGTGGTACTCACAAACCAGACTCGGAAGCGAGCTCTCTGCCTGCAATTAGCAAACCCTGCCACTAGGTGGAGCATTGGTTTCTAATGCTCAGGTTCTGCTCTACCGGTTCCTAGAAAATGCATTTGAGAACAGGTGAGAAACAAGTCTTTAGAAAGTTGGAAGGCGTTCTCTGATTGGTCAGCAATGTCTGTACTGGGTGAAGGAGTGGGACGGGAGTGTTTAATACAACTTTCTAGAATGAGCAGGGCTCCTTTTAAAATGCTTGAAAATCAGTACCAGAAAGGTCAGTTTAGTGCAGAAGTTTGGAGGCTGGAGAGGGAGCTTAGCTGCTAACAGTGCTTGCTCTCCCAGAGGAAGGTTTGATTCCCAGCACCCACACGGGGGCGCACAACCACTTCCAACTCCTGTTCCTGGGGATGTGATGCCCTCTTCTGGCCTTAGAGAGCACAGCATGCATGTGGTAAGTCAAACAAACACTAAAACAAAACAAAAAACTCTTAAGCACATAAAAGGAAAAACTTAAAGAGCATTGCTCTGGGATGAAGCACACACTTTAGTGGGTGTTTATGCAGCAGGAGACTTAAGAAAGTCTTTCGATGAGGGCTTTCTGATCAGGAATGGTGCAGACATTGGGTTTTTCAATTTGGGGGGGGAGAGAGAGAGAGAGAGAGAGAGAGAGAGAGAGAGAGAGAGAGAGAGAGAGAGAGAGAGGGCTTCACTATGCTAGCCCTGGCTGGCCTAGATATCACTATGTAGACCAGGCCTTCCAGAAACTGAGACAGGTGACTGCCACCTGGCACAATGTCAGAGAGAAGCCTTCATTGGGAGCTGTGGCTTGAACCCAGGGCCTTGGGTATGTTAGGCCCATTGCAGCGCTCTCTAGTCCTTCTTGTTCCTGCCCTCAGGACTGAGCGCCACCCCCACCCCCCACCCCCCCACCCCCACCCCCCTTTGCTCCCGCTTGCCTCCCGACCAGCCTGTTCTGAGGGAAGTCCTCTCTTGGCTGGATTCTGCTGACCTCCACAGAATCGATTTCTTCCCACAGTCATCCTTCGGTGGCTACTTAGAACCTTCTCTCAGTAAAACACGATGCCAATCTAATGTCACTGGAGCAGTTTTTATAAATACAAGAAAGTGAGTCTCCAGCAACCCATCCATCCTGCCTTAATGCTGCCCCAGGGCTTGGCTTGAGGACCTTTGTCCCCACCCAAGACAGTGAAAAGCTTCCTTTTTCTGGCTTCTGTTTGTTCTTTGAAATCAAAGCTGGTTCTATTTCTAATCTGTGCTGAATGACGCCCTTCACAGTCACACGCGGGATCAGACTGAGGCCTCCTCTGCGCAGGGCAGGGGTTGCCACAATTTTTGTGCTAATGGCTGCCTGGCACCCCCTGTCAGTTAACATGAAGAAGGGACATCTAAGGGGAGGGCCCCGATGTCCCTGTGGACATTAGGGCTGTGCCAATATCTTATTTTCTTTTTCTTTCTTTTTTTTTTTTTTTTTTGGTTCTTTTTTTCGGAGCTGGGGACCGAACCCAGGGCCTTGCGCTTCCTAGGCAAGCGCTCTACCACTGAGCTAAATCCCCAGCCCCAATATCTTATTTTCAATTTGTGATATGACTACACTGTAATTAAGAATTTAAGTTTAGGGTTGGGTCGGTCCCCAGCTCCAAAAAAAAGAAAAAAGAAAAAAAAAAAGAATTTAAGTTTAGACTGAAGGTGTAGCTCAGTGACACCGTGCATAAACCCAAGGGTTTGATTCCCTGCATTGACTTAAAAAAAAAAACAAAACTTTTTTTTAAGTTAAAAATACTTATCCCTCTTAGGTGCATGCTCGAGATACAGACTCACAAAGAAAGGAAAACCCCAAACATAGCAACAATGTAGGAAAAGCAAGTGCTGGTCACACAATTCAACCATAAAAAGAAATCCAAACCCGGTGGTGGTGGCACATGCCCTTAGTGCCAGCACTCAGGAGGCAGAGGCAGGATGATCTCTGAGTTCCAGGCCAACTTGGTCTGCAAAAACAAGATCCAAGGCAGCCAGAACCACACAGAGAAAGCCTGTCTGGATAAACCAAACTAAACAAACAAACAAAAAGTATCGAGTGGATACCTGCCACAACTCCCGAAAGTGGGAAGTGAAGGGAGCCAGGCTCCACCGGGCCAGGAGGGCTTTAGGAAGGGAGCCTGGGCTGTTTCTTGAGGTCCTAGGAGTCACTATGAGACTATGTGGCATGGAATGTGGGTCAGTTTTCCTGTCTATCAGGGTTGAAAATCTGGAAACCAGAGGAAGATGACCCAGCCAGCGTCCCAGTGGATGATGGTGCTTGGGTGGGGGAGGTGTGGTGGGTGGAGTGGAGTCACTGAGATACTGTGACTTTGTTCTGGTAAAGAGCCTTAGCAGATATAACTAGGGTTTGAAGATGGGGTAATGAGTGTGTCCTTATATGAGATACACAGCGAGACATGACGGTGCTTATCTGTGAACCAGCCCCAAAGCAGGCTGAGGCAGAAAGATCAGGAGTTCATGTGCAGGGTGTAGGAAGAGGGGACCAGGGCTTTACATAATAAAACCACAGAGTGGGGTTGGGGATTTAGCTCAGTGGTAGAGCGCTTGCCTAGGAAGCTCAAGGCCCTGGGTTCGGTCCCCAGCTCCGAAAAAAAGAAAAAGAAAAAAAAATAAATAAATAAAACCACAGAGCAGGAACACTAGGAGCTAGAAGAAGCTTCTAGAAGCTCTGAAGCTCTGAAGAATTCTCCCTCATAGCTTTCAGAGGTTCTCTCTCTCTCTCTCTCTCTCTCTCTCTCTCTGTCTCTCTCTCTCTCTCTCTCTCTCTCTCTCTCTCTGTCTCTCTCTCTCTGGAAACACAGGCCATATCTTTAACTAATTGCAGCACTGGAATCTCTTTTCCTCCTTTTTGTAGCTGATGCCGTGGAGGGGACTCCCCTGGGGGAGGGTAGCTCCTGGGTGGCAGGGGTTCCAGGAAACCTGACACTGTTCTGAGAGGTGGAGGCAGCCTTGGGTTGGGGTCATTTGGACTAACCAGGAGTGATTTGCTGTGAGGCAAGTGACTCTTTTCAGAGCCTGTGTGTGCTAACCAGTGTGGGGGTGGGGCCTTGACTCTTGTTTCTCCCTAAACATGGGACACAGGCCTGGGTAGAACAGTATCAAGAAGACAGGAAGAAGCTGGCCAGGACAGCAGAAGCCGAGAGAGTAGAAGAGGGTGGTTGCTCTCCCCGCCACTCAAGAAGCAAGCCTGCCCAGCCCTTGATTTCCACCTTCCAGCCTCCAAAGCTGGAGACTGAATGATTAGAACGATTAGAAGGAGCAGGAAGTGCTGTTGAGGACAGGCCTGGGTGTGGCTGAGGACCCCTGCCCAGGGCTGGAGGGAACGGGAGTGGGTGTGCAAACCAATGACGAGGGTACTCAGAACACTAACGACGGAGCCCTCCTATGACCCGGAGACAACTCCAGGTGCATTCCTGACGGAATCTGCAGCAGCAGCGGGCATCCAGGTTCCTCACCTCTCTACTCGGAGCAGCCGGGATGCGGAGCAAGAGAAGAGCTTGTGACACAGTTCTCTTAATAACGGACAAAGATAGGACATTTGCAGGTAGATGGACGAGACGGGATCAACATAAGGCGTGAACCAAGCCTGAAAGATGGACGCCAGCTGTGCTCTGTGCAACAGATCTGGCTAGAAATACACAGGACAGGAGAGAAGAAGGGGGCTGTTTGGGGAGGAAGGGGAGAGGGAACAAGAGGCAACGACAAGATAATTGATACACAGGTATGGAAATGTCAGATGAGGCCCATTGTTCTACAGGTTAATTTAAAAATTAAACGTAACTAGTCAGGGGTGGCTCATGCCTTTAATCCCAGCACTACAGAGGCAGAGGCAGGCGGATCTCTGAGTTTGAGGTTTGAGGCCAGCCGGGTCTACAGAGCAAGTTCCTGCATAGTGAGGGCTACACAGAGAACCCCTGTCTCAAAAAAAACAAATAAATGAACCGAATAAATAAATGTAAGGAGGCTAGAGAGGTGGCCTAGCCATTATGAGCCCTGGCTGCTCTCCCAGAGGACCAGGGTTTGACTCCCAGAATCTACATGGTGGTTCACAGCCATCTATAACTTTAGTTCTAGGGGAATCTGATGGCTTCTGTGGGCACTGTGCGCGAGCACGCGCGCACACACACACACACACACACACACACACACACACACACACATACACAGAGAGAGAGAGAGAGAGAGAGAGAGAGAGAGAACAGCCATACACATAAAAATAAATCAATCAAAACCAATTTTAAAAATACTTAAAAGTGCTATTCTGAAGCTCCCATCTGTGTTGTGGGAGGAGTTACAGTAAGCTTCATGTGTTAGGGCCCAGGCCTCCGGGACCTACAGAACATCCCCGGGCCTCAGAAGAGATGAAGCCAACCCCTTCCAGGCCCCTATGACTGTCCCAGACTGTGTGGCCAGGGCCTCCTTTGTCCCTACCGCCCCAGCAGGGGAGCCCCAGACATTCCCAGCTCAGCGGCTGGGATACATTTAGAAGCTGGCTGGGGGTTCCAAGTGGAGCCCAGCCTGGTGAGTGGGGAACAGCCATCTGGAGCCTGTTTGCTGTCCCCTGGCAGCGGCTCTGAATAGGATTTCAGGAAGAGGACCGTGAGCCAGCCAGCCTCCAAGTCAACGGCCTCCGGTTGAATCCTGGCCCTGCCACTGGCTGGGTCACAGTAGGCTTCTTGCCTCCTTGTCTTGGTCCTTTGCAAAATGAGGGTGAGAGAATTCACCTTAAGATGTTGCTGACACTATAGTTACTGTGGATCCAGGATGCAAACTTGCACAGTACTTATTTTATGTCTGGCTTGGTTTGCTTAGCAGAACACCCCCATGGTTCACACATGCTGTAGCTTGAGGGAGAATTTCTTTTTATGGCTAAAGGATGGTTCACAGTACGGCTATGAGATACATCTCAGCTCTCCATCCTTCCGTGGGTGGATTGACCCTTGCTTGGCCCAGGAGCAGTCCTATTAGGAGGTGTGGCCTTGTTGGAGTAGGTGTGTCACTGTGGGTGTGGGCTTAAGACCCTAGTCCTAGCTGCCTGGAAATGTCTTCCACTAGCAGCCTTCAGATGAAGATGTGGAACTCTCGGCTCTGCCTGCACCATGCCTGCCTGGATGCTGCTATGCTCCCACCTTGATGAAAATTGACTGAACCTCTGAATCTGTAATCCAGACCCAATTAAATGCTGTCCTTATAAGACTTTTGCCTTGGTCATGGTGTCTGTTCACAGCAGTAAAACCCTAACTAAGACAGCCCTTGTTTTGGCTATTATGAGGTATGCACCATGAACATGGTGTATAAACCATGATCCAGAGCCTTGGCAATCAGCGTGCCTGACTTGATGAAGTCCTGTGTCCAGTGTTTGGGGGTACACACCCAGTCACGGAGTTTGGTCACAAGGTGAGTGTGTGCTGCGTCCCCAGGCTGTTCTCTTACTTTCCTGCCAGGAAGCAGTGAGGGCTCAGTTTCTCCACACAGATCACTTCTTGCTTGTTCCTTTTTTCTTAAGAGCCAGAGAGGAGCATGGAAGGGTGAGGAGCAGCATTAGCAGCGTTGGGCTGTGAGAGCCATGATGCTCTTGGACAAGAGGGCTTAGGGAAAGTAGACCGTAGGAGCCTGGAGGAAGGAAGACTGGGGACAGCATTCTCTGGGGTATGCTCCCTCAGGGGATACTTTTCTTAGCAATACCTGGAGCCCTGACCCAGGTCCCATTCTGTTTCCTGTTCTGGCTGAGTTCCAGGAAAAGCGCTGTATAGAAGGAGTGGGAAGAGCAGCCACCTGGCGCCTGGCCTGGGAGCCACCTGGGCTGGTGGGCACAGGCCTGGCCCTGCTTGGGTAAGGCAGCAGCTGTGTGCATCAGTGCTGGGCATTTAAAAGCAGGTGACGGGGTTGGGGATTTAGCTCAGTGGTAGAGCGCTTGCCTAGGAAGCGCAAGGCCCTGGGTTCGGTCCCCAGCTCCGGAAACTGCTAAAATGCTAGAAGCTTCCAAGCTCACCTCAAGGTAGTCCAGCCAGCATTTGAAGCGGGCTCTGGAGATGACCCTCCCCCCTTGCAGGTCCTGTCAATGCAGCCAGAATGGAAGGAAGCTCCAAGGGAGCCCCTACATTTCCCGATAGACCCCAGGAGGGGGGCTGATGCTGGAGAGGCCTGAGCCTGTTCACCGTGGGCAACAGAACGCAGCCACACTGTGGTCCAGCCCCTGGGTGGCTTCACAAAACCCAATCCTGTTCCCTCTGGTCTTCCAGCTCCCCAGATGCAGTGGCTCCAAAGGCCATCGTTGGGGCTCATTGTTCTCCATAGTGACGGTCACTATTGGAGATGGAGCCTGTCGTGAAAAGGGGGTTTAGAAGCCTGGAGGCCAGGTAGTGTTGGTTGTCACCTGTAAAGCCAGAGGAAGCTGGCCAGAGGCCACATCATCCTCAGAAGAGAACGCCGGGCTGGGTGTGCATCAGGACACCCCTGGAATGTGGCTGGGGAGGCACCAGCTCACTTCCTAACCCATCTCTTCTAGAAATTGCACACAGATAAAAGGTCCCAGTTAATGAGGATTCTGGTTCAAGTTTTGAAATCCACAGCAAGCCCACTCCGCATAATAATGTATCAGAAACACAACAATCCTTTAATCTCCAAGGAATTAATTGCTGGGCCCAGAGATTCCGAGCACGCCTGCAGAATCCTTAATTTCTCGAGCTCATGGTTCTGAGACAGCGACTGATGTGAGGCTGGCTTCTATGGTCAGGAAGACTCCCACAGCTTCCACAAAGGGCCAGATTGTCCGTCCCAGTGGCTTTCTCTGTAAGAATCATGTGTGTGGGGATCTGAATTAATGACAGCTTGGAAATTTTGCTGCTGGGTGGGACGTGGTGGGCTTGAATCCGAGGAGACTCAATGGCAGTTCTGTGGCCTTGGGCCTCATCCCTGGCGCCAGGGCCTGTCCTTACTCATTCTATGGCTGCCCAGGCACAGGGCACAGGTGCTGTGTGGTGAATGTGGAAAACTGGTGTGACCAGCTGCAAATGGCAAGATCTGAGAGAAACCAGGCAGGTGATTGTAATGGAACACATGCTCAGAGTCAACTGGGATGGATACAGCAGAAAGCAACCTTCGAGTCCTGCCTAAGTCAGGTGCCTGGGGTTTGGGAAATGGAGGACACCTGAAGTGCCAGACTTCAGGGAAGTGGTACAGAGAGAATCTTCACAGCCTGAGAGCTAAAGAATGAGAGAGATTAACCACACCAAGGAGACTGTCATTCCCGAGTAAAGAGCCAAGGTACAAAGACTGGATTCAGGAACATCCCATGAAGCAGGAACTACCAGCTCACTTTAGTTTACTTGCCCCATATAAATTATGTAAGATTGCCATCACCATGTCATATGCATATAACTCCCCACTGCTCACATGTGTCAGGCATGTGCTGGAGCTCAGTGGCAGGTGCCTTACATGCATGAGGCCTTAGGAGCTCAGCAGCAGATGTTTTGCATGCATGAGACCTTAGGAGCTCAGCGGCAGGTGCCTTACATGCATGAGGCCTTAGGAGCTCAGCAGCAGATGTTTTGCATGCATGAGACCTTAGGAGCTCAGCGGCAGGTGCCTCACATGTACGAGGCCTTAGGTTCGATCCTCAATACTTTCAAAATAATGATAATAATGTGGAGTGCTACTGAGGAGGACCCTGACATTGAACTCCAGCCCCCACAAACACGCACACACAGTGCACACATCCATGAATGTGGGCACACATCCTCACGCAGGTGTATCTATACGTGTGACACTAATTTCCTAAGGATAACAAGTTACTACATACTCAGGTTAAAACAACAGAGGTTCTGAGGGACTGCCAGGGCCAGAGAGCATCCAGTCTTTTATTTTATTTTTTAATTTTGTGTGTGTGTGTGTGTGTGTGTGTGTGTGTGTGCGTGCATATGTATATGTATGTGTCTATCCATGGAGGACAGAAGCAGGTGTTGGATCCCTTGGGCCTGGAGTTATGGGCACTAGTGTGGGCACTGTTGGGCACTGAGCCATCTCTCCTGCCTTTCCTCCTCTGCTCCTATGGTTTTTGCGTTGGCACCAGGGTCTGAATGCTCCTGTCTCTCTCTGAATGTTGAAATCTAATCCCCAGTGCAACATATAACATATGTTATGTAAGTCCCTGCACTTTGGGACTTAGGCCCGAGAGGGATTTCTTATTGCCAGAAGGTGCCATCTGTGGGGCTGGGGACAAGTTTCCCTTACATGGAGAGTCTGCTAGTACCTGAGTCCTGGACGTCCCAACCTCCAGACCTGAGCATTAAATTCTGTTAATCCTAAATTTCTGGGTGAAGGCATGTTGTTACAGCAGTCTAAAACAGGCATTCCTTGGCTTGTGGTCTCATCGCACCTCATCTTTATTTTTTAATACAAGGTCTGGCTATGTAGCCCAGGCCAGTCTTGAACTCTCATTTTCCTGCCTTAGCGTCCTGGGGCCAGGACTACAAGTGCGGGCTAACAAATCCAGCTTTGCCTCTGAACTTCTCCTCTGGGTGTCTCTCCCTTTTTCTCTTCTCTTTTTAATCTGTGCATGCACATGCATGTGTGTGTGTGGGGTGTACATGGTTGGGAGGTGCATGTGTGCACATGTGGGTATATGTGTGTGGGGGTATATGGTAGTTGGTGTACAGGGGTGCATGGAGGGTATATGGGTATAGGTGTGGATGTGTATGGGTGTGTGTGTATGATGGGGAGTATATGGATGTAGTGGGTATACGGGTGTGTGTGTGTGGGTGGGTTTATGAGTGTGTGGGAGGGTGTAAGTACACTATTGGCACACAGGTGGAGGTCAGAGAGCAACTTGTGGTAGTCAGTGCTCTTCTTCTGAATTGGGTCCTAGGGATGGTCAGACTTTCGAGGTAAACATGTCACCTGCTGAGCTATTGTGCCAGCCCCCCCCCCCCCTGTTTTTAGCCTCCTGACCCTCTACATAGCCCTGGCTACCCTGGAGCAGCTCAGGTCCTCTGGAAGACTTACTAGCACATGCTCTTAACCACTGAGCCATTTTGAGCCCTCAGTTGTCTCCTTCCTTCTTGTAAATGTTTAGCAGGCCTGTGTCCCAACTCTCTCCTCGTATGGAGCTATTTATGTTCTCCTACCACTCCAAACATATACACATCGATATCTTTTGTGACAGGATATCACTGGCTGGCCCGGAAACTGCCTATGTAGACCAGGCTGGCCTTGAACTCATAGAGATCCACCTGCCTCTGCCTTCTGAGTGTTGGGATTAAAGGTGTGCGCCACCATGCAGGACCTCTAGAAAGAGGTGCTCTGTTCCTTGGGCCCACTCAGATGTCTCAAGTGGCCTCTGCGTAATTACATCTGCCTATATATACGATAATAAAAAAAAAAAAAGTGAGGGGTTGGGGATTTAGTTCAGTGGTAGAGCGCTTGCCTAGCAAGCACAAGGCCCTGGGTTCGGTCCCCAGCTGTGAAAAAAAGAAAAAAAAAAAAAGTGAAGGGGAGAGACACCGAGAGAGGGCACAGGCATAGCCAGGCATGCTGGTGTAGTCCCAGTACCCAGCAGCCATTTTTCCAGATTAAGGTTCCAGGTATTGGAATGGGGACACATCCTTTGGGGCCGAGCTGCCCTTGAGTGTCCTGACTTGCTGTGGGGAATCCTGCCTTGCCGTGCATGCAGGGGAGCCCTTGCTTCGGAGGCACGGTCCTGGTCCTCGAGTTGGGTTTGCTCAGGGACGAAAGTTGATGTGTGCAGTGGCTCTGATCTTTTCACTCTGTCGACAAGGACAGCAATATTGACTCTCTGGTTAGAACCACCGACCTTCCTGGGAGACGGCTCACCAATAGCGACGGAGGTGTTTGTTACTCTTCCGTATTCTATTGAACATTCAGAGAGTGGTGCGGACAGACCACCTCTCAGAGAAACAGCTATAGCTAGTAAAACATGTTCGCCAAAACGGAATCACTCAGAACCTTTAGGATCTGTCCTACAGAGGGACGCATGGAGAAACAACAACCTACTAAGGCAAACGCTCAGAACAAGGAATCTCGGAAGAGCAACGCCCACTCCTCCCCTCCCCACCCTCTCCCGAGGGGTAAAGGCAGCCCAGAGCACAGCCTCCCTCTCTCCCCAGCAAAGGCAGGATGCCAGCATGAACGGGCCCCATTCCCCAGCTCTGAAATCTAGAAATGTTATTCCAGGAACGAGCAGCTGGGGCCAGAGACTGGTTTCCTCCCCCAGCCTCCCTTGGGGCATAGAAGATCTGCCTCGGGGGACACAGCCGTAGGCACACAGCCGCCTTTCCTCCTGCTTGCTATAGGGTACAGGTTCCATGTTGTGACAGGGCTGCCCCACCCTTAGCCCTAGGCAGAAGGCTGGAGGGCCGAGAGAAGCAGGCTGGCCCTGCCCCTGAGGCAGAGTGGCTGGGCAGAGGTCTGACTAGAGTCAGCAGGGAGAGCTAACGCACTCACTCCCCAGGGAGCTCACTTCCTACGGGACTGAGAGTCAAACCGCTCAAGTTCAAGGGTGAGAATAGCTGAGGAGATCTTGGCAGCAAGCAATTAAGAGGCAGATAATAGCAACTAATTAAGAGGAGGCTGCTATAAACAGCTCCCGGAGCGGTGCAAGCTAAGACACAGGTCAGCTAGACATTTACAGGTCAGGAATAGGCAACTGGGGGCTGGAGAGATGGTTCAGTGGTTAAGAGCACTGGCTAATCTTCCAGAGGTCCTGAGTTCAGTTTTTAGTACCTAGGTCAGGGTTTCACAATGGTACACACACACACACACACACACACACACACACACACACACACACACACTTGAATGCACTAAAACTTAAAAAACAAAACAAAACAAAAAAAAAACGAAATAATTGAGGGGAACCCTCAAGGGACTGTAACAACCCTCAAAGACTGACCTCAAAGAGGACCCCCACGACAGGGGCCTGAGTTTAATTAGATCATCTGAGGAATGGTTTCTACCCCAGAAGACCAATCCATTATCCCTGGAACCAACACAGCGGGGAGTCCAACAAAGAAGGCAGTTACATGAGAAGCCGGGGAAGGACACGAGGGTCCTGTTATGACCCTGTCACCCAGGGTGACTCTGAGCATGCCCAGGGCTGCTTCTGAGGGGTGAAATCAGAGATTGCATACCTTCTCAGAAAAAACAGACTTCACTAAAACCAGCCCAACCAAGTCAGTTAAGACATAGCAAGACAGCAACAGGCCCTGTCACAGACTGTTATTGAAGATGTCTAGTCTCGCGTCTCCGTCTGAGCCGTGAACAGAAGCAGGATAGCGAGGGGGACACCTGGGAAAGACAGCGGCAGAGGGGAGTGGGGACTCACTCACTTTGTAGACCAGACTGGCTTTGAACCCCTAGAGATCTGCCTGCCTCTGCCTCCTGTGCTGGGATTGAAAGTTTGCACCACCATTCCAGCTCCAATGGGATCTGACTCCCCCAGCCTTGGGGAGGGCATCTGAACTCACATGCACATACCCCCCACCCCAAACACATAAATCTTTTTTTTTTTTTTTAAATCAGAGAAAGCAAGGGATGGTGACTCGTGCCTGTGAACCCAGCACTCAGTAGGCAGAGGATTGCTGTGAGTTTGAGGCCAGCCTACTGGAAGAAGCATCTTGGGAGAGCTGGAGCCACCAAGAGGCCCTGTCACCACTATGACCGACTGGGCCTTGAGGCAGTGGGAGGCAGGAGGACAGAGAGCCACCTTTGCACCTGCCTTGGCCCTCTGGCCACTTCCGTGTGCCCTCTATGTAGAGGGTGGGGAATAAATGGAGTGGAAACAGGCAACTGCCTGAGGGTGTGGTCATTCCCCAAATTACCTCTGAAAGTGGGGCGTCCAGACCAAGGAACAGGCCTTAATGTAGGAGAGATATAATCAGGGCAAGGAGAAGGTATGTCTGACAGTCAAGGAGAGTCAAGGGGTTGGAATGGGGCCATGGTGGTGGTCCTGGTGGCAGTCAAGAAGGTGGAGTAATGTTTATACATGAGCACCTGATAGGACCTCAAACACGGGAAGGCTATGCCAGGATGGACGTTTCTAGTGAGGGTTGTTTGTCCGCACTGGGGATCTAACTCAGGGCTCGCACATGCTAGGCGAGCTCCCTCCAATGGAGCTGTGTATCCCTTAGTCTGATTTTTACTATTAATGGGTTGGAGTGGCCATTGGGAAGCTGTCAGCAGGAGGGGCTGTCAAGTCTGCAGGGCTCAGGAAGACGAGAAGAGGGAGATGTGGTGGATGTCCCTCTGCAGGAGACGGCAACCAGCCCTTGGCAGTGGCAGGAGTTCAGAGAGTGGCTGTGGCAAGCCTTCCATTAAGCTTGGATGCACAGCGTCCACCCAAAAGCTGCATGTAGAGGTTTGCTCCTCAGTCAGCGGTGTTAACGGAGAGGCGGAGAGGCGGTAAGAGCTGAGGGCATTGACTAACTCTGTGGGCTAATCCCTCGGAGGTTGTGTGAGGTTCTGTAAGGCATTCTGGGGAGGCAGTAGAGCTAGGAAGTCGGTCATGGCCAGCATGCCCTGTAGGGTATACCTGGGCCTGGTTCTCCCCTTTCTTCGTCTGCTTCCCAGCCATTATGAAGTCAGGCAGCACTGATCTGCCCCTTGCTGGCACCGTGATGTTTTGCCTTACTCAGTGCCAGCAACCAAGGACTGAGACCTTCATTCTCCACCATTTTTCTCAGGTGGCCACCACAGCATTACACCCTGGCTAACACCCTATGTTTGTGGGCCAACAGGAGCCTCAGGACCAAAGAGCTGGCCATTACACATGTCCAGCACCAGACCCCGTGAGGCATGAGTCATTTGTCCTGGAAGACGTGGTCAAGGTGGAGTGCTTGCCCAGGGTACATACAGATGCCTGCAGCAGGAGGGTGGCCCATCTCTAGCTGTGACAACAGTGGCAGTCTTTCCTGAGTGTGGTCAAGGTGTTCAGTCACTTGGACCTGCTATTCAGGAACTTGTGTTATCGGAAACACTCCTTCAGACCTAGCTACAAATATGGTCCTTCTCCAAGTCCCAGCATGCGTCCTGAAAGGCCTGAGGCCTTCACGGCAGGAGCAGACTCCACCTGGTATCCTTGAAGGAGCTGGGAACATGGCAGCTTCCAGTGCCAAAGGCCCTTGACTGACGTAACCACAGATGTCGTAGTTGGAGTGGTGCCTAGCTAGGGGCTCCAGGGATGCTTAAATCTATTCTACAAAGTCTCTGAGGAGTGACATAGTTTCAAAGACTCTAAGGAACAGCAGACCAACATAGCTTTTGGTTCTGGGAAAGCCAGAGTCTACCCTGAGCCTAGAGCCTTTGACATCACTCAGTGACAGATCCCAAGCTCGGTATTAAACAACTGTGGCCACTGGACCCACAGGAACCACTCATGGCTTCCCACGGCCTTCCAGGGATGAAACACGTGAGAGTCAGGGCAGTGCCTGTGGGAAGCCCTCCAGCCACCTGTCCCTGTGGTTTCTTGCTGTGGTGTGTGTGTCTTGTGTGTCTGTGTGTCTCCCTGTGTGTGCCTGTCTCTCTGTCTTTCTGTCTGTCTCTGTGTGCTGGTTTCTCCCCATGTATATGTCTGTGTGTGTCTTGTATGTCTATGTGTATGTTTCTGTATGTGTCTGTTTGTCTTTCTGACTCTGTCTTTGTCTTATTATCTGTGTCTGTGTGTCTTGTGTGTCTATGTGTATGCTTCTGTATGTGTCTGTCTGTCTTTCTGACTCTGTCTTTGTCTTATTATCTGGGTCTGTATGTCTTGTGTGTCTGTGTGTATCTTTCTTTCTGTCTCTGTATGTTTGTGTGTCTGTTTCTGTCTGTCTGTTTCTCTGTGTAGGCCAGTGGTTGATGTCAGGTGTCTCCCTCAACCACTCTGCACCTTATTTTTTGTGCAGGGTCTTTCACTGAACTCAAGAGTTACTGATTTGGCTAGGCTGGTTGGCCAGCAAGCCCTAGGAATCCTCTTGTCCCAGTGCTTAGACTGCAGATACAAGCTACCATACCTGGTACCAACCTGGGTGCTGGAGGTCTGAACTTGGGTCCTCATGCTGTGTGGACCCAGGCACATACCCACTGAGTCATGTCTGTAGTCCTGTATGCTGTTTTGATGAGAAACAGAGCAGAACTCACATCTCGGGTCTCAGAGTCCAGAGACTCAGTCCTGCCCCAAGTGGGGGAATAGCTATGACAGGCCATCCTGAGCACATGAGTTCTCTCTGTCTGAGGAGAAGCCAGCCCCACCTGGCCCTCTGAAGTCACCAGCTTCTTTGTTCAAACAAGAAGCTGGGCTGTTTTGTAGGCCAGACTTTCTGGGCAGTGCCTAAGACCAGACGTTACCACAGAATTCTGAATGGCCTGGGCCTACGGAGATCTGACTGCTGACTCAAGCTGGTGACAAGGGGCAACAATTCATCCTCGGAAAACCGAGGCAGGAGGACAGTGAGTTTAAGTTGGAATAGGGTTGGAGACTCTTTGATGGTAGAGCACCTGGGTAGCGCATCCAAGGCGCTGGGTTCAAGCCCCAGTGCTGCAGAAAGTCAGTCTGAGTTGGGCCTGTGTGCAGACTTTTAAGCACAGCATACTGGAGCCTGAGATAGGAAGGTGGAGTCTGAGGCTACCTCAAAAACAAGCAAGCAAGCAAACAAACAAAACAAGGGCTAGGGTATCTCAGTGTTAGAGCCCTTGCCATGGCTCTGGCCTGATCTCTGGTGTGGTTTAAAAAAAAAAAAAAAAAGAAAGAAAAGAACTGAATAAGAGATTCTGGCTGCCAGCAGAGGCAGGAAGCAGGATGTGCGTATCACAGCCGCTTACCACAGCCTGAGGCAGGAAGGAAAGACTGACGTAAAAAACGGTTTGATCGCGGTCTCTTGATCTCTGAAAGGTTCATCTCATCCAGGCTGAGAGAGGATGGGCGTCTATAACTTCTGTGCTTCCTAAGACTCACTGGATGCCCTAGAATGTTACCAACCAAGCTGACCATCAACAGTGTGTAGGCTTCTGGTGATCTGAGCTAGATCCCCGGTTAGGTGGGAGTTGTCCGTGCTCAGTGACCTACAGCAGATACAAGGGGACAAGTAACTTCCAGAAGGCCAGCCCGGCCAGGGAGTGTGGCCTCAGGTTCCACAAGGCAGAGACTATGAGGCTGTTCCATGGCCCACTCTTCCTCGTCCTTAATACTATGCCGGGCTCAGATGAATCTCAGTAAATATTGATAGGTAAGATGAACCACGTAGGAGCTAGAGAGCCAGCTCACCAGTTAAGAGCGCTGCCTGCTCTTCTAGAGGACCCAGGTTCAGTTCCCTGCACCCACATGGAGCCTCACAACTGTCTGTAACTCCAGGTCCAGGGGATCTGACACCCTTACACAGACATACATGCAGGAAAAACACCAGTGCGCATAAATAAATCATTAAAAGGTCTCAGAGGGAGAAGTCTGAGAGGGTATGCCAATACCAGGGAGTATATGCATGTATGGTGGGTACACACATGTTTGGTGTGCACACAGATATCTATGTAGTGTGTGATAGAAAGAGAGATGGACAAAATGTTCAGCCTTAACAGCGGGAGTCTCTGGACTCAGGACGGACTATAATTTGTGGGCACCGATGCAAAATGAAAATATCAAGTCTCTTCTTGGAAAAATAATGAAGAATTTCAGGAGGCCAATAGCCAGAGCCAAATCAGGAACTCAGGACGCTGCAAATGCCATATACCTGGGAAAGCCTCCCCTGTGAGGTGCAGCCCCAGGTCCTTGCTCCATAAGAACTCGCTGGTCCACAGGTTTGCATCCCCCCATCCCATTCACTTCCCAGTTCCCTCTTCTTTCTTGCAGGGCTAGCATCCTGGCTGGCTGGCCTCCCGGTGAGCACGCATCCCTCTGTGACTCTGCCCCTTGCTGTGGCACTGTCTGCTCCTTTCCAGCCATAACCGGTGCAGTGATTGGAACATGAGAATGTCTTCCCTGGGGAGATAGAAATGCCTACCTCCTTCTTCTAAGGACTCAATGACAAACTAGAGTTTGGTCTCACCAAGGTTAACGATTGACTAGAGCGTGAGTAAAGGCTTGCCCACAGGAGACTGGGAAGTCTTCACCCACCTTGGATGGCGGGTTCCCCATGGCACAGATGGAACCCCCTTTTCTCACCCCCATTTTTTCTAGTCCGTTCTTTCCAGTAGCCTCTGTGGCGATGACACTGACCATGGAGGCAAAGTCACAGTTAAACTGTGACAGTTTAGGTCTGCAATGCCTCCCAAAGCCATGTGTGGAAGGCTTGGCTTCCTGTTTGTCGCTACTGAGAGGCGGCGGTACCTTTAAGGGGCGGGGCCTAGTGGGAGGTCCTTATGTCATTTGGGGTGTGTCCTTGAAGGGATTTGTTAGGCGCCTGACTCCATTTCTTCTCTTGCTGCCCAGTCAAAGGGTGAGCGGGTTTTTCCTCAACACACGCTCTCACTGTGATGTGTCACCCAGGCCCAGAGCAGCGGGGCTGACTGACCACAGGCCAAACTTCCAAACCTCCAAGCCCCAGAAAGCCTTGGTTCAATGTTTATCCTCAGATATTTGTTACAGTCCTTCTCATTCCTTGGTTACGGCCCAGAGAAGGGCGGACTGTGATCGATCGCTGTCCCTCAGGGTCAAATGAAATAGCATGAGTGTCCTGTTTAGCAGGAAGCATGGGGGACCAAATTCCTCACGCTGCAGGCCAGCCCTGCACACTTTTGTGCTTGTGCCTTGAGGGTTGGTGTGGGTTAGATCTCTAGTACCTGATTCACTTTAAAAGATGCTGCCCTGTCCTTCCACAGAGCGTCCCGAGGCCCTGAAGCCTCCCTCGGCAGTCTCCCTGCAGCTTGCTGTAGACCCACTGGAAGATCAAACGCCCCAAATGTGGAGGGTCCATTACTGACTTGGTGCCATCTGCTCGGGAGGAAGGGGAAGCTTGCCGAAGCTCTTTTCTTTCTCTCCTTTCTCTTTCCAAAGACATAAACATGTGGGCTGCCAGCGCAGGGAGGGAGGAGGGGTGCTAAAGATGTTTATTTTGTAGTTTTCAAAGAAAAGGACCTTTGGTGTAGTAACTGAACATTCTGCTGGCTTTGGAGAGACGCTATGGGGACAAGCTTTGCTTGTCCCAGCAGGTGTCTCTGGGGGTGACTTGGGGTGAGGCAGGACAGCGGGTAATGCTGGGCCACAAAGTGGATGTCAGGCCAGTAGCTTTGGCACAGCTCCAGGTGACTTGCCCAAGCAGGACACATAGTCTCCTTGGTGCTCTGGAAACACGCATGGCTGCTTTCTTCTGAGTGACGGGGACACTTAATGTTGCCTGTGCTTTCTTTTGTGCCTCCCATTCTTTCAAAGATCAATGTCATTGTGTTTCCAAAGTGGTGCATGTAGTTCATAAATGCAAAAAGACTTGAGCCACACGTAAAGACATTAAATAAAGTGGGAGTGCTCCCGTGATCCCCTTCCTCCTCCTGCCCCTCCAGAGGTGCTCCCTCTTCCTCTTCCCCCTCCCTCCAGAGGTGCTCACTGACAGCCTGGCTGGGGCTTTAGTGCCCTTGCACAGACAGTCATGCACATATCCCTTAACCTGGGCAGCCTAACAAGATCTTCTTTAAAGGGGGAAGAGGGAGGCTCAGTGGGTAGGAGCAGCTGCTCTTGCTGAGCACCCATGTTGGATGGCTAGCACAATGGGGCTGGAGAAAGGAGGCATCCGTTGAGAGCCCTGGCTGCACTGGTGGAGGATTCAGTTCCCAGTACCTGCATGGTGGCTCACAACCACCTGTAACACCAGTTTCCGGGGATCTGACACCCTCTTCTGGCCTTGTGCATGTATTTGGTGTACAGAAACGCACAGAGTCTTTCTCTAACACACAAACATAATACATGTTTTTAAGAGACAAAACTGAAGAAATATGGAAGACATACGGACTGTCATGTAACCCGGTTTCTTCCCGTAGGGGGGGTCCTCATGTCCGTGTCGATAACACGGACCCTCACAGATGGGACATGGGTGGTCATGCTCCTGCTGTGGGCTGAGTTCCACTGAGAGGAAGAAAGGGTGCTCTTCAGAAACCTTTTCCGGGTTGAGGAGTTGCTTATCCTGGCCTCATTCTGAATGAGCCGTTCCTGTCTTGGCCTCCTCTGTGACCACAGCTCCTCCCCATTGTACTCTGTTCAGTGTGAGGAACTGGATTTCAGAAACGTGAGAGAAGACTCACTTGTTTCTGTGGGCTCTTTGTTACAAAGACACAAAAGTAACTGATAGACCCCTGGGCAGTGTGAGGGGAGGGTGTGCGTGTGTGTAAGAGAGAGATCATTTTTCTGCTAAGTCACAGTGTAACGGGTCCACAGGTCTTAGCATAACTGACTCCATGACGGAAGCGCCATTCAGGCTGTAAAACTCAGCGTGTGGACAGCACCACCCGCCACAACCAAAACAAAGACCCAATCCAGCAGGGTGGACACGCCTTTAATCCCAGCACTCGGGAGGCAGAGGCAGGTGGGGCTCTGTGAGTGGGAGTTCAAGGCCAGCCTGGTCTACAGAGTGAGATCCAGGACAGCCAGAGCTACATACAGAGAAACGCTGTCTCGAAAAACAAAACAAACTTAAAACAAAGACCTTATCCACCAAACCCCTTAGTTCTGGGAAAGTCTCTAAAAGTACTAAGCTTGGGGCTGGGGATTTAGCTCAGTGGTAGAGCGCTTGCCTAGGAAGTGCAAGGCCCTGGGTTCGGTCCCCAGCTCCGAAAAAAAGAAAAAGGAAAAAAAAAAAGGACTAAGCTTGCTTTTTGTCTTCTGTGGAGCCTCTTCTGGCTAACTGTCCTTGTTAACTGGAAAGAATGTCAACCCAGGATATCGTTTCTTGTTGTTGTTTGTTTGTTTGTTTGTTTGTTTGTTTTGTGCATAAAATCTCACCCTGAGAAAAGCTCCAGGCTACACTGGGATCGCAAACACCCAGTGTGGTCTCAGGCAGGCTGATAAAGACTTTCTATTGGCTTAAACCCATGTCTGAGCAGTCTTTTCCGGTGAATACCCCACAACAATAAGGTCAGGGCATTGGGAAATGACCTCCAAGTGTGAGAGATTCTATCATCCTAAGAGGGAGAAGGGCAAAGTCGAAGTCCAGATTTCTCGGAGGCCAAGAAACCGGAGACTTTAATGGAGGATGCAGGTTGCCTGGATCGTGTTCACTTCCTCACGATCTCAGATCTCACCACAGGGAGGCACTGGTGAGCAAGGCTGCACAGGCTTCTGCAGCGTGGAGGCCTGCCAGAGCCTTCAGGCCAGGAGCCCGGCTGGGCCAGGTGCTTCGCCGGGCCCCGTCTGTTTGCCCACCAGGGTCCTTGAAGAAACTGGAGGTCATTCAAGTTCTTCTGTGTTTGGGCCCTTAATTAAGCGGTTCTCAACCTGTGGGTCGAGACCCCTTTGGCAACCCTTTAGCTCCAAAAATATTTACACTACGATTTGTAACAGTCACAGCCGCTATGAGGCAGCAGTGAAACAATTTTATGGCTGGGGGGTCACCACAACTCGAGGAACTGTATTAAAGGGTCGCAGCGCTGGGAAGGTTGAGAAGCGCAGCCTTAATTGATGATGAAACTTGTGGAAGGAACAGGAGCAGCATGGTGGATTAAGCCCAGAGATGACGGGTGGGAGACACAGTGGCGCTGCGGCCCGAGGGGTATGGCTCAATTGGGAAAGTGCTTGTTGGGCAGGCGAGAGGACCTGAGTTCCAGCTTCAGCCCATAAGTAAGAAAGCTCGTACCTGCAGTCCCAGGGCTGAGGAGGAAAAGGTAGGAGGCAAAAGCCGGTCTTGCTGGCCAGCTCCAGGTACAGTGAGAGGCTCTGGCTCAGAGCAGAAGGTGGAGAGGGCCACGGGAGTTGGCTCAGCAAGTAAAGGTGATTGCTGCTATCCTGACAACCGGAGATTAAGCTCTAGAACCCACACTGTGAAGGAGAAAACCAACTCCTTCAAGTTGTCCTCTGACCTCCACATGTGCACCATGGCATTCCGTGCGCTGGCGCGCGAGCGCACACACACACACACACACACACACACACACACACACACACACACACCATGCTTTGAACATGCTAAGGGAAAAACAATCACTGACAGGAACCATGTCAGTTCTTTTCTCAGAAGCACACTGCCCTTATGTATGCGTTGTTGGCTTGTCATCTGATATGAGGCCAGGTTCCCTCCAAAGACAAGATCACCTAAAGTCCCTGTGACGTCTGGTTTGTGACTCAACTCTTATTTGCAGAATAGGGACCGATGGCAGGGTATGGTGGCACAAATCTGTAATCCCAGAACTCAGGAGATGGAAATGGGAGAGAATCACATTCAAGGCCAACCTTAACTACATCACAAGTTCAAAGCCTGTCTCATCTGGATGAGATCTTTTGTTTGTTTTTTTTTAAAACAAAACAAAACAAAACCAACCAAATCACAAGAATAGGGACTATCGACCATGGCTCTATTACTGTGGGTCCTCTCCTGACTTTGATCCACAGTTACTGCTAAAAAAACCCATCTAAACGTATAAGGAATGTACAAGCCAGGGCTGAAGAGATGGCTCAGGAGTTAGGAGCAAAGGCTGTTCTTCCAGAGACCCAGGTTCAACTCCCAGCACCCGCATTACACCAACTGTTTATAATTCCAGTTCTTGGGGATTCAACACCTTCACATAGACATGCATGCAGGCAAAGCACCAATGCACATGGAATTTTAAAAATTATATATTTTTTAAAAGGCTGGGTATGGGGGTGCACACCTTTGATCCCAGTGTTCAGGAGGCAGAAGCAGGCAAATCTCTAAGTTCAAGGCCAGCCTGGTCTAGAATGTGAGTTCCAGGACAGCCAGGTGACACCAGAGAAACACTGTCTCAAAACCAAAACCAAAAACCACCAAAAAATCCCAAAAATGATAAAGCTCAGGCGCTGACTGCAATGGCTGAATTCAATCTGAGGTGTTCTGTTTACTTACAGGCTCTTGCTACGTAGCCTAGGCTGGGTTTGAACTCACACCCTTTCTCAGCCTCCCAACTGTAGGGATTTCTGGTGCACCATTCATAGCTGTCTGTGCTCAACCAATTTAATACATGGGCAGTGACACTGGGGTTGGAAGAAAAGGTAACTTGAGTGGGGTCTGGAGACCTGTGGTGGCAGCAGCAGGCCCTGCCTTGAGTCTAGGTGCATAGTCAAGTTTCTCTGGTAGGAAAGAAATCCTTGGTTTCCCTGGCAGAAGTTGGCCCAAGTTACACGCACAGGGCGTGACATCAAGCCTGTGTCCTGCACGCCATTGCCTTCAGCTCCGATTTGCCTCCGGTGATATGCCCAAACTGGGAGAGTCCAAAGCCTTAGCAACTAACTTGAGAGAGAGGGCACTGTGGTAAATCCCAGCCAAACAAGACAACCCGCCTTGCCTCACTCACTCGCAGAAGGAAGGCCAAGCTAACAGACTGGAGGAATCTCTATGTGGGAAGGAAATGATTTTAACCCAGGGCTTGGCTGGGAGGCTTTGGGGGCGGAGTCCAACTCATGGGTATTAGTGGAGGGAAACAAAGAATTGCTGAGGGCGGCAAACTGCTTATAATTAAAAGAACCTGGGCTCTGGAAAACACTGTGCAGGCGGCCAGCTGTCCTGGGTCTGGGCTCCTTCCTCGGAGCGGGGGTGGGGTGGGGTGTTGGTGGGGGGGGGGAGGAACAGACAACCCCAAGAACCAGCTGCCCTCCCCTGCTGGGCAGACCAGTGAGGAGAGACCCAGGCAGACTGTGGAGGAGGCTATGCTCTCTCTCCTTACAGCTCTCTCAGGCCAGGCTGCTGTATGGCACAGGGGTAGTGTGTGTGTGTGTGTGTGTGTGTGTGTGTGTGTGTGTGTGTGTCCCCTCAGTTCTCCCTCTATTGCTCCTTCCCTTTTCCCACAACCCAGACAACTCACCCATGTTGTTTCTCAGGAAAGCAAGCAGGCTGGAGAGTGGCTGGGGGCCTGAATCTAGTGCTCACAGATGAGTTATTTAAACTCCCTGAACCATGTTTCTCCCATCTGACAGGACAGAAACAAGCCTAATCCATACAGTTGCTGTGGGGATTAAGCAGTGAACACCAAGCAATGGAAAGCAAGCTTGTGAGCAAGCAGAGACCTGTGGCGAGCGCCCGCTGCACATGGCCCCTGAGCAAAGAACCCTCACATGCAGTTCACTGTTGGGGAGAAAAATCAGGACAGCATCTTAGGACATCATCCACGTTTTGTAAAAATGGAAGTTTCTTCTCACAAAGGCGCTCTCTTTCTCTCTGTGTATGTGCGTCTCTCTTTGTCTCTCTGTCTCTCTGTCTCTGTGTGTCTCTCTGTCTCTCTCTCCCTCTCTCTTTGTCTCTCTCTCTTTGTCTCTCTGTCTCTGTCTCTCTGTCTCTGTGTGTATGTGTGTCTCTCTGTCTCTGTGTGTATGTGTGTCTCTCTGTCTCTCTGTCTCTCTGTCTCTGTGTGTATGAGTGTCTCTCTGTCTCTCTGTCTCTGTGTGTATGTGTGTCTCTCTGTCTCTCTGTCTCCCTCTCTCCCTGTCTCTCTGTCTCTCTGTCTCTCTCTTTCTCTCTGTGTCTCTCTGTCTCTCTCCCTCTCTCCCTGTCTCTGTCTCTCTGTCTCTCTCCCTCTCTCTTTGTCTCTCTCTGTCTCTGTCTCTCTGTCTCTTTCTCTCTCTCTGTCTCTGTGTGTATGTGTGTCTCTCTGTCTCTCTGTCTCCCTCTCTGTCTCTCTCTGTCTCTGTCTCTCTGTCTCCCTCTCTCCCTGTCTCTGTCTCTCTGTCTCTCTGTCTCCCTCTCTCTTTGTCTCTCTCTGTCTCTGTCTCTCTGTCTCTTTCTCTCTCTCTGTCTCTGTGTGTATGTGTGTCTCTCTTTGTCTCTCTGTCTCTGTCTGCATGTGTGTCTCTCTTTGTCTCTTTGTCTCTCTCTGTCTCTGTCTCTCTGTCTTTCTCTGTGCACACGTGCACTCATGCGCACATGAATGTGCAGGCCAGAGGACACGTCTTGGGAGCTCACGGGTGCTGGATTTTGACATTAGGGCCAGGCTTGCATGACTTTTACCCACTTGTCATCTTGCTGGTGGAAATTTTGGTGCCCATCTTCTTCGTATTACATTTAAAATGTCATTACATTTATGGGGGTGGGGCGTGTGGGCATGCCATGGTATGTAGGTCTGTGGAGCTTGTGGAAGCTGCTTTTCCCGTTCACCATGTGGGCCCCAAGGCTGTCAGGCGTGGGGCAAGCACTTTCACCTGCTGAGGCGCTTGTCTTTAATTACAGCATCCAGGGGGCAGAGGCAGGCTGATCTCTGTGAGTTCAAACCAGCCTTGTCTACACAGTGAGTTCCAGGACAGCCAGAGCTACACATCGAGATCCTGTCTCAAAAACCAAACAAGCAAACGACTGAACACTGGCCACCGAATTGACTCGGTAGAGTGTAGGAAGTGAGCAAACTTCTGAATGACTAGGTGTTGCTGACGTCAGTGTGGCCATGTCAAGGACCCCAGTGCCTTAGCTCCACAGAATAGAAAACCTTCAGGGCGAGAAGGCTCAGAGGGACGCAGAGCCTTCCTCAGGTCAAGGGTGAACGTTGACAGTGTGCACAGAAAATGTCCACGTCACATTCTGCACTGGGCTGTTTACAGCCTGGAGACAGCTCCCCTACAGAGTCGGCTCCCGCCGAGATGAGCTAAATCTGCCTCCTTGTTCAGCTGTACGCCATAAACCTTGCCTCCTCATTTATTCTGTGTAATACCCCCACTTCTTGTTCAACTGTATGTAATAACCCCCCTCCTGTCCCGCTGCATCTAAGAACACTGCTTCTGGCTCAAATGTGTGCTATAAACAGGCTGAGCTGCTGGCGGGCCGTGACTTCTACCCAGCTTTTCTGTGTACATTTATCTGCCTGACTTCATCCCCTCGATTCCCCTGGTCACAGTCCTGGGACCCAAGCTGTGTGGGATGGAACAAATAATAGCATCTGTCACCAAAGCCTGGCGACCTAAATTCGATCTCCTGAGTCCAAGTACAGGTGGAAGGAGTTGTCCTCCGAGCTCCACATGCACACTGTAGCAGGTGTGTCTCAGGCAAATGTGTGCACTCTCCCTGGGCTGTCTGGAGACATCTGTGATGCTGAACAATCCGGACACCTCTCCTCAGAGGGGCCTGGGGGACTGTAGTGCATAGGAGAAAGCGCTCCAGTTCTGGCACTAGTGGACCTTGGCTTAATGCTGAATTCTGGCCATGACCTCTGCTGCTTGACCCCTTCTTGGCATTGCTGGGCTGCCCAAAAGGCTGGTGTGCTTTCCTCTTGTTAATCTGTCTTGCAACCAGAGCTTTGTTCTAAGAACCTACGGGGATCTTGTCAGGCATCCTCCTTAAAGTAACATTGTCTTTTTTTTTTTTTTTTTTTTTTTTGGTTCTTTTTTCCGGAGCTGGGGACCGAACCCAGGGCCTTGCGCTTCCTAGGTAAGCGCTCTACCACTGAGCTAAATCCCCAGCCCCGTAACATTGTCTTAAAACCCTTCGTGGGTTTAAAGGACTTGCCCAAGGAAGACACGGCAACCTGGAAGTCCATCTACTTCCTTAATATCATCCAACTTTGGGATGACGACTCACAATGCTTAAGTGTGGGAGCAGACAGCTTGGATTCCAGGTGGATCTACAGGCCTACATGTCCCTTCAAGGGAAGGCTATGGTGCCAAAAGGTAAAAACACCATGATGTGTAAGGCTGTCAGGAACATCAGGAAACTGAGTCAGCTCTGGAGAAATCTGCAGCATACTCAGAGACACGGGCCTGTGTTCCCTTGGGAGACTTACTGCTGGCCAATAAGGTGCTGGCTACCGCCATGATGATGTCATCACCCCACGCTAGGCCACTGTGTCACCCACCCCAGGATATTGACTTTGTGCCACTGAATTCAGTAACGTGAAGCTGGCAGAGACCAGAGGCAAACAAAGTGGGAGCCAGGGAAATGGCACCCCTGAACTCTGCAAAGATCTCCCCTCTCTCTTTTGGGCTGATCGCCCAGCTGTTTGACACTGGCAGCTTGACATCACCAAGCAGACTCTGTGCTCACTTCCTGGCAGCTGTACACAGTGGTCCCAGTGCTTACAGACCGATTATCCATTCACTGCCTCAGACCGTACTCTATCATCAGTGGATACATTGGGCCCTGGCTTTGTTGACACCAAGGACACCTTTCCTACTTGCTGAAAAGGTCCAAGCCTTCTTAGCTGACTCATCTGGCCTTGTGCTGCTGTTACCAATGCTGTTCCTGCTACTGTCACCAATGCTGTTCCTGCTGCTTCTGCTGCTCCTACGTGGATTTAGTCTCTTTCCCCAAGCAGCCAACTCAGTCAGCTTTATATGAGAAACAGAAACAAAGGCTCACTTCTTTTTTTAAAAAAGATTTATTTATTTTATTTATATGTGAGTACACTGTAGTTGGTCTTCATACACTTCCGATGGTTGTGAGCCACCATGTGGTTGCTGGGATTTGAACTCAGGACCTCTGGAAGAGCAGCCAGTGCTCTTAACCACTGAGCCATCTCTTCAGCCCCTCACTTCTCTTTTTTAAAAAAAGTTCCTGTAACTCTTAGGGAAGCCAGCTGCCTTCTACGGTTCCAAGGTGGGAGGCGTGGTCTTTGGCATCTCACCTCAGACCTCGAGGGACACTTGTCAGGTGAAAATGGTGCTCTAGTGGCTGGGAGACTTTGACTTGACGGGCATTTTTTTGTTTTATGTGTTTGGTCTGGTTTGACCCAAGAACCTTGGTGCCTTTGAAAGACTCTAAGCCTGTAAGTCATCTTGGCCAGGGATAAAATGCCAAACAAACAAAATAAGGCAGATCCAGCGGCCTGTGAAGTGTGTGACACAGGGCAGGACTCACAGTGTAGTGCTGTAGAGGATGGTAGCTATCAGGAGTTGTCATTAGATTGACCGGCATGTTCAGAAGCTCCCCTCAGCTCACAAACTCTTAAAAAGCTGCTTCTACACTTGGCTAAATCAGAGGTCTGAATATCCCTTGCCAATTCTACCACTTCAGAAATCACATGATCGGGGCTGGGGATTTAGCTCAGTGGTAGAGTGCTTACCTAGGAAGCGCAAGGCCCTGGGTTCGGTCCCCAGCTCCGAAAAAAAGAACCAAAAAAAAAAAAAAAAAAAAAAGAAATCACACGATCAGCACACAAGGTAGTGGGCCCGGACCATGCTACGTTAAGTGACCAGAATTAATGGTGGTGCCTGCTCTATTCCTGGCCATGAGTGAAGAGCATTCTGTAGCTTTACTCCTGCAAAAGCCTGTGTGATTTAGACCTTTCTGTGCTCTCCCGATGACCTTCTGTCTCCAATTTCCTTTGCTTCTCAAGTCCTTCCTACCGAACCCCACTTCCCAGCCCTCCCCCTACAGAGCTGACAGGTTCACTTCCCAGAGCGTCCTTGCAGCTGTCTGTCCCAGAGATGGGCTTCCAAGCCACTGTCCACCCCCAGTAGCAGGTGTAGGCCCATTCGGCAGGGGCCTGGTGGTTTTGAGAGCAGAAATTAAGACTTGAAGCTGCAGGCAGGCACTACTGCACTTGAAGCGGATGTATTCTATAGCTGACATATTCTATCCCCAAAGTGTCCCCTTTGGCTGAGCAAAAACACACCCCTGTAGGGACCCAGCGCTGCCACGGAGGAACAAGGGCTTCTCAGTTCTCTGAGCCCCAGAGTCTGCCTACAGTTTCAACACACATGGCTCACTTGGGAGAGGACATGGCCATGTGACTCCTAAGCTTGGAGACAAGGTCACCTTTGTCCAGCCTTTCTCCCCTGCACCGGAAAGGCCTTTGATTGCAGGACAAAAGGATGAGACCGGAGCCACCCTGGTGATGGATCAGGGGCTGTGGGGATTTGTAACACACCAGGTCAAGGTCAGGTGGCTCCGAACTCCATTCAAACGGGCTTGGTGGTCTCTTCCTACCATCTCATAATCCCAAATGGGTTCCCTGGGTAGGGCAGTTGCACATTCTGGGCTTGGTTATTTATTTTTCTGTCGCTGCTGGGGTTGTCTGAAGTCTACCAGCGAAGTGTCTCCTTCTGTCCTCACCGGCCATTTCCTGCCATTACAGATATCCTCTATGATGGAGGGACAGCAGTTCTCGGAAGACAGAGGGAAGTTCAGAAAGAGAAACACTCTGGCAGAAATGGGCTTTCATGGTGTGGTCACAAGGGCGGACGCAGTGTCCCCACTGGGACAGATTCTGGAGACGCCTCTGCGATGCCTGCTGTGCTGCACACATGTCCTCAGTGTGTGCCACTCCTCTGTCCTGGGACACATCTGGGGTTGGAAGTCTCTGCAGCTGAGTAGTCAACAACCCTGTCCCGTCGGTAGACAAAGTGGTCTACAGCTCGAGCAGATGGCTGTGAGGACGATTGCTTCCAGGACTGACTGTAGTAAAAGTTCCTAAGTGGATGAAGTGGCAGTCAGATGTGGTGGGCACGTCTCAGGGGAAGCTGATACGGGAAGTCTGGGTCTGGGCTCAGGATCTTGCCTTTTGACCAGGGATCCTTGACAGCACTGCGGCGAACTGTTCACATCTCAGGTGGTGGTGGAATTCTTTGGCTGACCTGGCCTGTTCCCCAGAAAATCTGGCTGAGGTGAGACTCAACCAACCCCTGAGAACCTGGAACTGGGACTCAAAGGAGCCACAGGCCGTGGGGGAAAATGTACCTTGGCAGTCCGTATGCTTGCTTGGTAGGTTTCACTGCTTCTGGGAAACCTTTGCCCTATCTTGAACCTTTCTGTAATTCTCTCACCCACCTCTGTAGCTCAACACTGTCCTGGCAGCTTTTTGGGACCACCTTCTACACTCACCCCAAGGATATCAGGATGTCAATATGGAAGGGACTCTTCAGAGCAGAGTCATCTGTCAGGTGGCCGATAGCTTTGCCTTGATGGCCCACACTGACATCACTGGAACTGGTCCTCACAGAACTCAAAGTTTTGTGATACCCGTGACTTACACGTTCCTTGTCAGAGCGGCCCTTCCTCCCACCCACACACCAAGGTCAGACACCTTTGTTCTTAACCCCTAGGTGTATTCTAGAATAAAAGTGACAGCTACTATTTGACTTATGACATCAGCAATTTGATGCTCTGCACCTGCCTGTTAGACAGGAAAGAGGCACAGAAGCCCCACGGTGAGTGGGGTTTGAATGTAACCTGAGCACTCAGGTCCAAGCTCGTGCCTGACCTATGGGCTTGACCAGCCTTTCTTCCACGGTGCTGGTTTGAGGCATCCCCAGGCCCCCACATCCCTTGCCGGAACCTCTGTACCTCCCGTGCTTCTCGATGATCTGCTCGCCGTTGGTCTCCCCCGCCCAATCTGAGTTTTCGGATGTTAGCCCTCACTGGAACCCTTCAAAGTCCTGCTTTACTCTTCCTGGCCTCAAGCTGAAAGGCAGAAGAATCAGAACCCTGGCCGGCTAGCTACAGGTCTATACCCCAACTACCAACCCACTCTGCCACTCTTTTCCTTGTTGGCACAGAAGGGACCATGGTAAAGCACTGCTTTCTTAAGGAGAGGGTTGGAAAGGGCTTGAACCCAAGAGTTTGAGGCCAACTTGGGCAGCAGATCAGAGGAAGACCTCATCTCAAAAAACCAAACAAGACAAGACAAAACACCAACCAACAGCAGAGAGAATGGGGACAGGGATGTAAGGCGACGCTGGAGGCCGGCTTAGTTCTTCCTGGGATAATTGCACTGTTTCCCCGTCAGGCCTGCCTTCTGGGGTGGTGGCTGTTTTGAGCTTGGGAAGTGGAAGCTGGGTACCAACCACAGCGATTAGACCAAGCTGCCCTACTACATGGGTAGTTGTCCTGGAGGCCGGGTCAGAACTTGCCGGCCCTGCCTCAACTGTGGTCAAGCAATGCCGAGACCCAGAGCCACCAGGAGAAAGATGGCCAATGCGAGGCCTGGTGCCTGGGAGGATGGAGTCCCAGCACTCCCTGCTTTCCTGTGGGACCCAACTCTTGGACTACCCTGGAGAAATGACAGCCTAGGCCCCACCACTGTTTCTACAACAATGAGAATATTTATTTTCTTCAAACAGTAAAAATAACATTTTTCTCTCTTTTGTAAAAGTACCGTCACATTCCATTTTCTTAAATAACAAAATCCTAAAAATATATATTAAATTGTATACAGTGTGTCACACTTCATCTGATATTTTAAAATACATGATGTTTCTATTTTATTCTCAAAGTTGTATATTAAGAGCATATTTACAAATAAAGCCTTGTAGTCCAAAGTCACATCACTGCTGGAGGGCGAGACTGGGAACCGGATGGTCTTGGTGCCCCGAATGTGGTGGAGATGGCAGCTCCCTGTGCTGGCGAGAAAGGACCCCTCCCATATACACCTTCGGACACTTCCCTCTGACGTGAGAGACTGCCCTCCCACTTGTCCGCCCTGCCCCACTCAGCCTTGGCCAGTGTGTCAGCTCCAGCTTGGCATGACAGGAGCCTGTGTGAGGCCCCCAGGTTCTGCTGGCAGACCCGGGTGGGGGTGCAGCCGGCAGGTCTGACAAGTCCCCCACCCTCAGCCGGAGCAGCTAGGTGGAGAGTGACCCGGAGGTAGAAGAGGACAGTAAACAAAGACACAAAGGGACCAACCAGAGGTTAACAGTTCCCAGGGCGGCACCCAAAGCAGACCTCAACCCCCAAATAGGAGATTCCAAATGCAGAGAGCCGGGTAACCATGGGGAAGCCTGTGGAGTGAGATGGCCTGGGAGAGCCGCGTGTCCCCTGCAGAGGGGCTGACAGTCTGGGAGGCCATCTACTTGTAAGTGCTCTTGAAGGTCAAGCATGGACTGTCCTTGGCAACAGCCTGTGCAAACTCAGTGTCCCGCCAGTGGCTGATGAGGAGCATCAGGTGGGGTCCCGCCTGGGATGACAGCGAGGCATGGGGTGGCACCTGGCCCAGGCACATCCAGGGGCTGGCCCAGAGGCCAGGACAGCTGCACCGGCCAGAGCTTTGATCTGCGAGAGCTTTTGGCTGAGGAGTCTGAAGCGGAGCCCACACTTTGAGAAGTCCAGAGGTCTGGCCTCCTTGTTCACTTTAGGTGGCCTCAGCCCATCCTTGCTGAGGTGGGAGAGGACGCCACAGGCTTCTTCCCTACTGCCTCTGCTTTGTAAACGGTGTGACAGGAAGGGAAGAACACAGGCACCCATGCTTCTAGCTAATGTCTGAGGGTCTGCGCTTCTCCCTCAGGTTCACTCCAGCTGGGTGTTTACCAGCACAAAGGCCCTCTGTGACCGGCCACCTACAGGTTCTAACAGACCGTGGATGTCATTTCTGGGTCTGGCCTGGGTGATTTGTAGCCCTTCCCACTGTCCCCTGCTGCTGTTGGAGGAGCGTGGGCACATCCACTGCCCTTCCTGGGGACACCAATACAGGGCTCCTGGGCTGCAGCTGCCACCACACTGGGCCTTGGCTTCCTGCCTCCGAGGTATGCAGAGGCAGGCGAGAGGTGGCCTGAGCTGAGCATGTCCTGGCCAGTGAGCCTTCCCTGGGAAAGAGCCCACGTCCTCTCTGTACTATGCACATGGTGCTCTGTGACTCAACGCTTGTTCTCAGGGGAGAGCCTGCAAATGCTGTGGAGTGGAACCTGTTCCTGTCACTCAATTTCCAGTGGTCTTCACAGCCAGGAGCCTGCAGCCTTTCCCAGATCAAAGTGAGATGACGAAGCCCAGTAGCTCTGTACCCCTGCAGGCCTCCCATAGGAGCTGGGCCAGCCTCTCAGCCCACTGTAGAGACCCAGTGTTCCTCCTCTGGTTGCCTCTCTAGCCATCAGCTCTGGTCACTGCCTTGTCTGCACTCTGCTGCCTCTCCTTGAGGATGCTTCCCAGATGCTGTCCATATAGTCCTGGGGGCATAGCTGGAGATGAGATGCCCAAACCCTACGAAAGACCTCAGTGGCAGTGGCTGAGAGACTCAGGGAAGGTGAGCTTAGTATTCCAGGAGGACACCCAGGAGAGCAGAGGCTCAAGGGCTGGCAGGAGAGTGACCAAGGTCCACCTTCAGGGCACAGGCTGTTTTTCTCAGCTGTGCTGACAAAGGCCACTCCAGACTGCAGGACTTTGCGGTCAGGGATAGCCCTTCCCCTTAGACTGCAGCTGGGGCTCTCAATCTTTTAACCTCTCCTGGGAGATCTCCAGTTCCCAGGCCTGGCCTTTTCCTGCCAATGCTGTAGTCTGCCTCCCTGTCTAAGGGACAATGGGCACGACAAGAGCCCTTACTTCTAACTACTCTGTCCCCATGAAGGGGCAAAGGACAAAGCTCTTGGTAGTTTTGACCTTCTTTTAAAGCCTTGTGTAGGAGCCATAGATGCTCCTCGCATGCTATGCTGCCGTCCTTTCTCTACCCCCTTTCTGGCAGCACTGGGTTAGAGCCAGGGCCTGAAGGATGCAAGGCAAGCTCCCTACCACTGCTCTACGGCCCGCTCTGTGCTAGTCCTCAAACTCCTGACTCTGAAGGAGGAAGACAGGCTGAATTCAGATTCCACAGGATTGGGAACTGCTTAAGGGTCAGGCTAGTTAAGTCTAGTACACAAGAAGTTCACTGTGTCTGTCCCATGGATCAGGCTTGCCCCATACGACATTGGGTATTGAAAAGACCCCTCTAGGAAGAAGACACCTGGTGTGGCCCTGTCTCAGTCCTCTCAGACTAGACGGCATACCTTAATCGGCACCAGAGAAAGCTCTAATCCAGGGTGCTATCCCTTGTGAGAACAAACTTGGAGGGGAACCAGGTCAGCCTTTAAGAAAACCTGAGAAGTCTTTTAGTCTGGCTCTGTTCCAAACTGTAAGGACCAGGGGGAACTGATCTGTATGCAGACAAAATAGAGAAGAAGCAAGAAAACTCATCATACACTATGCCTACCCGCCACCCAGGAGTCTTCGAGAACCAGGCCCAGCTGCGTCCTGTCAGCCCAGCCCCAGTCTTAGCATCCCCGGTGGGGACAGAGATGCAGGGCAGCTAGGGTAGAGAAGGTGATGGAGGACCCCATGCTGTGCTGCCTCGGCAACAGGGTGCCCCCAAAAGAGATGGAGGTGACTGGAGGGGCAGGGAGTTCTGAGGAAACCTCAGGGGGAGGGGTCCCAGCAAGCTGGAGCTTGGAGTGGAGCCTCCCATCCAGGTGTGGCCAGGCTTCAGTCACTCACGAGGGGGTTACGGTCATCTTGTTGACTCTGACCCTTGAGCTTCTTCTTAAAGATAGAGATTGTAGTGGAGGGTTCATAGAAAATGGTCCAGATCTCCCCAGAAGTCCCAGGCTGGCGACAGTCCCTAAGGTCTCCTGAAGCAGTAACTCGATGAGATCTGTCAAACAAAAGCAGTTTTTCTAGTAGATCTGAACAAAACACTCAAGTAGCCACCTCACAAGCCCTGCACCTGTGACACTGCCTCGGAGGCGAGGCCTTGAGATGTGTGTTGGCTGCCTTAGAGAGCTAAGGCTGAAGGCTGGTTGTGGTGATACACAGGTACTCCTGGAGCTCGGGAGGGGAGGCAGGCACGTCTCTGAGTTCAAGGCCAGCCTGGTTTACACAGTGAGCTCCAGGATAGCCAGGGCTATGTAGCCCTGGTCTCACAAAACAAACAGCTAAGGAACTATATGGGATGTGGAGGTGTGGCCTGTGGGCTCAGAGTCCGGCACAGGGCAGGGTCCTCCTTGTAATTTGGGAAGTTCTGTCAAAACAATTCAAAGCTGGAAAAGGCTGTTTTAAGAGATTATGATTTTTCAAATATTTTCTTTTCTTCCTCTTCTTCTTCCTCCTCCCCCAATAAAAGAATACTACCTCCCAAAGCCATTTGCCTAGGCGCCCACCTCCCTAATGGGGGAAGGGGAAAGTTCTGAAGCGGTGAGCATGACATCAGCCCTACTCCTAACCCATCCTCCTCTCCCCCTCCTGACAGGGACAGGGGAGCTGCAGAAGGATTCCAGTGTTGAGAGGAGTCAGGCCTGCGCTATAGGGCCTCAGCCCTGCTTCAGCCTGCTGTGAGACACCGGGCCCTATAGCTGTTGCGGGGACATGGACAGGACTGTGCCCTGAGGGACTCCCTTGGATGTGAGTTGTGACATTGGTCCTCTGAAGGTGCAGGTTCTACATCAGCGAGACGGGTGAAAAGCCTTGAAAAGCAGCTATTTCTCCTCCCCATCCTTCACTAACAACAGCACAGTGCTGTCGAGAGGGACAGACACGCTCTAGAGTATACACCCTTCGGAAAGGCAGTGTCACGTCCAGTCCTACGCTGTTTACATAATGGGTTTGAGGAGATTCGAGAGGCATCCATGTGGTGTTCTGAAACTGACACTCTCCCCCCATACTCCACATTTCACTCTCTCTCTCTCTGCATGTCTGTCTGTCTGTCTGTCTGTCTGTCTGTCTGCCTGTCTAAAATGTGAGCTCAGCCAACAAGACAAGGATATTACTTCACTGAAAAAGTTCAGACAGGAGCTGGGGAGGGTCAGTATGTGGCCACAGCTGGCTTTCATGTGTAAATGTTTGCCTCAGAGGCGAATGAGGCCAGGAGAGGAGGCTTGACCAGAGCTTCATGCTCAGGACGGTCTGTAAGCGGGAAGCTGGAGAGTAAGGCTCTTCAGGCACACAGACTGACGGCACCGTCCAAGGGCTGCCCAGTTTTGGAGGCAGCATGCCAGGAGCCAGTCTTTCTCCAGTCGTGTCGGAACTGAGGGTTAAAGCCTTTCTAAGTTTTCTTCCTGTCTCTGAGATAGGTTTTGGTTTTTGTGTTTTTGTTTTATGTCACTTTGTAGCCCAGGCTGGCCTGGGATTTATTAAGTAGAAGAGGCTAGTCTCAAACCAGTGAACTGAATTATTCCAAAAATTTAGTCCCAGGCGGGGGAGGGGCTTGTGGTCCACAGCCTCATCCAGGGGAGCTAATGGCTGTTGGAGGAGAGGAGGCCATGTCTTCCCGGTATAGCCAGTGGTGAGTGGCTCGTGCTCCAGTGAACAGACAGTGAAAAGACAGTAGCAACACTCCTGTCTGCCTACTGAGGAGGGAGACCGCAGGCAGTGCTGAACCTAGCAGAAGCAGGGTCTTGATAAGTTGCCCGTGATGGTCTCAGTCACAACCCTCCTGATTCAGCTTTCTAAGAAAGCTAGGATTACAAATGTGTGCCAGTGAGCATGGCTTAAATATATACTTGAAAATAGTGTGTACTTACTAGTAAACTGGGGATAAAACAGAGTTTGGGCATATATGGGTCAACAGCCTCAGACACGAACAGGGGGCACAGGGACCCATGGCCTAGATGTGACAGAAGGCCTGACCCATGGCCTAGATGTGACATAAGGCCTGGACATGTGCAAGCCCATGGGGTCCTGGGCATCAGGCAGTGGTGAGTGAAGCAAGAGCACAGGGTGCCAGTGCACTGAGCCTACATCAATGTCTCCAAAGCAAGCGGCCATTACTGCAGAGCCCCAAGGCTGGTCAAATGCTAAGAAGAACACAAGACTGCTACAAGCTCAGCCTTAACATGGACACAGCTCTCACCCGTCCAACGCTCAGGACATAAGGGCCTGGTGATGGGAAATGCTGGCTTGTGGGTATGACATGGCGTTGGCACTCAGGAATTCCTGGCAGCTAGGGCTGCCCACATAGGCTCTGTATAAGACTGAATTATTCCAAACATTTAGTCACAGGTGGGGGAGGGGCTCGTGGGCCATGGCCTTACACAGGGGAGCTAATGGCCGTCAGGGGCCGTTGGAGAGGAAGCCATTGTCTTCAGGGTGAGTTGCTCATGCTCCAGTGAACAGCCCCACACCCATGCCCATGTGGGCAGCCCTGGCTAAACACAGTGGGTCACAGAGTAGAAACAAAACAAGACCAAAAGACATGGGCGTGGCATGGGGGCCTGGTGACAGGAAGGGGAGGGGAGAAGAGACGCATGGGGTGATTGTGACCAGAATACACTATGTACATGTATGGAACTGTGAAAAATAAGTTGATAAAATCCCTACGCACTAATTGAAATGTTGACATTATCTTTGTAAGACTTCCTTGGTTTCTAGAGGCATTAAGAAAAAATGCAGGGGCCAGGTGGCCGTGGCGCACACCTTTAATCCCAGCAATCAGGAGGCAGGTGGAGCTCGATCAATTCTGGGCCAGCCTAGTCTACAGAGTGAAACCCGTCTACACAGAGAAACCCTCTCTTGGGAAAACAAAAGAAGCAAACAAATAAACAAAACAAAACAAAACAAAAAAAGAAAAAAAAAAGGAAGGAAGGAGGGAGGGAAGGAGGGAAGGGAGGAGGGAGGGAAGGAGGGAAGATGCATGGCACTGTCCTAGGAAGCCAGACTCTTAAACATGCCTCTCTGTAGGGATCGGACAAGCCTCCGAACAGGAAGGAGGCTTTCCCCTTGACTGCTGTTCCCCATGACAGGATGGTTTCAACCCTCCCTAAAACTGAATCTACCGGACACAGCATCCTTCAATCTCAGTGTGACTGGTCCTGTCACCTGTCTCTCTTGGGAGGGGCAGCAGTGTTCTCTGCCTCATGCTGCCTGGGACTCAGCCTCTGGAACCCCGTTCTAATGTTAAACTGTCCCCAGACAGATGAAGAAACGGCAGAGGAAAGACGCTGTTCTCCTGCCCACACTGGTACTCACTTAAACGTCACGTGCAGAAGGATCTTTGCCACAACGGCTGTGACTGTGAGGATGAGGAGGGTGGCCAGGCCATACACGGTCCATCCTGCAAGTGCAAAGCAGAGTTCACTAGACTCGTGGGGGTAGAGCTGGCTCTGGGAGATCCTGCAGGAGGGAGCAGCCAGCAAGCCTTGCAGCAGGAGCAACCAAGAGCTGTGCTCTGGTAAAAACCGGACTAGAGCTGGAGTCCAAGGCGGTTTGGTAAGTCTGCCTGCCACTGGAACTCAGCAGTGAGCGAGTGACTCGCGTCTTTGCGTCCCAGTTTACTCATCTGAGCAATGGGAAGCAAGACCTGTGAAATTCTACCAGAATCCACAGCCAAGTGATGGCTGCCCAGCATTGCCCTAGTGTCTGTGCACTTCATTCTGCACAAGAGGAGCGGTGCCTGTCTGGCCTTGTGCTGCCAAACTTGAGGACCGGATTTGTGTTTCCAGACAAAAGAAGGGCAGGGGTTTGTCTGGTTCAGTGTACGGCCCTCTGTTTAGTACAGTACAAGGCCTCGGAAGGAATTCTGTATCTTTTGGGTTCACTTTCCCTTCCCCGTTGGTGCATGTTTTATTACTGAGCCAATCCCCAGCCCTGACACCTTCTGAGTCAACACATTTGAGGAGTTTTACCGTGGGGCTCTAAAAGATGCTCTTATGAGATGTTTTTCTATGACAAAGAGACATCTTAGCTGCTAATCATAGTTACCAAAGGCACACAGAAGCCATCTTTGGCGGGGAGCTACACTGATGGGAGCATGTCTCTCAAAGGCCATGCAGATTAGAAGTTGCAGGGCCAATAGCCCAACCTGTGTCTGCAGGAGAAGCACCCCACAGCACCTTTGTTTCTGTAAGTGTTGAAAGAACTACCTTCCACTCTGTGGCCGCTGGCCCCAACTGATGGTACCCAGGAATGGCTACCTGGGACGGTCTGCGGTGGGTGGCTGGGGCTGGAGGTGATGACATAGAGGACTTTGGAAGAGTGGGCAGCGCTGACGCTGAGGTTGGCTTGTTCCGTGATCACCTCTGCCAGGGTCTGGTTGATAGCAGGCCTCTCCTGTGGAGGTTCTTCCTTGGTGGCTTGAAGAGCAAAAGGATTAACCAGACAAAGCTGAGGACTACGGCAGGAAGGAGGGTGGTCCTCTGAGCGGGATGAGGCCTTTTCTATTCTCCTTTCTCTCTGTGTGAGAGGATGTTTTGCGCGTGTGTAGGTGTACATGCATGTGAGGTGCATGTACATGTGAAGGCACAAGGTTAATCCTTGAACATTCCTCCATGTTACTCAGTGAGGCAGAGTCTAAAACCCAGTATGGAGAGTTCCAGGAATCCCATCTCTACCTTCCAAAGGCTGGAATTGTGGGCCAACACCCCCACCCAGAGCCACGCCCACCCAGAATTTTATGTGCATTCCAGGGCTCTGCACTCTACTCTCGCCTGCTCAGCAAACACCCAATCTCAGCACTTCCCATTTTTGAGACACGGCTTCATATAGCCCAGGCTGGCCCCGAGCTATGTAGTTGAGGATGACCCTGAATTGTTATTCTTCCAGCTTCTACTGTCCATGAGCTGTTCTTACAAGTGTATGGTATTACTCCTGGTTAAGGAGGCCTGATCTGATTCAATGCAGTGTCCTCCATTGGTCTCTGCTGGTGAAGCAGAACCTGTCAGGCTGTGTGCTGAGGGGAGAGACTGCTGAGCCTAGTGTTGAGACGGTCTCTTCAGATACTGAACCCACTTTCTTGTTTCCCTTGGCTTTGTGCTCGAAGCACCTCCTTGTTACGGCAAACCCGACCCACGTGCTCTAGTCTGTCCCACTTCCTGTAGCCTTCGTCCCAAACTTTTCTAGGTTGTGTGGTCCAATACCTGTGCTTCTCGGAGGCTAGCAGAGGCTCGTGTCAGGGGCAGAGCGTGTGTGTCTGAGGAGTGATGGTAACTTAGTCTGCAGGACAGGACTGCTGGGTTGTTTAGGGGCAGTAGGAGGGTGGAATGACCACTTGGGAGCCTTCCAGTTCTGTCCTGCAACTCCCTCTCATCTATCCATGCAGTCTGCCTACACTGCCACTAAACAGCTAGAATGAGCCTGAGGAGAGCACGCAGCCTGCTCTTTCAGAGGGCCTGAGTGGTTCCCAGCATCCATTCCATGTAAGGCTGCTCACAACTGCCTGTCTACACCTCTAGCCTCCCTTCTTTCCCCTGAAGCACCCACACATGTGGTATATGGCATATACTCGCAGTCATAAATAAAAGCTAAAATAAATGTATTAAAATAGTGAAATTGAAATATAAACCAATTGTGACTGAAAGGCAGGGAGCTGTGCACTGGGAGGCGGGGTGTTGTGTGATGGTGGTTGGGGGGTGAAATAATATTGAAATCATCTGTAGCTGAGTCAGGAGGACCAAGTCTGCTCCCCAAGATTCACTTTAAACTTGAAAACACTGGCAAGGAGGCGAAGGCAGAGGCACCTATGCCCCCAGAGACAAGGATATCTTACCTTGGTACAAGACAGCAAATCCCTGGGCCTGGTTGATGCGATCAGAGAAGAAATATAAAATGACGAAGTCCAGAGAGACATTGAAGGACAGAGGTGGGCGGCTCCTGCCGTCGAAGCGGACCAGGACGCGGTGGGTGTAGCCGTCCAGCAGCTCCACCATGTCTGCAGAATCCCTGATATCGAATATCGTGAAGTTGAAATGGATGCGAGAGGCTCCTGGAACCCGGATAGTCCAGTAGCAGACCCTCCCAGTGGCGTAGGTGTCAGGGAAGTCAGGAGAGTAGACCACAGCTGCCATGGAGGAGTAGTTCCCACCACAGGCGCCCACGAGAGCTGCAGAAGAGAAGACAGTGGGCCTTGGCTCCTCTCTAATGTGGACATGAACAAACTCCTAGGAAATGTGATCCTACTAGGGACATTGTTTCCAGCTACAAACCAGGCCATCTTGGGTTTCAGGATCAAATCATAGAATGAATCACTTAAACTCTGAACAGACGACTGTGTGGACTGTTTGGTTTCCCCAGGAGACCTTAGACTACTGCTTGGAGGAGCAGTGAAGCCCAGGCCGGGGTCTGGCTGGAGTCAGACAGTCTGCATCAGGAGCAGCAGGGCCATGTGATCCCGAGGGCCACACCTCATTCCCAGGCCTCTCACTTGTTTTGCAGTGTAGGGCCACCACCTGCTGCTGTATCCCATGACGCTGCGAGGACATCTGAGATAAAGTGCAGGAAAACACTGGGACCTCTCAGCCGAGGAGAGGCTTTTGAAGAGGTGATGTCACAAAGGAAAGGGCCTCCAGTGTCCTCCGGGTCTCCAGTACCTTAGAGGTGCAGTGCTTGCATGAGAAGTCCACAAGGAGCTCTGGACTGGAAGACGTGCTCTACAGGGCATGCTCTCCTAGCATGTGTGACCATGGGTTGGGGCTCTAAAAGTACCCAAAGGGGAAAGGGGGGGGGGAATACCAGACTCACAGAGCTCTGTGTCATCCACACTGTGCATCAGCCCTGCTTTCTCAGGACTCATGGTTTGAATTGGCAGGCTTTTAGAAAGGGGACACCTATGTAATTAAGACCTTGAAAATGAGAGACTTCAGGAGGGAGTGTAGGAACAGGATTGAAAAGAAGTTATTTCTCACTCAGGGCCATGCGCATGCCAGGCAAGCACTCGCCCCTGAGCATAGCTCCAGCAGGCTTTAGGAAAGTTCTTCTCGAGCGTACAGAAAAGCTATAAAAATAGGCTGCCTTGCTGGCCCTGGTGGTGCAGGTGTGCAGTCCCAACACCACGGAGGCTGAAGCAGGATGTCAAGACCGGCAAGAGCTCGGTGGTAGAGCCTTTGATGACCTCGAGTCTCCAGGAAGCTGCTTTTTCTTCCTAGCAACGAGGAAGCTCAAAATCAGAAGCCTAGGCCTCAAGATAACCACAGAAAGTTAGCAATAATGAGTGGGGTCACAGAAATGGGCTCGTCTGTGCCAGAGTCCAGAGGGAAGAGGTGACTACCACAGATCCTGTGAGATGCTGCATGTGAGCAAATTCCTAGGGGACCTGTCAGCCTGGCTTGTGATACCATTACAACTGGTGTCTTAGCCAGGCCGATCGTAGGACTTCAGAGACAAACAGAGAGCAGAAAACAAAAAGCAAACAATTGGCCAGAAATGCGTGTAAAGTCACAGACAAAGAAAACTGGAAGATGACGTCACAGACATCACTTTGGACTGGGACAAATAGTTCTCCGATGGCATTTTAGGAAGGAAGTGGCAAACCGTGACTCATAGAAGGCTCTGGGGTGTAAGGCTGAACATTCATTTTACATGAGAGGAGATGCCGCCAAGGTGCCCTGCTGGACAAGGGCTGCCTAGAGAAGTGTCTCTGAGCTCCTGTGCCTAGGCACTCAGAGGCAGTGGGAGTCATCCAGGCAGGCCTGGAGACAGACACCACAGGCTGTCAACAGCGCCTGTCGCTGTAATAGGGTAAATGTAGTTTTGCTGGCTTACCAAGGCAAGCCCTACAGGGTCATGGTGGTTTGACTGACATTCATTGTGCTGTAAGGGGGTCAGAGGACACCTCAGGTATTGCTCTTCAGGACCTGTCAGCCTTGTTCCTTGAGACAGGAGCTTGCCTGCCAGTAGGTGGGAATGGCTAGTCAATGAATCCCAGGGACTTTCCCTGTCTCTGCCTTCCCAGTGCTGTGATGACAAGCAGGTGACCCTCTATGCCATCTCCTCAGTCCTACACCAACCTGTTTAAGGAAGGCCCAGGAGGCCATCAATAAGCAGCAGTGTCCAGGTTCCCTGAGGGAAGCTATGAGAGTGAAGTCTAAGTGTCAGTGGAGACTTGGGACACGCCAGGAGCATGTGGGATGTCTGTTGAGAAAGGCTGCAAGCGAAGTGTGAAGCCAGATGAAGAGAAAGAATGTGTGTTACAGGCAGTAGGGTCGTGTGGGCAGGGTGGCCCAAGCCTGTCAGAGTCAGGCCGTGAATGGTTTCTGACTGGATTCGACAGGCACTTGCCTGGCTTTGTCCAATCTTTGCTTACTGCTCTCCAGCTCCCTCTTTGGAGGTGAGAATGCTGACTGTTGCCCCAGAACACGGGGAGTGTGGAACTCCCTTTGGTGTTACAGGGGTCGAAGCTCAAGGTCTGCCTGCATCACAGCAGAGACTTCAAGAGCATTGGCTGTTCTCGAGTTCAATTCCCAGCACTCACATAATTTCTCATGACTATCTGTAACTCACGCTCTGGAGATCTGGCCTCTGAGGATGCCAGGCAGGCATGTGGTGCATAAACACACAGCCAAAGCACCCATACTCAACATCTAAATAAAATAATAAAGTCATTGGTTTAAAACAAACACTATTGGGGTTGGGGATTTAGCTCAGCGGTATAGCGCTTGCCTAGCGAGCGCAAGGCCCTGGGTTCGGTCCCCGGCTCCGGAAAAAAAAAAAAAAAAAACCAAAACAAACACTATGGGTGCTTCTGTTCTAGTTAGGGGTTTCCTTTGCTGTGACAAAACACCATGACCAAAAGTAAACTGGGGAGAAAAGGATTTATTTGATTTATATGTCCACATTGATGTTCATTACAAAAGGAAACCAGAACAGGAACTTAAGCAGGGTAGGAACCTGTAGGCAGGAACTGATGCAGAAGCCATGGAGGAGTGCTGCTTACTGGCTTGCTTCCCCTGGCTTGCTCAGCCTGCTTTCTTATAGAACCCAGGACTACTAGTCCACGGTTGGCACCACCTACAATGGGCTGGGCCCTCCCCCATTGATCACTAATTGAGAAAATGCCTTACAGCTGGGTCTCATGACGGCATTTCCACAGCCGAGGCTTCTTCCTCTCTGATGACTCTATCTTGTGTCAAGTTGACACACAGAACCAGGCAGTACAACTTCTGGGTTGGACTAAGTGCATTTGTGCTATGAGGTGCACATCGGGTGCACAGTTCAGTAGCTGGCTCTGGCACCCCTGTTCATCTGACACCCTGTGGTGCTGCCACAAAACAAAGCTGCTTCATCTTTCCCTCCTTGCTATAACGCCCTGAAACCCCTCAGGTCCCAGGGGTCAGAGACACCTTTCCTGCCTTAAGTTGCTTTTCTGTTTTAGTCACAGTTCCTAGAGCCTTGGGAGGGAGTACAGCCTGTTGCTATCTTGACTTGGGCCTTCCATTCTTTGTGAAAAGGTAAGTTCTTACTAATTCAAGCAGTATTAATTTGTGATACCTCATTATGGCAGCTCTAGGAAACAAAGCTTGTGATGGTATTGCTCAAAATGGAGCTTCCCACCTAGATGAGATGTCAGGAGTACATGCCTGGACCCTCAGCCATCAGAATCCTGCAGAGGCGCCAACATCCTCTTAAGTTTGAGGTCTCTGTTCTGCCTTTTACCGGAGACTTCCCTTTGTAGAATGTTAACTCTACCTGGGGTCAGAACTCTTACGAAGTCTCACCACCACTGTGTGTATGTTACGGCAGGGAATGAGAGAACACAGTGTGGGAGAGGCCAAGGCTCAGAATCCACACCAGTCAGCACAGCCCTGCCTCTTGCTGGCACCTCATCCATGGCGGTGGCTCAGGGAAAACTCAACGACAAGACTGGGAAAATAACTTGAAGTGTTTGCAGTTACTGCCTCAGATGCTCCCGGGCGAGCTACAAAGCCCCAGTGTCTGCGAACACACAAATGGGGCTGTATCAAAACAAGAGCGTGCCAGACAGACACTACGCGAACAGCAGTGTATATCCTAAGCTGAAAGCCTTATCTACTTGTCAGAGTAGCCCTGAGATAGCCTGTGGGAGCGTAGAGGGACAGTGTTAATGTCACAGGGCTGTCCATTCAAAGGGAAGGCTGCATACTCTGGTGTCTGCCCAGAAGGCTGGGAGTGGGTGTGGTCAGTAGCCATGGCCTATGCACTGTGTGGCCGGGGTCAGGACTGGTCCTTATTTATCATGAGCTTGTGGATCTACAGAGCCTATCTCTGTAGAAGGTATCATATGTAGTCTATCTATGGGACCGATCTTTATGGACGATGTCACGAGTGCTTTACAGAGTTTCAGGGTAGCCACATCTTATGATTTACTGTGTACACGGGACTGGGCTAATTACCACCAGGAAAGTTTTCATCAAACTGGGTTGTGCTTAAATAAACCTGAAGTAAACTAGTTGTGGCCAGGCTCCTGAAGTCTGAACGAACACCAGCTAAGTCATGTTGAACTGAACTACCTTCTTGCCTCCCATGGATGGCTACTCTGCTGGCCACGGTGGAGTATGTCCATGCAGACACCCGCAATAGCCAAGACACTCGGAGTACTACACACAAGTGTAGACTGTTACACCGTACTAGAGGGCAGATCTGAGCCAACCTGTTGTGTACTTCAGTCCCGGGGGCTGAGTCACGGCTGGTATCACATGGCACAAGCTTCTTGAGTACTGAGGAATGGGTAATTTAATGGGTGGGTGGGCCTGCTGCCCCTGGTCATGCCCTTGGCACCAAACATACTCACTGTCAAAGAGGATAATCCTGCCGTCCCCACCGCAGGGCTGCGTGTGGTCCCCGAAGCAGACACTATTGCACTCGGTGCTGGCTGCCTCCCCGTGCTTCCAGTAGTCAGGATTATTCCCACAGAAGCATGCGTAGCCTGACTCCATCCCAGCAAACTGCCACAACGGAAAAGGAGCGTGAGGACTTCTTTTTTGTTTTTTTGTTTTTTTGTTTTTTCCGGAGCTGGAGACCGAACCCAGGGCCTTGCGCTTCCTAGGCAAGCGCTCTACCACTGAGCTAAATCTCCAACCCCGCGTGAGGACTTCTAAGTTGGACCATGTGTATTTTGCATTATGAGATGGCTATGAACTTGGGGAGGCTGGCAGCCCCCTTACCCTCAAACCCGGAGCAATAAGCCTCAGTTTCCCCATCCACCCTTTCCCTGTGACTTTCCTTAGTTCACTCATGTCCCCTGCCTATGAGACTCGTTTCTCCTGTCCTCGTTTCTATTGTATTTTAGTCTTTAACATGAAACATTGGTTAAAAACAGAGGAACACTTTATTTACTATTTACTATGTGCCAGGCAAAATTTTATTTAACATTTTTAATTAATTTTTATATAAATAAATGTTTTGCCTGCATGTCTGCCTGGGGCCCTCAGAGGCCAGAAGAGGATTTCAGATCTTCTTCTTTTTTTTCTTTTTCTTTTTTTTTCCGGAGCTGGGGACCGAACCCAGGGCCTTGCGCTTGCTAGGCAAGCGCTCTACCACTGAGCTAAATCCCCAACAATTTCTGATCTTTTAAAACTGGAGTTACAAATGACTGTGAGCCACCATGTGGGTGCTGGGTAGCAAACCTGGTTCCTTTGGAAGAGCAGCAGCCAGTGCTCCTAACCACTGAGATCTCTCCAGCTCCCTTATTTAAAACAAAAGCCACCTTTATTTTTATGTGCATGGGTGTTTTGCCTGCGTGTGTCTGCACTGCATGTGTGTAGTGCCTGTAGAGCCCAGAGGAGGACATTGGATCCCCTGAGACTGGAGTTTCACAGTTCTCATGTGGGAACTGTCATGTGGGCGCTGGAAATCATCCTCTGCGGCTTTAGTTATGTCTCCAGTTCTCTGTCCTCTCTCCCTCTCTCCCTCTCTCTCTCTCTCTCTGTGTGTGTGTCCATCCATCTGTCATCTGTGCTGTGTCTATGTCCATCCATCTGTCATCCCTGTTGTGTGTATTGTGTGCATCTATGTCCATCCATCTGTCATCCCTGTTGTGTGTATGTGTGCATGTGTGTCTGTTTGTCTATCTGTAACTGTATGTCTGTGGACACATGAGTACTTGTGCTCAGAGGCCAGAAGACAGTGTCAGATGCCTTAATACCTGAGTTACTGAGCTGATGAATGTAGGACAAGGTAAGAAACTCTCGTCCTCCCCAAGATCAGCACATGTCCTTAGCTGCTGAGCCGTCTCTCAGGCCCCAAGACACGCTCTACAATTAAATGTACCAGCAAACTCATCCAGCATCGTTTACACTTCGTTTCATTAATGTTAGTACACTGAGCACACAGTCCTGCAGGAGGCAATCCCCCGACACAGAAGGAGCGACACCACACTGGAGCCTTGGTGCGCTTGCTTTATAGCCCCTCCCACAATCCCTGGCAACCACCACCCAAGGTTTCTACTAGGGTCATTTTGTCATTTTGAAAATATAAAGCAGCTTTATAAAGCAAAACCCCCTCAGCATGGCTGTAAGTTCAGACCCTCTGGAGCAGGCACGAACAGTTCACTCCCTTAGCCTACTGAACACAGTCCCGCATAGTAGGACAGGACACCATTTATTTCCAGGTGTTTAGTACGAGAACTCGAACCTCCATAATCATTTCCATACAGATTCCTGTAAGTTTTCATTTGACTGAAGTAATAATTAGGGGCAAGATTGTTGGGCTTAACTTTTAAAAGAACCACCAACCTTTCCCAGAGAGCTTCTGTTGCCCCGGACCCTTGTCGGCACTTGCTACTGCCAGAATGTTTGCCTTTATCCACGCCGATGGCCGTGCACCTCACGGTGGCTTTACTGTGCACAGTTTAACGACTGACGGTGTATATAATTCCATACGCTCATTTGTACTGGTGTGTCCTCTTTGGTGGAGAATTGTTTCTTTTGCCTATTCTAAAACTGCGTTGCCTGAAATTCACTATGGTGAGCTTTAGTTTTTGCACCTCTGGGATCAAATCAACCCTGGCTGTAGGCAGCAGCATCCCTTGGGCGGAGGCCCAGATTTAACAAAGGAGGAAATGGGCGGGGCAATAGCCCCTTGTGGCTGTTTCCGGACTGTCCTGCACTGTGACAGCTGCCTCAAGCTCCTGATGCCACATGTCAAAGCGTGACTAAAATAAACCTTCCTCCGTAAGCGTCTTTTGTGGCAACTTTGAAAAAGGGAGCAACGCAGAATCTAAACACTGTTCTGCATGCGATTAGCCCACTGCCTCGTGACCATTTCCTAATCTAATGATCTTGGCAATTTTGCTAAAAAACCAACTGACCATCAACTTATAGGTTCATTTTTAAGTTGTGAAGTCTACTGGCCTGCAGGTCTGTTTCTATGACACTCTGACAGTAACTTTTTTCTGTAGTTTAAAGTCAATCTTTGCCTAAGCTATGATGCAAAACGAGACTCATTTTTCTTCATTAAGAGTTACAATGTGTCTTCGGCCAGAACATTCTGCATTCTGTGGGCTACACAGTCTCTTTTTCTGCCCAGCTTTCTGGCCACATAATGAAAACAGCTACAGACAATAGGGAAATGAACGGGCATGGCTCTGTTTAATAAATACTTTATTTACCTTGTGGTGGTTGGTATATGCTTGGCCCAGGAGTGGCACTATTAGGAGGTGTGGCCCTGTTGGAGTAGGTGTGTCACTGTGGGCATGGGCTTTAATACTCAACTCCTAGCTGCTGGGAAGCCAAAATTCTGCTAGCAGCTTTCAGATGAAGATGTAGAACTCTCAGCTCCGCCTGTACCATGCCTGCCTGGATGCTGCCATGCTCCTGCCTTGATGACAATCAGCTGGCTCTGAGACATTCACCATATGCTCAAGCTCGGCACAAGCAAGCAGCCATATGGCCGTGGGGTCCAACTGCCTTGCTTATTCGCCTGTCTCACACGAGCAGGGTACCCTTCTTTCCTGGGCTTACTTAACGGCTTTTAGACTGAATTGGTTAAGGAAAGAGGGAAAAACAAAAGGAGAGAGGGAGGTATCTTTTTCGGTCTAATTTAATACAAAATAGCACTACTGAACCTTAGTAATTGGGGAATACATTTCAGATAAAGAAAAAAAGAGGAAGAAGAGAACCTTTGGGAGGGAGGTAAGGCTTAGCAGTTTACTGCTGCCTTGATTTGACTCTCTATAGAGCCATTAACATCCCTGGTCATAACAGATAAGGGCTGGGCAGAGGCTACCCTCCTCCCCACCTTTACACAGAATGCTGTCTGTGCTCTGACTTCCCAGCCTGCTCTTTGGGCTGCCCCAATTTAGCATTACTTTTTCTACAGTTGTACCTTGAATCTCTGACTCCGACAAAAGCTGATACAGGTTTGGATGGTGAGCTTGTTGGACGTCTTACTGGTGCCCGTGAGAGGAGGTGGGTTTCCATGATCCTTGTAGCAGCCAAGGTTTCCAGGCACTAGAGACAAACAAAACAAAAGAATTTCACAACATCTGGCTGGGAAACACTCAGAAGGAAATGCGGCTTGTGCCAGGTGTGTTCTTCCTATGTTTACACCCTGAGGTACAACACAGGCAAATGACAACAACTCTAAAACAGACCCTCTGGTACCGGTCTCTGCCAGTGTGGCATGCAGATCCCCAGTTTACTTCATCTGTGTCGGTAGAATTCAGTACTGAAGAGGACCAGGAACAATCTCGTAAGAGAGAGAAGGTGGCTTTGCTTTTTTTTTTTTTTTTTTTTTTTCTTTTTTCTTTTTTTTCGGAGCTGGGGACCGAACCCAGGGCCTTGTGCTTGCTAGGCAAGCACTCTACCACTGAGCTAAATCCCCAACCCCGGTGGCTTTGCTTTTGTCCCATGGCACCCATCTTGCAGTGATTCACCAAATGACAGACACGGAGGGAATGAGCAGAAGAACCCAGAGGTGTTCCTTTGGACACATACATGCGAATCTACAAGAAGAGTGATACTGCAGACGCCAAGGGAATGAACACTGTTCAAAACGGAATGACCGTAAGTGTTGCCGCAGCGAAATCGGAAGTGTCTACATCATTCAGCACACCACACGCATCACTGTAACAAGCAGGTGACGGCAAGGCTCTTGCCTAGAGAAGCAACGTGCGCACGGAATATGTTAAGCACCGAGAGCCAACGCAGTTTCCTGAAACTGGTGATGGAAAAACCTGTCAGAAAAAAGGATGCCAAGAAGCAGTGTGTTCCGCAGAGCACTGGCCAGCTCTGCTGGAGGAGCAGGCTTCATGGGACCTGAGGGGAAGGAGCCTGGGCTGCTGGGGCGACTCCCCATAAATCCACAGCTTAATGTGCAAAAAAGGTAGGAAAAAAAAAGACCAGAGAAGCAGGATGGCAATGTCTCATGGGTTAGAGGTACTTGCTTGATGACCTCAGTTTGATCTCTGGAACCCACATGATGGTGGAGAAAACCAACTCCTAAAAGTTGTTTTTTGGCCTTCACGTGTGTGCTGTGGCATGTGCTGCTCTCTCCCGCCCTTCTCCCCCCACCACAGTAGTAGTGAATCGATCAGATTAAATAGTTCCAGGCTACTGGAGGAGGTCGGGTGGGGCACACAGCCCCAGGATTTCAGGTTAAAGAAAGAATGGCAAATTTGAGGCCAATCTGGGCTACATGATGCATTGGGATTTGCTTTAAAAAGTCCATAAACGGGGTTGGGGATTTAGCTTAGTGGTAGAGCGCTTGCCTAGCAAGCACAAGGCCCTGGGTTCGGTCCCCAGCTCCGAAAAAAAAAAAAAGTCCATAAACAAATAAGCAAACAGACACAAGACCGGAGAGATGCCTCCAAGGTTAAGAGCACTGGCTGCTCTCCCAGAGGGCACAAGTTAGACTCCCAGCATCTATAATTGTGGCTCAAGACATTTCTGTAACTCCAATTCCAGAAGATCCAGATGCCCTCTTCTGGCCTCTGCAGACATCAGACACACACATGGTAGACATACATACATTCAGGCACACACAGAGATACATAAATAAAAATATCTTAAAAAACAAACAGGGGTTGGGGATTTAGCTCAGTGGTAGAGCGCTTGCCTAGCAAGCGCAAGGCGCTGGGTTCGGTCCTCAGCTCCGAAAAACAAAACAAAACAAAAAAAACAAAAAACAAACAAACAAACAAACAAAGTCACCCCAAACGCTCCAAGGGAGCCTAAGTCAGCTTAATACAGAGTATGCCCACGTTTTCTGTGGAATCACCCTAAATGCCCGCTAACAAATGAATGTATTAAAAAACGTGACATAAAGACATCGGAGTTGGGCTGGAGAGATGGCTCAGTGGTTAAGAGCACTGATTGCTCTTTCAGAGGTCCTGAGTTCAATCCCCAGCAACCACATGGTGGCTCACGAACATCTGTAACAAGATCTGATGCCCTTTTCTGGTATGTCTGAGACAGCTACAGTGTACTCACATACAGTAAATAAATAAATCTTTAAAAAAAAAAAAGACATCGGAGTTTTATTCAGCCATAAAGAAAAAAAATTATGGCTGGGCATCCTGGTGCATAGCTTCAATTCTAGCATTCAGTAGACAGAGGCAGGGCGATCTCTGTGAATTCAAGGCCACCCTGGTGTCCAGAGTGAGGTGTTCCAGGACAGTCAGGGCTACCTACACAAAATAAACACACAGAAGAAAATGATTCAGCTGCACATGTAAAGTCATATTGGTTGTGAGAGTGTGCACAAATCCTGTGCACACTCAAGCTAGACCAAACCCCATGGAAGCATGCACGGCCAGGTAGGCATGCAGTCCCACTCCTAGCTGAGGGGTTATTGGAACTGATGGCTGCTGGAGGAGGACGGTCGGTTTTCTTTGAGAGGGCTGCCCCTGACAGGTTGAACACACTCTGGTGGACGGCCATACACCCATGAATCTATACGCGGCACAGATGGATCTGATGGGAATAAAAACAAGAGACAGGGCCCAAAGCTGGTGGGAGGAGGGGGGTGGGTATGGGAGGAGTCAGGGAAAGGGTAAATACGGTTTAAAAATGGAGTAAATCCTCAAAGAACTAGTAATAATAAAGTATCATTTGCAAGAAAATGGAGGAACCTGGGGATCACCAATTAATGAAAACAAGCCAAACCCAGAGATAAATACACTTTCCTCCAATGTGGGACCACAAGTGGCTGTCAAGACAGCATCTCTGTGCAGCCCCAGCTGTCCTAGAACCTGCTCTGTAGACCAGGTTGGCTTTGAACTCAGAGATCTGCCTGCCTCTGCTTCCCTAGTGCTAGGGTTAAGGGTGTGAGCCACCACCGCCTTCCACATTCCCTTTTTGAATCAGGATTTCTCACTAGTCAGGAACTCGTCAAGTAGGCTGGGCTGGCTGATGAGCCCCAGGGATCTGCTGTCTCTGCCTTGCCAGCACTGGGATGAAATACACGGCCCACTATCAATAGCTTTTCTAAAGGGTTTGCTTTTAAGTGTATGTATGTATGGGTGAGCTTTTGTGCACTGCATATGTCTGCAGAGAACAGAGGGTTTCAGTCCCTTAGAAGAATGGAAGTTACAACTGGTTGTGAGCCCCAGACATGGGTCTGGGAATTGGATCTGAGTACTTCTGTTCTGGGAGACCAAACTCCGGTTCTATGACTGATCGATCTCCACAGCCATTCATGTACATATGAATGATGTAAAAGGGACAATGGGGGGACAGAAGCAGACTAGTGGGACGCAGATGCAGGAGGGAGCAATGAGGAGTGAACATGGCCGAAGTAAATGGTATGCTTGAGTCAAGTGTTCAGAAGACCTGGAGTTGCAATGTCGTTATGAAGCCTAGAACTCTGTACAATGGGTGAACGGCCCTCTGGTGAACACCATGTTTTCCACATCACCGTTGGAACAAATGACCACAACCCCACTGTCTCCCAGTGGTATTTGGTACCTTTCCCTTTTCTAAAGGCTGGAAGAGCCAAGCAGATTTTTAGGGCCAAAGGGAAGGTGTCAGCAGAGCTGAGCCATGCTCAAAGAGTTCTAAGAAGCAGCCACATTGTTCAGTTACGGCCACCCTGCCACCAGTCCCTCATCACATCTTCCCTCCCTGGCTTCCGCTGTCCTGTCGCAGCCTCTGACTCAGACCTTCCTGTAAATGCACTGGACTCACGTATAATCCAGGATAATCTCTCCTTCCCAAATCCTTACCCAGCCTTGCAAACTCCAGGGCCATTTAAGGTCACATTCTCATAGACTTGGGATTATAAAGTCGATCTTTGGGGTTCATTACTAGCCTGCATCAGGTAGTATATCCATTTTCTAACCACATGGTAAGTTGTTTGTTCTAGTGAAAGAGCAAAGAAAATCAAATGTAAACAGAGGCACTAACCATGGTAACTGGCTTTTACACAGCCGCGGATCTGCTGACGACTGAATGTTTGTACACACTGTGATGTAATAAGAAATATACTTGGTCTCTACCCACTTCCTGCCACCAAGTTTCCCAACCCTCAAGACTCTGGATTACTCCTCTCTAGTGAGCCACCTCGTGGTGGGCCTCTGGTTAGCCTCATTGGGGGGAGGGGGGAGACCAAGTCACAATTAGTAACTTGGAACTATGAGTCCCATTCCACATCCTCCAGGGAAGGGGTCCGTACTTGATTGTGACTACCTGATGAAGCCTCTTAAGCCCTAGCGATGGAGTGCAGAGAGTTTCTGAGTGGCTAACAGATCCTGGCTGAGAAATGGCACACTCCACAGGGACTGAGCTCTGGGCTCAGATCCTCTTGGACCTCAAACATACGGACATCTTCATCGTCTTCGACCCATCATATTCTTTCTGATACACCAGCAAATGTGTCCCTCAAATTCTGAGAGTTATTACAGCAGATTACTAAACCTGAGGTGGAAGTCTACTTTGTAGACAAGGCTTCAGACTCACAGCTTGTGACTGGCATCTGAATCAGGGTGTGCTCCCGTACTGCCAAGCCTTTTGCTCCCTGCTCTGATGCTGGGGATCCAGTCATGAATGGCAACCCATCCTGTTAATGTGTAGGGAGCTGCAGGATTGGCTGCTGGGAAAAGCTCACCCATCTGGTGTCACAATAAAGTCACTGGATGTATAGGAGAAAGATTGGTTTCCTTCCTTTCACAAGTTGTTGAAGTCTGAATAAACAGTGTGAATGGCGTTGAAGTGAGGCCTCCAGGCAGTAATTAGGTGAAATCAGGAAGAGTGAGCTCCCACAATGGGGTAAGAAGAGGAGAGGAGAACCCATTCTTCCTCTGCCCTGTGAGTACTCATCAGAAACATAGCCATCAAAGAGCCAGGAAGAGGGGCCTCTCCAGACATTGAATACGATGAACTTCTAGCTTAGTATGTCTATTAAACTGCTTGGGTCTGAGGAATTTTGTTTGAAAAAAAAAATCACACTACAGGGCATTTTAGCACTTTAATTCCAGCCTTCAGGAAGCAGAAGCAAGTGGAGCTCTGTGAGTTCAAGGCCACCCTGGCCTACATAGCAAATTCCAAGCCACCTAGAGCTATATAGAGAGACCCTGTCTCTCCAATCCCCATGTGCACCAAATAGAAACAAGGAAACACTGCCTCAAACAGATCCTGTCCCTCAGGGGCATTCACACCCTTAGTGTTCACATCTTTTTTTTCTGAAACAAGGTCTCAATTCGTAGCCTAGGCAGGCTCAAGCTTTTGAGGCTTACAAGTACACAAATAGGTCATGTCCAAAGCCTATGGCTAAGGACTGAGGTGTGCTGGGCGCCAGCCAATAGCACACACAGAACTGCATCTTAATAAAAGCCCTGTGAGCTGACAGTGGCCCTTTCCCTTCCTGTCTTTACACAAGACATTCCAGCCTTGGCAACAGCTTGCCTGAAGCTTTATAAGAGACTTCAATGCACAAGACCAAGTCAGACTAGATTTTCTCACTCACGGGATGAACGGTGATTAATGTGCCACTTTAAGTCACTAGATTTGGGGTAACCTGTTTTAAAGTCCTAAGTCAGTAACACATGATACATTCCAAATCTGCGCAATATAGCTAACTCACATGGACATGCCAGTCTCTTGGAAAGTTAGCGTTCAGTCTGTTTTGTTTTTGTTTTTTTTTTTTTTTTCGGAGCTGGGGACCGAACCCAGGGCCTTGCGCTTGCTAGGCAAGCGCTCTACCACTGAGCTAAATCCCCAACCCCCTTGTTTTTGTTTTTATGTGCACTGATGTAAAGGTGTCAGATCCCCTGGAACTGGCATTACACACAGTTAGGAGCTGCCATGTGGATGCTGGGAATTAAACCTGTGGTCCTGCTCTTACCTCTAGCCCTTCTCAATCCATGTTTAAAACTCAGGATTATTAGGTGAAGTCCTTCTCCAAACATCCTACAGTCTCTTCTAGAACCAATTCTAAAACCCTAACCTAAGAGACCAGAGAATCTGGGATAATATTTTCCTCTCTGTTTTAAGATTGGAAAGAGCATGTCCCCGTTTACTGAGCTGTATTTGCACATCCATCTTTTGAGCATTAAAAACATATACATGTATGTGTATGTACACACAGGAAGCTTTCCTCCTTAAACCATCTGACTAGTTTATGTTTGCAGGAAGTCCCTCTGCCAGTCAATCTTCACACTTACGTCACAGGGTTGTCTTGCTACTGTTCCCATCACAGGGCTCAAGTGTAACAAATGTGGCTCTCCATACAAACTTTAAGATGAGTCTTTCAGAAAGAAAACCAATCTCTACAGTAGCAAGTGTAAACAGGAGCCGGGCAGCCGAGGGCCAGTGTTCAGCGGAGGCCAGCCGGGGGATGTCTGAGGTTTAGGCCTAACTGCAGAGCTAAGCGGCTCTATCCAGCCAGTAGATCCAAGCTGAGCTTGTTAAAGAGAGCGTCCGTGTGGAGACTGGAACATGCACCAATGATTCTCAGTAAGAAGCACTTGATTGTGAGTGTCCTGGTCATTGACTCTGATTTTGTTGATTTCTTCTATCATGATGTCTTAGACAACACGGCCCAAGGCACAGTCACAGACACGAAGTTTAGACACAAGCAAGGCTGCAGACTACAGCTGAACCTATAAGCTTTATTCACACGGATTTGGCAAGCAAATCCAGGCAGCTTATGGTGCAGTGAGGGAGTGGGGTACCACCATGGACCACAAAGGGGATCATTAGGAGTCAGGCTGCTCTCTGCTGCGGTTCTAATCCACCTGGTGCTTATGGTGACACCTCTGCCCCACCTCCAAGCTTACCTTAAATCTGCCGAACTTCCCTCTATACATCTGCATTGACACTCTATGTTGATAGCCCCAGTTTTCTCTCTTTCTTAAACATTTTCTTCTCATAACCTCTTTCACACACGCCCCAAAACCCCTTTGATATGAACCAGGGTATGAAGGTATGTAAAACAGTGAACTAAGTCACAAAGTGTTTGCCGTGTAATGATGGGACCTGAGTTTGATCCCCAGAACACACATAAACTATGATGCGGACCCAGTGCTGGGTCCTTGAGGTCCCCTGGCCGTCAGCTTGCCTAACTGTCAAGCTGCTGCAGGCTTCTGAGAGGCCCCAGCTCAAAAACTCACCAGGTGGTACACACACCTTTGAACCCAGCACTTGAGAGGCTGAGGCAGAGGCAGAGGCAAGTGGAGTTCAAGGGTAACCTGGTCTACAGAATTGAGTTCCAGGACAGCCAGGGCTACACTGAGAAACCTGTCTCAGAAAAGGAGAGGGGGAAGAGGAGGAGGAAGAGGAAGAGGAGGAGGAAGAGGAGGAAGAGGAGGAAGAGGTCGGTTAGGCTAGGCTGGCTGGCCAGTGACTTGCAGGGATCTGCCTGGCTTTGCTTCCCTAGTGCTAGGATGACAAGGACATGCTGCCATGCCATTTTTACACAGATTCTGGGGATCAAACTCAGATCCTCATGTTGGCATGGCGAATACTTTGTGGACTGAGCTCTCTACCTAGCATAAGTAGATATTTAAAAAATGGAACCCACATCAGTAACTCAAATAGCATTTTAAAAACAAAACATTCTAACATAATATAATCAAAGGTATATTAACTTGATACATGCTGAGGAATGACAGCATGGAAATATTAAAAGCTTTAGTTTTTCATAATTAAGCCATTGAGTTTCCGTAAGAACGGTGATTCTCAGCCTGTGGGTCATGACCCCCTTTGGAGTCATATAGCAGATATCCTGTACATCAGATATTTGCATATGATTCACAGCAGTAGCAAAGTTACAGTTATGAAGTAGTAATGAAAATAATTTTATGGTTGGGGTCACTACAACACGAGAAATGTATGAAAGGGTCGTAGTATTAGGAAGGTTGAGAACCACTGCTTAAGAACTTGGTATGAGGGGTTGGGGATTTAGCTCAGTGGTAGAGCGCTTGCCTAGCAACCGCAAGGCCCTGGGTTCGGTCCCCAGCTCCAAAAAAAAAAAAAAAAAGAACTTGGTATGAGAGTTTGAGGCCAGCCTGGTCTACAGAGTGAGTTCCAGGACAGCCAAGGCTACACAGAGAATCCCTGTCTTGGGTAAAACACCAAAATGAAAAAAGAAAAAAGAAAAGACCTTTTTGTGAACAGTAAAAGCACCGCTGTTCATGACACAATCGCCTCAGATCTCAGCAGGGTTGTTTCAGGCAGCATTAGCTGTAAAGCCACGCAGTGTGTTAGGATCAGACAGTGGTGCGGCCTCCTGATGCCATGTGGGCTGCCAGAGGTGCCTCAGCCAAACTGAGCTGTGTTAATGTGTCCCGCTTTACCTTGCGCCCTGGCCTTTGGACTGCATTCCCTCTGCTTAGAAAACTCTTCCCCTCTTAAGATTTCAGTCCGAGAGCATCATTTTCTCCAGGGGTCACTCAGAGTCACAGGGGTCACTGTCCACCCCACCTTTCCCCAGTCAAAAGTGAGCTGAATGGCCAAGCAGTGCAGTGCCATGGCAGTGGTGTCAGATTCCAAACAACCTTGTCTCTCTCCCAAACAACCATGGAGTACCGGTAACCTAAGTGCAAGACACCACCTTCCACACCCACTATAGTCCCTAGATTGTGACTCTGAAGGATAAGTAGCTGAAATAGTGAGTCTATGAGGCCCTCTCGGGCAGCTGTGAATCAACTCAGTACCGGCCTACAGCTAGCCACGACACCTTGTTATCTAGAAACAGCATACTAGTTTCATATAGGACAACTTTATGACTTAAAAAAAAATACTACATCACTGTGTGAAGTCTTTCCAAAATGCACTAGATATTAAATTTAAGATTTGTTTTGTCTTAGACAGTTTCACTGTGTAGCCTTGGCTGTCCTGGAACTTACTTTGTAGAGCAGGCTGGCCCAGAGATATGGTGCCTCTGCCTTTTAGTGCTGGGATTAAAGGTATTACTGTACCCAGCTGAAAATCTGGGAGGGCTGGTAGGGCATTTCTGCTCTAAACAAATGCTGTGGAGGCTACTGGAACCTCGGAAATGATCCCTCAGAAGGGTTTTAAGGGGGCATTTCTTACTTCTGCTGTGTCTGTCCTGTAGGCTGGGAAGAAAACCATACAGCTCATTAGAGTTGAGCTGTAAGAACCAGGACAAACACCTTGAGCATGACCTTGCACACCTGCTAGAAGCAGGAGAACTGAGTTCAGTCAGCTTGGGCTGCAGTGAGCTGCTACTCACCATTCGTGCAGTGGTCAGGAGCTCTGCCGCTCACTCCTAGCTCCTGCAGTATCTGAAGACTGACCCACCCGCCCTAGGCCAGCCAGCCAGCATCTGTGCACCCTGGCCGCTCCTTCATGGCCCGCATGTCCTTTCTCTGTTTCTCTTCTCAGTTCAGGGGATGAAATCCAGAGGCAAGGGCTCTAGCCCTGAGCCACATCCCTCCCTACCTCAGCCTTTCCGTGCTCAGGGCATCAGTAGTGGAATGAAGAACAATATGGGCCTCAGAGGGGTCTTGTGAGACGTGGGTAAATGCACACCACGAGGCTGGGCAGGACGTTATACAGAACAGCGGTACTACCAGTCTGTACAGTAAGGCTTTCAGTGTCCACCGCACAAACAGGAATAACTTGCTGGGTAATAGAAAATTACAATAGCACTGATGTAAAAGACAACATCAGAAGCTGCCCCCTCGGAAATGTTTTTTTCCGGATATTAAAATATGCATCTTCCATGTGCTGCACAGTGCACTTCACCAGGTCATCTCACATGAAGCGCCATCGGGTGGGGCGCCATTATTCCTTCTGGACAAAGAACCCTGAAGGGGAAGGGCTTTGCACAGGGACACATGTCCTTGGAGGCAGGATAGAGTTAGGGTGCAAATGCCTGCTGACCATCCCACAGAAATGCAGCTACTGCAGTTATGGAAAAGAACCACGGCACTCAGGAAAGGCCACAGGGTTGTGCCCAGCTAAGGCACTCAGTTAGCTGCAACCCCTTTTAGGCTGTAAAGTTCACCAGACGCTCACTCAAGACCACATCGGCACAGCCTCTTGGATACACAGGGTCTTGGGAGAAGCCGGAAAGCAATGGAGGAGAGGGACTGCCTTAGGAGTAGGGCAGACCCAGCGACAAGCTGCTTCTGAGCAGCCCATGCTCCTGTAACTACGTTCCACCACCCAGCGCATTAAAGGGTCAGTCTATTGGTGCCTTCGGTCTGACGAATCGACGTCTGTTCACACTGCCCAGACAAAGTCACACAACACTATCTGACAGATTCAGGCAGTTCCTCCCCATCATAGGAGGACACTGGCAGTTAACACTATGTCCCTTCTACTTTTTCTTTTCTTGTTTGCCAGGGCTTTGCTATATATATGTAGCCCAAGTTGGTCTCTCTCTTACTCCCCTTGCCTCAGTTTCTTGATGTAATAATTACAGGCATGTTCCACCACCCCTTCCAAGACTGAGTACTAAAAGGCATGGTCCCAAGGGGTGTTTTGCACCCACAGGAAAGCCTCTGAGACAGCGTCAGCCTGTGGGGTGGGGGGTGTTCTTTAACGGGAAAGTGTGGCTCTGACTCCCCGGAGAAGACACGTCATCCAGGATTCCCAGACTGTGTCCACCCTTTGGTCTTCCCAGAATCAGGGAGGGATACTTGTTCCCAGGCTCCTTCACTCCCAGCCACTGGGAAGCCCTGTGGCTCCGGCATACACTTTTCCTCTCCCAAGGAGGCTTCATCACTTAGAAAAAAAGAACACAAATGGAACCCTTGTTTATCACAGTCAAGGCTTTGAAACTCGTGGCAATTACAGTAGTCCCCTCCCTTATCTATAAGGGAGACATTCCAAAGTCCTCCAGTGGATGCCAGACACCACAAATAGCACCCAGTCATACCGAAGCTGAGTTTCCTCCCTACAGGAACATACGCAGACTCAGTGCCTTCTCCATACAGACTCAGTCCGTATTACACACCATGGCTCACCCTCGAGCAGTCCGAGGTGTGATCACAAAACTGGCACTGCCTTCGCTTCCTCACACAGATATCTTGTACGCAGACAGAAGATTCATCCTAACCAGAGATGTTAAAACCCCAGCATACCCCCCCATCTTTATTAAGCTGAAGATTGTGAACTCAAGTTCCAAGAAAAGAGCCACACCCAAGATCCTGCAAGGCTGATTGATTGATTAGAACTTTGTGGGTAGATGGAATGTGGCAGATCAGGAATCAGATTATCTTGATTTTACTTCCCTTAATGCCCTCATAGCCCACCTCTGTGTCTCACCTAGTATTCTTGGGACTATCACAAGAACCCTTTTGGGATGTATCGACTTAACAGCCCTTCCATGAACCCAAATGCTAAGAATGTTATCAGATGAAACTTAATCAGCAGATTTCCCTGCTTGGCTATGACCCACCTCCCATATATTTCTACCAATATACTCAAAACCTGTCCTGGTGACAACTTCACATATCCTGTCACCATTTAAACTTTGTGAAACTTAGCCCCCTGGAGCCTGGTGTTGGTCTGTGCTCCAGGCTGCGATCACTCACATTTGGCCTGGCCGTCTCTCATTCCTGTGCAGTGAGAGCTGGATTTATAGAGTCAGATGAGCACCCAGGAGACACTTGTGCTCCAAAGCATTGACTCTTCACTTGGAGCTGCAAGGCCAAGGGCAGGAAGACGGCGTGACCTCTCCACAGTCATTTGTGTCACCCGTCTTTTTCACTTTGGCTGAAGGCATGGAGAGAAGTCACCGATTGCCCTGAGTCTGCGCTTGACCCCAAGATGGGTGATTATCCACAGAGGGGTGAGCTGTAGGCGGATGCATCTCGGAGCAGAAGTCGCCATTACTTAGGACCACTCTGTTCCCAAGAGACCAGGTCTCTTGGCTCACTCTCCAGGGACTCCTTAGGCCTCAAGCTCCTGTGACAGTGGCCAAGCCTTGGCACACTGAGGTAGGGACTAAGCCTGGCAACTACAGCCCAGGCTTTTGCCCTGAAGACTTTGATTAGGGAATGTCCTATTTCGTTAAAGAAAGTCCTTTAGGGCTTCTCCTTGGTATGAATGAATGAATGCCATTTGACTACAAAAGGTGCCACCTTTGTTGGGACTAATGGTGAGCACTGGATTCCATCATTGTGGTGATTTGAATAGGAAGGGCCCCCCATTGACTTATGTCTTTAAATGCTAGGCCACAGGGAGTGCCCTATCAGAAGGTGAGACCTTGTTGGAGGAGGCAAGTCAGGGTGGAGTGGGCTCTGAGCTCTCTTATGCTCAAGCTCTGCCCGGTGAGGTACAAAGTCTCCATCTGCTGCCCGCTGATCCATAGGCAAAACTGTCAGCTCCTTCTCCAGCACCATGTCTGCCTGCATGCCACCATGCTTCCTGCTATGACAGTAAGCGACTACACCTCTGATACTGTAAGCCAGACCCAATTAAATATTTTCTTTTATAAGAATTGCAGTGGTCATGGTGTCTCTTCACAGCAGTGAAACCCTAAGACAATTCATGCTACCCACAATTGTACACAATTTAAAAGTCATGGCCGCTTATTTGTTTACTTACTCTGTCTATATGTGGAGGTGCGTGCGTGCGTGTGGCTCGGGGGGGTATGTGGGTTCTTTCTGTCTACCCTGAGAGCTCCTGAGGTTGCAGGAACCCAGGCTGCAGATGCCTTCACCACTGAGACATCTTG